>NW_023144622.1:9723552-9782883 GCF_012932325.1 Thrips palmi
TGAAAAACTATGCAGTCGAAACAATCAATGTTCTGGCTTAAATCGTGCGCGCAAGATCCGATTTATTGCAATTGAGTAAAAGGGCTTTGAACAGTCAACCTATCCTGGGGAAAAAATAACAACATGTCTCCTTTGGCCAAACGGTTTTGAATTTCAAAACCCAGCTAGCCACCCAAATAAAGGGTTTGGGCCATAGAATTCAAAATACTGAAAACCGAAAATCTGTTTTTTTCTTTACAGAGAATGACGAGTCCCCCCCTTAGCATGTTGCGAAGAAAAAAAACCCTGGCCCCCGCCCCCCCAACGCGTCGTACACATTCGCCAAGGTTGCGTGGACCAGCAAGACGTAGATAAGCAGCGTGTAGTAGGCAGTCACAGAGCCCACCACGCTGCACGACGCCCCAGCGGGGCGCAAAGACGTAGTACACGTAAGTGCCCAACTGCATTTCCTGGGCCACCAAACAACCGCATAAAAAAAGCCTCCGAAACCCACACTGACTCTGCCGCGCAACATGCACTAAGAAAACCTTACAAACTATTTCGGGCCCTCACAAAGCAAATCAGTTTGTTAAAAACAAGAAATTTTGAGCATACAATAGCTTACGAAGAAAATACTTCGAATTTACGAACTATTTCTCCGTATAACAAAGAAAATTAGTTTGTACGTATGTATGCCAAAATACTACGTAAGGTTTTAAGGGTGCACGTTCAAACGAACGTGTCGTTAGATTTGTTGAAAAACAGTCTGGCAGTGCGGCGTTACAAAATTCCACATGGGGAAAAAATTATCAAGCTTTTTTTAAAAAAACCAGTTTTTCCCAAAGCGGGGGATAAAGGGTAGCCGCTGCGCTGCGTTTTGATCTGAAAAAAATTTTAAAAGCGTCACTCTACAAAAAATGCCCCGTCAACGCCGTTAATTTATTCCCAATTTTTGCTGTTAGCAACACGGGTTTCCCTGTTAGGTTTTGTTCTGGGTTTACAGTGTTCACTGTGTTTGGGCCCACAGTAAAGGGGCCTAAATTTGGAGCCTGGAGGCAGTCCTTCGGTGCTCAGCGGCGTCAAACTCACAGGGTTTACTGGGTACCAGATCAAAAGTGAACACCGCGAACAAGATCACAGTGAATCCCGTGAGCAGTTCTCAGTAAACGCTGTGAATTGACCTACAGTGAAAACTGGTAATAAATTAACGGCATTTACAGGACATTTTTGGTAGAGTGTAGACGGCGACAAAGTGAAGCGGCACAGTGGTGAACGAAAAAAGAAGTTTGTTTGCAGTGTAATTGTTTCATGCAACTTTGGGTTTAGTCAAACAAATCTTGGGTTTAAAATTGAACGACAGACTACTCCACTGAATCTTTAAGAAGTTTGAACCCAAACCCATCGAGCGCCTGATGGGTAGGCAACCCATCTGGCAGCCGCGCTGGCCTGGCGGCGTCTAACGCGGCGTCGTCGGTGCGCAGGCTTGGGCACGTGTTAAACATGGCTAGTGTTGGTTTTTTTCCGGAAAAATTAAATCAGCCGGAAAAAACATACTTTTCCATGTTTTTTTTCGGAAAAAAAAAGGAAAAAAATGTGAAAAATTAAAAAAAGCGTTATTTAGTTTAAAAAATTACTGGATAATAGTTTTCGTGTCTAAAAGCTCGGATTTGGTAAATATGACGATGTATGTCACGCCTATCTACTTTGCGTGGGCCCCGAAGGCATTTTCACGTTTGGGGTTGTTTGAAGTTCCCGCTTGATGGGCACGTCTCTCCCGATTGGTCTATACTGGGGGTAAGTGCCGTTTAGTCTGGGCGCGTAACGTGGCTGAGCGATGCGAATTGACATAGTTTGTGCACTTTGGATAGTGTTGGGAAGTTGGAAAAAAAAAAATGGAAAAATACGTTTTTTTCCTATGTTTTTTTCGTTTTTTTCCATGGCTATACTTTTCGTTTTTTTTCCCAAATTTTTAAAATTTTCTCACTTTTGAGTGTTTTAACTAGGTTTTTTTCTTTTTGTGATTGGGAAGTATTTAAATGAGAAACATCTTAATTTATCTAATACCCCAATTACCTCAAAAGCCCCTTAAGAGTGTATGGTGTGGGAACTAAAATTCTGAAAAATACGAATAAGGTTTTCAAGTATTGATGCAACAGTATTGATGCAATTTTAAATCGAGTTTGACATTGATCCCAGCAGTTTTTGGTGTTCTGATAGCGAAAATCACTTCCATTTCTACCCCTGGTCTAAAGTTCACTGAATATGAGCCCGTAAGATGATATTCGTCTACTCAAGCAAAGTCCAAAGTGCACAAAACTATGTCAATTCGCATCGCTCAGCCACGTTACGCGCCCAGACTAAACGGCACGTACCCCAGTATAGACCAATCGGGAGAGACGTGTCATCAAGCGGAACTTCAAACAACCCAAACGTGAAAATGCCTTCAGGGCCCACGCAAAGTAGATATTGCGTGACATACATCGTCATATTTACCAAATCCGAGCTTTTAGACACGATAATCTATTATCCAGTAATATTTTTAAACTAAATAACGCTTTTTTTAATTTTTCACACTTTTCCATTTTTTCCGAAAAAAAACATGGAAAAGTATGTTTTTTCCGGCTGATTTAATTTTTCCGGAAAAAAACCAACACTAACTTTGGACTTTGCTTGAGTAGACGAAATATCCATCTTACGGGCTCATATTCAGTGAACTTTAGACCGGGGGGTAGAAATGGAAGTGTTTTCCCGCTATCAAAAACCCCAAAAAAACTGCTGGGATCAATGTAAAACTCGATTTAAAAATTGCACAATACTTGTTGCATCAATACTTAAAACCTTATTCGTATTTTTCAAAATTTTTAGTTCCCACACCATACACTCTTAAGGGGTTTTTGAGGTAATTGGGGTATTAGATAAATTAAGATGTTCTCATTTAAATACTTCCCAATCACAAAAAGAAAAAAACCTAGTTAAAACACTCAAAAGTGGGGAAAATTTTCAAAATTGGAAAAAACAAAAAGTATAGCCATGGAAAAAAACGAAAAAAACATAGGAAAAAAACGTATTTTTCCATGTTTTTTTTTTCCAACTTCCCAACACTAAACAGGCGCGTCGCTCACGAGGGCACTTTTTGTTCGGTATTACATCTAGATTTTCTTTACATACGGGATTTCGGAAGGATATCATACTTGCCTAATCCGCACGTTAGTTCGTGTCGTTATGGAAGAGCAAACACTTCCGTAACGATGCATGAATAATAAAAAATTCGGGAAGTACCTGAGGTTACCCCCCCCTAAGGCCCCCCCCCCCTAATTTTCTTTATTTAAATAAATTTTTTAAAATTTAATTATTTTATAAACCCGATTCCCGGAGGTTACCCTTCCCCGAGATCACCCCCATATTTTTTCTTAAATAAAATAAAAAATAATAAATTGAATGAAATAAAATGAATAAAAAAATTAAAATAAATAACTTGCTTTTATAATTTTAAAAAAATTATTAAAATTAAAATGAACACAAAGGCTATTTATTTATTTTTTTAAACGTAGTGGGCATTTTTAATAAATTGTTTTTAATCATATTATGTTTGTCTATTTTTCCTATTTTTCTTTTAAAGTTGGGAGGGGTACCCGTTGGGAGCACGCTTTATCCTCTCCTTTTAATCCGATTCATTCGAACCTCCCGCCCGCCGGGCAGGTGCTGGCAGGCCGGCTCCGACTCAAGAGTTTTTCATACAAGTCTCGGTAGTCTCGCAGCAAGGCCCGGCTAGCCCAAAGCGTGGAAAGCGCATCTTCGCCGATGAAGGAAATGCACACATTTGTTTACTGATCTAGAACAGGGCTCGACTCGTTCAAGATTGTGTCTTGCTGCGTCATCTTCGTAATTATACGATAAAATATACAATTTCCACGGAATGAAACGAGTAGTCAGAGGTTGTCCTTTTTTTCTTGCAATTATCCAGGACGGAGGAACACCGAGGGCGTCCGGGGCTGGGTCTGGTTGTAGATTGTTGTTGCCCTGTCCCTCGGTGACGTGAGGGATGCCATCAGCATCGCCGAGCACACCAAGACCTCCCTGTGCGTGGCGACCCTCGACATCTCCGCGCCATTCAACAACCTTAGGCACTCGTTCATGTGGGCGGCGCTCCGTCGGCGCGGCGTCATATAACTGCTCACCGGGGCGCCACCACCAGGGTGCTCGTTAACGGCGGGCTCACCGAGGCCATTCCCATGGACGTTGGCGGCCTGAACCTCCTTGACCCGTCCAGGAAGGCCCTGGCCTTGTTTGCGGCGCCGTGGGAATCGTTGGCGTGGGCCTCCCTCAAGACCATCTCTGGCTCCCGGCTGCGATTCATCCAGCAGCACCACGAGGACACTCCGTGGCCACTGGCCCACGAGAAGCACTTTGTGGTGGCCTGCAGGAACGCGCCGCCCTCTCTGACGTCGTGCCGCCAGACATGGTCGGGAAGGGCGTCAGCCGGGGGCTCTACAAGAAGGGCCTCGCCGCGAACGTCCATACGTGGACAGCCATGAGGTCGGTCGCCGCCGACGTGCAGCAGCAGATCTGGCGGTCCGTCCAGACCTTCCCCGTGCCCGTCAAGTCCACCTGACGGTGCACGACTTGCTGCCCACGGCGCGGCACCAGGCGCCAGGGCACTCCCCGGTGCGCGGAGCCCGAGGATTTCATCCACCGACTGGCGTGCAGAGACCGCCTTTTTTTTTCGGGGGGGGGGGGGGGGGGGACTTCGATTCCGAAGAACACCCAGAGGCAAAAGGTGGTTGGGGTGGGTGGAGCTGGCTCGGACCTGCAACGCATTCCCCACGGAACTGCTGCCGTTGGGCGTAACCGCGCTCTGATTGGCTCCGGCGCTGTGGCAGGTTGTGGTCGGTTCGCTAGCAGACGGACTTGGTTTGAACCACGGTGAACCAAGCGTGGGTGGGTGTGGGATGGGTTAATTCACCCATCCAGGGTCCCGGGCGGGCGTTTGGCCAGCGGGCGGGCTTGGGTGGGCATTTCCAGCAAGCCGGGCCGCGCTGGCCGCGCTGGCCGCGCTGAAGCAGCAGTATCGGCCCAATGCAGATTTTGCTTGTTCTCTTGTTTGAGATGACTTGCCGCGCATAGGAGCCGTATATGGTGACGTTAGAAAGTAACGTATGTACATGGGTCCTCACCTGCCCTTACGGACCATACGCAGCGAATGGCCATACTGCATGGCCTTGCAAGTGGCCTTGTCACAGTTTTACGTCCACCAGACTCCGTCGATCCGTAGTTTCTTCCACCCTCCTGCTGCTGACCCCGTCCCGACATGTCAAGAAGGACGGAATCCTGAAATTCCAAAATTGGTTCTAGTAAACTGTAGTACCAGGTGTTTCAGAAACCCCGTAGAAGTTTGAAGGTATGCCACCCGCTCGCCGTCGTGCGGGCGGGCTTGCCTACGCGCTGGCCGGCGGGCGCCGGAGCGATCATGGGTTGCCACTCGTCCACTAGTGCAGCTGAGCCGGCAAACCACCGATAGGCGAATGTTTGCGAATTTATCGACATCATCCGAGATGGTTTGATTGGCGGCCGACAGACGACGCTAGCGCCACCTGTGACAGTTGACCGGGCCAGCCGAGCCCGAATCCGATTCCGGATTCCCACGATTCCCGCACTAATCCCATGAGAACAGTGAAAATATCAGAAGATTTCCTTTGTTTTTGATTGCTTTGTGTCACTATTACAAGAAAAATATGACTCTCCATTCAAAACTTAAGTGTTTTCGATAAAATTTTGATAGAATTTCGAATGATTTCCGGACCGACTATACACACGATTCCCGAAGTGGGTAACCCCTCGAGCCAAGCGCAACCGGAGCGGCGAGGGGAAGGGGGACGTCACCCAGATGCACTAGAGATGGAGGACCAAGGCGAAGGACTTCGAAGAGTCGTGGAGTGGTGGGAGCAAGGCAAGGTCAGGTTTCCCATCCCACTGTGCAGCATGGTCTCGTGAGTTCAGGAAGGACGACAACTCGATGCTGGACTTCCTCCATGGCTGCCTGGACGAGCTGGTGGCCCAGCGTGCCGCCGACTCCTCCGCCGAACCCCGCATCGCCGCCACCAAGACCAGCATAATGGCGCTGCTCGCGCGCCGTCTGCCGGGGCTGGCCGCCCGCTCCAAGGCCATGGACGTCGTAGGCGAGGCCCCCAGCGTGCACCACATTGCCAAGGCCATCCGGAGGAAGGCCGCGTCCAGGATCGAGTCACTGCAGGATAACGACGGGAAGGTACTCCGTGACCAGGACGACCTGCAGCAGCTTGCGCACCGCCACTTCCAGGCCCTGCTCGGTGCCCCGCCGGTCGGCCCCGCGCCGCACGCGTCGCGACTCCTCGACGAGGTCGTCCAGGCCACCGTCACGGAGGAGGACAACGAGACGCTGCTGCGCCCCATCACCGCCGAAGAGCTGCTGGAGTGCCTGAAGATGTCGCCGCGCGGCCGCAGCCCCGGAGACGACGGCATCACCGCGGAGTTCTACCTGGCCACCTGGGAGGTGCTAGGGGAGGACTTCCTCGCCGTGGCGAACGCCATGCTGCGCCGCCGCCGCGTCGCGCCCAGCCACACCCGCGGCGTCACGACGCTCATCCCCAAGTCCGGCGAGGTGACCAAGATAGGCGCAGGTGCCCCATCACCCTGCTAAACGTCGACGGCAAGGTGTTCGGCCGCGTCCTGGCGCGCCGCCTCCGCAAGCTGCAGCACAAGCTCCTCCATGACTCCTAGGTGCCTGGTGGCAGGACGAGGAACATGCACGGCGCGCTGCTCGACCTGCGCGACGCCATCACCCTCGTGGACCTGGCCAATCGCCGGCGCGGCGGCAAGGCAGCGGCGTGCGTCGTATCCGTGGACTTCGCGGGCGCCTTCAACTCCGTCCTGCACGAGTACATGTGGCTGGTTCTGCGCAGGTATGGCGTCGCCGAGGGTCTAATTGAGGTGTTCCAGAGCATGCACTGCACAGCCACCACCAGGATCCGCCTCAACGGCCATCTTGGGGCGCCCATCGCCATCGGCAAGGGCATCTTCCAAGGCAGCACCGTGTCGATGGACCTCTTCAACGTGGCCATGTCCCCTCTGATGCGTGCGCTGTCCAGGAGGCTGGCGGGGCTTTTGGTGCCCGACGTCGACACCGAGAGCCTGCCCCTCCGATTCGCCGCGACGAGCTACGTCGACGACGCGACGGTCATCCTGAAGCACCCCGAGGAGGTCCGGGTGCTGGTGGACACGCTGACGGCCTACGGCGAGGAGTCCGGCCTGCTCATCAACGCCACCAAGACGAAGGCGCTGCCGCTCGGGGCCTGGCCGACCAGCACGGAGATGCCGTTCCCGTACGTGCAGGAGGTCAAGGTGCTCGGCATCACGCTCGCCAGGACCGTCACCGCCATGCAGCCGCTCAACTGGCCCAGCCGCCTCCGCGCGCTGCGCACCACTCTCGTCGACGCGCGCCTCCGCGCCCTCAACGTGGTCCAGCGGGTGCAGTATGCTAATGTGTACGCCTTGTCCCACATTTGGCACGTTGCTCAGGTTCTGCCCATCCCCGCCGGCGTGGCCGCGGACGCGAGGAAGGCCCTGTCGCGGTTCATCTGGGCCGGCGAGCCCCTCCGCGTCCCCCTCGCGGTGCTGGTGAAGCCGACGCGGCGCGGCCGTCTCGGTCTCCACGACCCCCACGTCAAGTCGCAGGCCATGTTCGCGGCCCGCTGGATGTCCGCGGCGCGCGCCGAGGAGCCCACCCTGTCCGGCGCCTGGCTGCCCGTCCTGCAGGCCCTCTTCGAGGACGACGAGGCTGTGTCCCCCGCCGTGCGCTACTTCAGCAGCGCGCGCACGACGTACCGCAAGGTGGACGTGCCGGACGACGTCCAGGGCAGGGCGCTGTCCCGCCTCATGTACCGCAGTATCCTCGAGAGCGCCGCCGCCGTGCCGCGCGTGCAGCAGCGCCGCCCCGCCGCCAACTGGGACTTGGTGTGGAGGAGGATGTCCTCCAAGGCCTTGCCGCTGCCCGCCCGCGCTGCCTGGTTTTCCCCGCCGTCCACGATGTCCCCCGACCAACGCCCGCTCAAGGCCACTCACCAGGCTGCCGACGCGGCGTGCCGTGCCTGCGGGGCTGCCGAGGACACGGTGCTGCACCGCCTCACCGAGTGCCAGGCATCCTCCAAGGACATCTGGGCCTGGACGGCCACGCGACTGGCCACCCTCGCCGGCGTCGCCCCCTCCACCCTGGCCCTGGGAGTCCTCCTGGTGCCGGACCTGGGCGTCAAGGACGACGACGACGACGAGGTGACGACCTCATAAGGGCATCATAAAGTTATCATAAGAGTTAAAGTTAATACCCTTAACTTCTAACATCTTTTCAAAAGGGTAGGTTATTTTTTTATGTCTGAAAATTGTGGATATACTTTTGCAAGTACTTTCAAAAGTCCGTACCCTTAACCTTTAGCGAACATTGTCTTATGTTACGTTATGAAAGCAGTGTTAGTTAAATGTTAAGTTAAGTTAAGGATCTCTGTGTCTAAGTAACAAGTGTGATATTTTTGCCTACTTTACTGTCATCTGCCTCATGCTAATGTTTTAATCCTACAGTTGTACTAAGTCCCCAGTTTATTTATTTTCTATTTTCATTTTAACCTGCACTCAACTAGAGATCCTTTTAACTGCTGTAATTGCCTGGCACCTGGCACTCACGCGATGTTCCTCTGTTTCAGGTCGGTGTAGGGCACGGGGGGCCGAACCCACTTCGGTGGCAATAAGCCCTCCGCCGCCGCCGCTGTCCTGAAGCAGAGGAGCATCGCGAGACGTCCAACTCTCAAAGCCCAATGTTTTAACTGTAAATTAATGGTCATCAATTTTTGCGCACTTCACTTCAATCCGTTATTATTGACCATTGTTATTGTTATTGTTAAATATTCTATTACAAATTGTTATGAAACTACCTATGGCCAATAAACATGTTAAAAAAAAAAAGTGGACGAGTGGAAACCCCATGATCGCTCCGGCGCCCGCCGGCCAGCGCGTAGGCAAGCCCGCCCGCACGACGGCGAGCGGGTTGCATACCTTCAAACTTCTAGGGGGTTTTCTGAAACACCTGGTATACCTGTCTTCTCTCTCTTTCATTTCACACGTGGCGCCTGGAGGCAACCCCCACCCAGCACCATATGGCCTATAAACTTTTTAGGAAAACACCACTGCCCATACCAAATGTTATTTTCACAATGAAAGCTCCACATTTTGAATGGCATGCGTTCTAATCTTGACCAAGAAAGAGCTGTCCTGCCTTTACCCCCATAACTACCTCAACTGACCGTAGGGTGTAAGTCTGGCTGTTTCACTCGACCCGAAGCACGAGCCAGTCGTCCGGGGAGCAGCTGTGCACGGGAAGGGTGTGGGAGACGTCCTACGCGTGCGGTGTGACCGTCATGCCTGTATGCGTTCCGTGCTCGGCGGCGACTGCATCATGAACACCCCTCCACTGCGCCGTCCCTGCGTGCTCGTAAAGTCCTTGAAGCACCGTACTGTACGCACGAGGCGCTTTAGGACATCCTAGGATGTCCAGCTGCAGGACACTGAGCTCCCCGGCAGCAGCTCACCGGCTTGCCGTGCCGTGCGCCACATCCTGCAATGCCACGAAGTTCCTCAACAACAGATCACAAGCTTACCGGTGAGGGTGGGTATCACTCTTCCCTCTGCGCTTGCGGATCGCCGAAACGTCCTCGCAACGACTGCAAGTGTCAGCCGGTGCCGCTGGAGCGCCTGCGAAGTTTAGAGTAGGTCAGCCCGCCTAACACATCCGCCCGACGCGGGTGAGAGCTGTCGCTGGCGCCTTGCAACCTCGTGAGTGCCTTTGCATCTGCTGAAAGAACATCGGATTTTCGTTGAGTCGCAGGCAACAGCTTCGCTGGCCCTCGCTCCTCGTGAGCACCAAGATTCTATCCGCGGTAGACCCCGCCACGCCACGGCGTCGCTCGCTCGCTGCCCGCAGCCATCAAGGGTGCAATGGTGGATCCAGAGGCGGCCGTTTTCTTTTTTTTTTTTTTGGGGGGGGGGGGGGCAAAGAAGTACTTTTTGCCTAAACACAGGGGCAAAGTATCTCTTTCTGCCTAATCACAGGGGCAAAGCAGCACTTTTTGCCTAATCACAGGGGCAAAGTAGCACTTTTTGCTTACCTTTTAGGCGGCTATCTAGGTGCTGTGGGAGGGGTGAAAACCGAGGGGTCAACCACTCAGCTCAGGAGTGTACACAGCATTACTGATTACCAGTGATTGATAACCTTCAAAAATAATCAAAAAACTCTATAATTTTGGCCAGCAAACAGCTTTTTTTGGCCTATTTTCATGAGAAAACCCCTAAAATCTGAAAAAAAACTGCGAAAATGGACAGTTTTGGCGTGTGATTACCAATGATTACTGGACGAAGTGCACACACGATTGCCAGAATGGTTGACCCCTCGCATTTTGCCCGCATAAGCTAGTTCGTCGGTTAGGTTCCTGTCGAGCTGCATCAACGAGCTCGGCGCGAGGCTCTGCGGCCAGGATGGCGACCAGGAGGAGCTGCAGCAGGAGTTTGCTGAGGTCCGTGCGTGCATGGTGGAGCTCCTGTCGAGAATCGAGAGGGCTGGTCTGCTCCAGGGCGCATTTCAAGGTGGCCGAGTTCGACGGCGAGACCGTGGGGCTCCACCGCCGCGCTGCGCCGCCACGACCACAGCGTCATCGGGCACCATCGGGACGGCCGGAGCAACGTGGTCACCGAGTCCGTCACCATCGCCGAACTAGTAAGTTCGCACTATGTGAATGTGTTCGCAGCCCCAGCGCCGGAGCGTTAGGCAACCCAACGTGAGCACGAAGGGGTGCCTACCCGCACGGCAACCAGCTGGCCTTTCAAAGGCAAATGTTTCAAAGTGTTTCTTGTAGGTGTAGGTATGTTTTAAAATAAAGGTCGTATCATCTGCTAAGACTTTCTCGAGCTTGCCAATGCCATGCTGAAGAGGCAAAGAGGTGCGGCCTTCTTCAAGAAGGCGGTCATGGTGCTCCTACCCAAGACGCCGGAGACTGTGAGTGACCTGTGGCCAGTGACTTTGTTGAATGTGGATGGGGGGGGGGGAGGTGTTTTCTAGAGCGCGGTCGTGACGAGGATGAAGGGCATGCAGGGACGGATCTTGCAGTCCATGCAGGAGCAGTCGGGATGCACCGGGACGCTGCAGGCTGCAGGGCGCCCTCGGTGACGTGAGGGATGCCATCAGCATCGCCGAGCACACCAAGACCTCCCTGTGCGTGGCGGCCCTCGACATCTCCGCGCCATTCAACAACCTTAGGCACTCGTTCATGTGGGCGGCGCTCCGTCGGCGCGGCGTCATATAACTGCTCACCGGGGCGCCACCACCAGGGTGCTCGTTAACGGCGGGCTCACCGAGGCCATTCCCATGGACGTTGGCGGCCTGAACCTCCTTGACCCGTCCAGGAAGGCCCTGGCCTTGTTTGCGGCGCCGTGGGAATCGTTGGCGTGGGCCTCCCTCAAGACCATCTCTGGCTCCCGGCTGCGATTCATCCAGCAGCACCACGAGGACACTCCGTGGCCACTGGCCCACGAGAAGCACTTTGTGGTGGCCTGCAGGAACGCGCCGCCCTCTCTGACGTCGTGCCGCCAGACATGGTCGGGAAGGGCGTCAGCCGGGGGCTCTACAAGAAGGGCCTCGCCGCGAACGTCCATACGTGGACAGCCATGACGGCGGCCTTCGGAACCGCGCGCCGCTCTGGGCGTGATTCTTCACTGGATATAACATTCCACAACTTTCTTGTTGCCAGCACCACGGCCACCAACACCGCGGCGTCACACGACGGTTTTGGAGGTAGGCAACCTTTGTCTGCCTGATGCACGTAAATGGGGCGGGCTGGCCTCCGGCACAGTCGTCTGCTGTGTGGATGTGACTGCAACTGCAAAGACTTGTTGCGGCATATTTAAACCCCAATCAAATCTTTTTTTCTTACGTTCAAGTGGCTACGTGAAAAAGGTGGAATTAAACCGCAGCTCTGGCTACTTGAACCAAATTTCAAATGCACAAGACAAAGTGCAGAAGATTTCCTTGGATGTGAAAAGTTTTTTCTAGGAAATGAAACTGACGCTGGCATGAAATATGCACTGTGGGACAAATTCGTTTACACCTGCCGTACGTGCGCCTGCATACTTTAGTCCAACGGAAGCGTGTCTGTGGACATCTGACGTACATGCGCCCGGTACTCTTGCCCCGACGTACGTGCGCCCAGTACTTTTGCCCCATGGACGTATTTATTAAGTGAACAAACCCATAATGACTGAGTCTTACTGGAATGAAAATAGAGATAACAAAATTGTATTAAAAAGGGAAAACAACATAATACAAAATATTATTTATTGACAATAAACTTTTTTTTGTTTTTGAGAAAACAATTGCACTTGGACTTAAAGTACTTGAACTTGAACTTAATTCAACTGAAGATTATTCTTTACTTGAGCTTTGTAAATAATACTCAGAAATAACCTGAATTATAGCTGTAAGTTCTTGTGGACACCTGATCTCTTGGCTTTCTTTCCAGATGGATCACACTTTGATCCATTTTTATGCCTTGTCATTTGAGCTTGTGTTCCTGCTACGGACTTCCCGCACAAGAGACAAGTCTGTCTCTTAGTTTTGTTTCTTGGTGGATAAAGAGCATCAAGCTTCTTTATATATTGTTGATACCTTCGGTCATTACTGTGACACTTATCAACGTGGTCCCTCATTCTTTTTGTCTTTCCATAGCCATACTCTTTTGAACAGGAAGGTTTCGGACAGCAGACAACCTTCCTACCTACTGGCCTAGAAGGTACTGCAGGCGCTGCAGGCATGGCGTGCTCATCCTGTGGCATCGCAACATCTTCCTCATTCTGTGCACGAAAGATGTCAAATTCAAAAGTTAAACTGGTTTGAAAAACATATGGCAGTTTGTGTGAAAAATGACATTCACTTATTTTTTTACATAAATTACCTCTTCTGTCTCATTTTTTTCACTTGAAGACTCCCTCAAGTTGTTGCCTTTATCTTCTTTGAGAATAGAAGAGTAGAAGTATGGGTCTTCTTCCTTCGGAACCACAGGCATCGTCTGCTTTGTATAGTTTTCCAAGAGGTCAGGTCTTGTTGCAGCTACAAGTCTCGCAATGTCCAAGTGTGCTTCAAAACCCCTGTAGGAAAAACAGTAACAATACTTTTGATGACAGATACCATCTGTTCATGCTTAAAACCTTACAAAATTTTTTGAGCATACACAGTACAAATTAAGTTATGATGTTATGCGATGGAATAGTTCACATATTACCAAGTATTTTCTTGGTAAGCTTATGTATGCTAAAAATACTATGTTGTAACAAGCTGCTTGTCTCTGTAAGACCTAAACCAGTTTGTAAGGTTTTCAGTGTGTTAAATTGATCCATGAAGCAAGGAAGGGGATAACTCAATTTTCATCATTTTCCAGGAAAAACAAAACACAGTTTGCAGGGCAAACTAAATCCATTGAGATGAATGATGCAATTGCATTTTTGTCAAAAAAGCATCAGTAATAACTGTAAAAAATTTCAAAACAGTAACATCACTCTGTAGACGGTTTCTGTGATTTAAATTTTTAGATCAGAATGAACTACAGAACCATGTTTACTTGGTTCTCCCAAACAATGGGGAATGTGGAGACAACTCAAGTGGAGCTGAGGTCTGTGTAGAGTCTGTACTGCTGCGGAACATTCTTTAAGCTACCTGTTTTTCCCATTCGTTGTTTTAATTTAATAGGGAGTTAAGTTTAGTTGACTCTTCTTACATTAAATTCATGAAAACCTGAGATGGGTTGATCCTTTTTACATTAGATTCATAAAGACACAAGTTGAGTTATCTTCTTCTGCTATTTTGTGAAATGGAGTCATGTGGACTTCGGTTGAGTTGACTCAATTTTCCGATAAAATTTAGACTGCAAAAAGGGTCAAGTTGAGCTTTATCTAATTTCCATGTAGTTTTTCCCCTAAACTGCTGGGAATGGAGTCAAATAATTTGGGGTAAAGATGCAAACAATCTTGAGGCACAATAATAAGATAAAAACTCAATTTGGAGACAAGTCAAGCTATTCCCTTCTTCCGCTTCATGGATCAATAATTATTAGTATTATTATTGTTTATTACTGTCATCAGAGCCTTTTGTCACATATAGTGTGCACAGTCTTGAAAAAACAACGCCTTCTTTATTTATTTACCCAAAGCAAATTTTGAAACCTAATAACACAAATCTTAGCTGTGAGCCTGCAAAAAGATTACCCTTGAGAACCTGATGGGTTCCCTTCTACATATGTGTGAAAAGGAAGATTTACTCACATGCACTTGCACTGAGGTGCAACTATTCCATATGGTATCCAGCTTTCGGTAGCGAAGTTACATGCCTCAGCTATATTGAAGCCTGAATTAAATCCCACATGGACTGCGTTGGGACATACAACTACGCTCTCTCCTGCTCTCTGTACAACCTGTTAATAAAGTATGAGTAAATTGAAATTTATTTTATCTACTTTATCATGAGCATGTGTATAACTCACCACATTAAAAGGAATTCCATATTCCTGCAGCCATTGTGGGGTAATAACATAATACTTGTGGCCAAGAAGGTTGCTGCAAGTTGAGTGGGCTAAACTTTGTGTGCATTGCACTAAACAATTGTGCAGCTTTCTCACATATTTTGGTGGTATGACAAGCCTAAAGTAAAAAACAATTAAAGAAATTCATTAATATTTCTACATAGCAGTCACAGACCATAAAACTAGTAAGATTTTGAAGTGCTAGAACTATTTGTGACAGCAAGTTCAATGTGTTGTTACAATTTATTCACTTTTAGATGATTCAATTCACAGAGTTAGAGGCCCGGACTCCTATCAGTTTCAAAGTTATAGATGATTACATTAACTTTTAGTAGCTCCTCCCAAATTCTCCACACGCCTTATGAAAATAAAACTTTGCCACCAGTTTCTGGTAAGGGAACTGTCATATGGAAAAAAATGAAGAAAAAAAGTTGCCACATATGAAATTTCACCCTAGTACAAGCCGTGAAGTCTGATTCCCTAAGCTTGATTTTTTTTTCCTTCAAACGTTAGAGATTTAGCATCACTATGATTATTCTACCTTCATGCCAGTACTGGAGACATTAGAAACCTATTAGAGCAACCTATTTTCTATGTCAACAGAGGTTCAATGCCCCGAATTAAAAGTGGAGAATTTGCGAGAAACAAATTAAAGTGTTTGCACCCCCTCAAAAATCCAAAACTACAGGTTCTCTCACAGGGACAAATTTAAAAAAAAATTGAGCCTTGTAACACAAATAATGATTAGTTAATTTCTTCATCAAAAGCTCTATCAAGGACATGCAAGTAATGTTTACCAGATTTTAGGTGCTCCGTAGTGTAGTACATTCCATGAGTATAAAGAGAAATCTTCAATATGCGCAGCAAAGAAGGAGTGAGTATTGCCGTAGTACAAGAAAGGTAAAGTGATTCCAGGGTAGTGATTGGGCAAAAGCCGTAGCAGTGAAGTAGAGGCCAGGCAATACAATCCAAAATGAGGGCTCATCCTTATCCTGTCGTTGAAAGTCAACTCAATGCCTGACCCGTACATCACTCCTTTCTTCAAGTCACTTCCTTCACAAGAGACGTTGTCAGTGGCGCAGCCTGAACAAGAGCATACTTCTTCCGTAATCCTAGTGTCCTTTGACATTGCAGTGTCTACAACCTTCTTCTTCTGTCCAATCGCAAGAGTCTGGAAACGATCAAAGAACTTTCGAAGTGACGCAGCATCACATTCTCCCTGTTTTTTAAGTTTGGAGAGGGAGGGTCCACTTCGGTTAAGATGTATAGCTTTCTTAGGAAGAACATCACTATAAAAGTGTTTCACCAAATCATTTTCAGACTTCTCTAGAGCAGACGAGCTGCAACAAAAAGGGTAAAATGTATTGAACTGTTTACAGGAAGAAACTGTACTTGTTGACAAAACGCTTGTGGTGATGTGTGCTTACCAACAGCTGGACATGGTGTAATTTTTTTCATTCGTCACTGCATCCACGAAATTTGTAATATCCTGTGCAGAGCATTGCTGCATTTCGTTTTCAACTTGTTTGCCCGGTTCACTACGTGAGTGAGGGTAGGATCGGAGGGCAAAGACTGAAGAGCAGTGTGGCAAATGGACGGCAAATTGCTTATAGGCTTCCGCTAGGCGTTCTTTATCGAGATTAAGGAATATCTTTAATGGAGATCCTTTTCCTTTGATTGAATCCTCCAGTACTACCTGAAAGCAGAGAACAAGAATATTTTACGATTGTGGGCATGGAAGTGAACTCCACCTGACCTGGGCTACTCGTCCCACTAATAATATACCTTAAACACTCCGGCCTCTTTCACTGATGCATTACTTTGCTCGATGTCCTCCACAAACCGGGGAATGTTAAACAACTGGTGTTCATTCGCGGTAAAAGTTTTAACACAGGTATTCATGATTGAATTATTATTGAGAACCACGCAAAAAGCAACACAACAACACAGTGTGAAAAACAAAACAAATGCAATCGACAGTGTACCAACCCCACGAATTCGGCCTCCCTCTCGTACAATTTTTTAAACGTGGGTGTTGTAGCCCGTGCAGTTTCTTAAAAATAAAAGTCTTAAATTCAATTTCTTTGGATCAAAGCATTCATTTCTGGAGGCTTATTGACCAAGGAAAAGCAGTGAAAGCGAAGTTTTCGTTTCGGTGGCTGCAAATAACTGCATGTTACTGCACATAACTGCTGCTGACTGCAAATAGACGTGAGCAGATCATATCATCGTCTGCACCATCATCATCAGCAAAATTTCAAATTATGAGTGCAGTACGTTGTCTGTTATGTTTTTTAAGATTGAAACACTGAGGCAACATTTTCTGTATTATTTAAGCTTAATATTAGGTGGTTAAGGATAACGCTTTAGTAGCCTCTTTCCTTTTTACCTAAGTGCCTGTTCACGGATATTGAGGTTATGTCCACCGTCTCTTCTAAATTCTGTGACAGTAGTCAGAAAAAAACACCAAATGACAAATATGCCTTGTCAGAGAGTGGCATGGTCAATCAGTAACAAGCACTAGCTGTAACGGCGTACAGTTTAATATCCTGTCATGTGGCCTAGCACTAATGGTCACCGATGCTGCTTTTCAATTTGTTCATTATGGAATAACCGATTGTGAATTTCTAACAGTAGCGGCAGTGAATCTGAACATACCGTTTAAGGTTTTGGTTTCTATATGGGGCAGATATAATGCAGATAGTTGAAACGAGGACAACAGAGCTACACATTACAGTTGTGTTCCAAATTTAGAACATTGGTGGGTCCTTGCAATTTACAAAGTTTGTCACATAGTGATATTACTCTATTTTGATGTGACTAGAATTATTGCAGCTGCATTTTATTTCAAGGTGCTTATGTTCGTAGACTATATTGTGTCTCTGTGTAGGATTACTCATGTTACTTCAATGTGTTTGTTATCACTGATGTAATGTCCTCGTGTCTCAATGCTGTTTTGTACCTGTCTTTTAAAATTTATGTTTTATTAGTTTTCTAATTCATACGAGTGTTCTTTGTTTCACTTCAGAATCATCAGAATAATTACACTTTGTTTGTTGCAGTGACAGTGTTCAGAATATGTCTACAGTTTGTAAGATAAAAAAGGAAACCGAGAATCAATGTCTCTTCGATACTTTCACAAGTTTTGAAAATGGGGATCTCCTCGAGGTACAAAACTAATGTTTACTTTTCTTTTAAATCCCGATTGTTAACTATAGCCAACTTAGAATTATGAAATACTGCAGTGCAGCGCAGTGCAGGAATTGGGCTATGTGGCAACCACAATGTATTTTCTTATTTATCATTGATGGAACAGGTCTGAGGGCAAGCCTTTTTAAATAACATGGTGAGGTGGTGACAAACCGTGGCGGCAATTTAGAAAAACATATGTAACTTTAACAAAGTTAGTTTTTTTTAAAGAAAATGATAAACTCAAATTTACATTTACAAACGATGACTGACTATTACAAGTAACAAATTGGGCAGATGCAGTTACAAATTAGAAGTGATGGGAGGTCAATACGTAGCAGATAGTTTAGTTAAAAGGAGCAGGTTTGGGAGGAATAGGCTTTTCTTTTTTTGGCGAAGAGCTTTTTGCTTATGGCAGAAGAGCTGAAGAGCTGGCAATGTAATTCAGTCAGAGATTCTCATTGCTTAGGCAAAGTCCACACCAATACTTGCTTTGAAAACTGAATTTTTATCTTATCCTTCTTTTACAGACTTATGACCTCAAATTAAATTACAATCAATCTGATGTAAAAGAAGAACATGCTTCAAAGGAAACTTCAGTTGTATTAAGAACCTCAAAAGATGCCCAGGAACTTCTGCGAGCCAGAGAATTTCTTCTGCAATATTCAGCATTTGCAAGGAATAGAAGGTATTTAATAGATTCAGAGCGAATGTTAGTTGTCCAATGTCCATCATGCTTTGCTGAGTTTAAGGGTTGCTCTGACCGTATGTTACGTCTGATTGATCACATTTTAGCAAGACATCCAAACAGTACTAACCGTTCCTTTACGCAGGTTAAGAAAAGGTACAACTCTTTAATAAACTTGTACAGGAAACGGTTGAAGGATTGAAGTACTTTTTGGGGTTACTCTAAAGTGAATATTTGTTCCTTTCGCGCCTACATTGTGTTACATTGGAAGCCTTATGTGTAAGTTTTATAATTGACCCACATAATTGCAACATTAATATGAGCAGAAAAAAATATGAATTTCTAGCATAGGCAGCTCAATATACTGAATTCAAATTTTAATTTAATTTGAATGTCTGACTTTGGAATGTTAATGCTGTAAACCAATAGATACTAAGGGCCTTCCCAGTTCAGCCTACAAGCCCTCGTTTCTTTGTACATTAATAGATTATGTAAAACCAATGTTTGAAATTCATCCCAGTTTCAGACTTTTAAATATTATATGAAAATTTTACTGCAACTGGATATGAATAACATCATACTGCTTACATTTTTTGACTCAAGCCAAACTGGTTGAAAATTGTTCTTGATTAGCTAAAAACAAATTTCAAGGAGCAGAGTCTAGAGAATTGTCTTGTTCGCACCTAAGGTTGCTGACAGAATTTTTTCAAACAAGAATGATTTCTGGTTCATCGCATCCACATGACAGAAAGGGTTCCTAATGCAGAGCTCTACATGTTTCAAAGACAGGGTTTGCGTGATTGATTGATCTGGAATGTTTGTATCTAACTCTATAACTTTGAAAAGAATAGAACTTGGGGTCCTAGATTGGCTGACAGTTCTTAAAAGTAAGCAGTTTGCTGTCAGAAAGCTCAACTGTCATATATCCTTGAATAAATGTAAAACAGCATTCTACTGTTGTAACTGGCGCTCACAATTTTTGATGAGCCCAGCTGACTTGTTGGAAGTGGCAAAACATAGTGTAGGCTTTTTGGGGGTGGACAGTACTTATCGCCCTATTGTAATATTTTGTTTAATAACCCAGTGTAATTGAAGAGCCCATTGTACTTTCTACAATTGAACAGTATGTAGCACAAGTGTGTCCTTTTGAGGCTGGCCAGTCTGGGCGAAAGTCCCACTCATTTGTATCATTCACGTATTCATTCCCTCTGGGCCAATGTATGCGGGCGCACGTATGCTGGGTACTGTCAAACATGGCACTGTCAAACTTGGCCTCTACTCCAAGTAACAGCTGTTTCACTACACACATATTTTCTCTTATTTTTGAGGGCGCTGATGACGAAAATAATATATTTTTTGACCCCAGACTCAGCTTTAAAGCCCGTCAGGGTTGAACATAGGAAAAATTTGCACATTTCTAAATGTAAGGGACAGGCCAAAGTTGCCAATCTGTATTGCTACTTTCCCTGTAATTCTCTTTCATGTAATCCTGTCTTATTTGTGGCAAGTCATGAAAATGTGTTGTGTTCATTCGCCTACCTGAGAGTCTCGTGTTCAAATTGATCCATGAAGCGAAAGAAGGGAATAACTCAATTTTCATCATTTTTCAGGAGAAACAAAACACACTTTGCAGGGCAAACTAAATCCATTCAGATGAATGATGCAATTGCGTTTTTGTCAAAAAAAATCATCAGTAGTAACTGTAAAAAATTTCAAAACTGTTACATTACTCTGTAGACGGTTTCTGTGATTTAAATTTTTACATCAGAATGAACTACGGAACCATGTTTACTTAGTTCTCCCAAACAATGGAGAATGTGGAGACAACTCAAGTGGAGCTGAGGTCTGTGTAGAGTCTGTACTGCTGCGGAACATTTTTTAAGCTACCTCTTTTGTCCATTCGTTGTTTTTATTCAATGGGGAGTTAAGTTTAGTTGACTCTTCTTACATTAAATTCATGAAAACCTGAGATGGGTTGATCCTTTTTACATTAGATTCATAAAGACACAAGTTGAGTTATCTTCTTCTGCTTTTTTGTGAAATGGAGTCATGTGGACTTCGGTTGAGTTGACTCAATTTTCCGATAAAATTTAGACCGCAAAAAGGGTCAAGTTGCCCTATTTTCTATGTGTATTTTCTCCTAAACTGCTGGGAATCGAGTCAAATAAATTGGTGTAAAGTTGCAAACTATCCTGAGGCACAGCAATAAGATGAAAGCTCAATTTGGAGAGGTCAAGTTATTCCCTCTTCAGCTTCATGGATCAAATTTGTGAAGGAATGTTTCATGCTCCCACTACTCAAATGAGACCATGATCAAGAAAAAGGTTCAAAAATGTGATGAGGAAAATAGAATAAAGTTGAGACCAATTCATTACGTTTCACCATATAAATAGTGACCTTCTCGCTATCTAATTTTTCCTGATCCCTTTCCTTTTAGTTTAAGTTTTTGAGTTACTAAATGATGTATGCCTTCTGATGTTGATTTCTAATCCTGTTATAACTAATATTTTTTAGAGTTATCAAAGATAGCATGATCGCAAGTCAATTACCTTCAGACATTCGGAAAAAAGTGGGTTCATTCTACTAATAGGGCATTTCATATGTCGTCGACCATGCTATTCAGAATTGTCAACAAGGTGGGAAGGATCAGGTTGGAACTGGGCAATCATTTCAGCAACATCTTGAAATTATTTAATAGCATGCTGCTGAACATGAGTCATATAATGCAAAACAAGAGATATTCATAGCAATTATTCTGGGCGGAACTTACACAATGCGAGCTAAGCAACTGGAGGACAACTTAATCCAAACTAAGTACAAGAATATAAATGCTAACGAGAACTCAGTGCAAACAACCTGAGTGCTGTGGATAAGCTCCCAGGTTTCTATACAAAATTAAGACTCAGTAATAATAGAAACAGTAAACTTGAAAAGCTAAGAAAGTTCTTTGGTAATGGTAACATATCAGTCAGTATTTTGGAACGATGAGGGATTCAGTTGTCTGAATAAAATTTAACGTTATGACTGAATGACAAACAGTGCAATCATAACTTGTTAACATTGCTTTTACTGTTGCCCTTTGAAGGAACTACAATGAGCATGATGGAATTATGAATCATTCAATAGAACCAAAAATGTGAAACCATCTGCTGACTCAAGGACACTTTCCTGGCACATCAAATAAAACAAAAACAAAGCAACGAACTTGAATCCTGTGACCAAAACTGACTATTCTGAGTCAGAGTTGTCAGATTCTGATTGTTCTGACTCTGAATCATTAATTGGCCTTCTTACCTTTAGACCTTGCATCACAGCTGCATGAATAGCGTATGACGACATATGTAAGAAGTGTGCCAGTGTTATTTGATTAGTTACAAGAAGATTGGTTGCTCGCTGGACTACTGCTTCGTTGTGCACAGTCTTCCATTTCCGTAATCCAGTGACCTGACGTCCAGCATCAACTGCTACTTTGTCACACCAAGACAAATGTTCCAGTTTCACAAAACCTCCTGAAAATACGGAAAACTCCGGATAAGTTTAATGACAATGGAAAAGTGCCACAGATGATTTTAGCATTAAAAAAAAATTATCAAATTCAGGCAGTATTATTATTAACACAAGGCAAATGTTATGGTAGGTTACTCAAAACAAACATCTTTTAAAAATATTCATAGGGTTAATGTATATTGACTTACCAATGAGATGAAAGCAGTTAGGTCTGTTCTGGGGCAAGACTTTTGCCAACATATGGTTGTCTGATTCTGAGGAGTTGTTTGTTCTCTCGGGCGCATTGAATACAGAGAGCTCATCCACTCGAGGTTTCCACTCCTTTTCAAAGTATTCAAAAAGTGGCCGGAAGTTGTTGCTCCATGGTGTCTGTTGCACCTCGTCCCAAATTTCCAGCACTCCCAACCAAATCATGTGACTTGGAAGCATAGGAACACCACACAGACACCTAATGAGATCAAACACTAACTCATTTTCTAGAGCAAGGTCTCTCATGCCTAAAGAATGTGCAAAGCAACTGCAAGCCTATGAATTAAACGTAGGTAAAATTAATGCTTATGCCATTGTGAAGGAAAACACGCAAATGAAAGTAAATTTTTAACTCACAACAGCATAATGCCAAAGGCAACCAACAACCCTTGACCTCGGGAACATAGCCCTCCAAGCATTCATTTCGGCTCTTTCAAAGTCACAGTGGATTCGCACAGGATTCATGTTGGGAGCAAGTGTCCTTATTTGTTCAATAACTGCGATGTATGCCTGAGTAGTCCTTGTGAGCATCAGTACTCTTGCAATAGCAATTATCTGTAAATTAAAGGACTTAGTATCAGTGATTCAAGATAAAACAACATTACGCTCATGAAAATGCACTTACATTTTCTCCATATTTAGTAACTATGTTGAAAATCTGAGCCATTGCAGGCTTCTTAGATCTCTTACGAAATGTCCCATCACTGTGCAGATTATCTCTTGATTGTAAGAACTGAAGCATTCGCCCAGATGCGAATATCAATGCAATAGTTTTATCCCCTGCTGAACCAACAACTCCTTGGAAGATGTAATCTGCTCCATCAACTGTCTTGCACAAGGGCCGCATGTCGGGCAAGCCCAACAAAATACCCAGGTAAATAAGTGATGACGGTATCCTTGGATAGTTTGAACTTCTGGCGCGGTAGAGCTGTGACTTCATTCTTACAGTTGTAAAGCGAGATGCCAATTGGACATCTGGGCACCTTATTGAAAAGAGGATAATTAAGTTAGGGGCTACCACAATGGCCTCATACTTAAGCCATGTCATAGTAAGCATCTCATTGTTAGTGAGATAAGGGCCTGTAGCACAGGTTTGAGTGTTCTGAGCCATCCTCAGATTAAAATTAATGAAGAAAATTACGGCTCAAAACACTCAAACCTGTGCTACAGGCCCATAACTCACTAACTATGAGATGCTAACTATGATATGGCTTAAGTATGAGACCATTGTGGTAGCACAGGTAAAAAAAGCGGCGTAACACAACAGTGCTTACTAACCTCACTTTAAAATCATTCAAAATGGACTGCACTTTAATCCCATGAACGTTTGTCTTAGCCTCATGCAGCATTGCTCTTCGCAATGCAGAGTCGTCGGTAAAAAGACGATCTGGTGCATGATTATGGGGTTGAAGGTGATGCAGCCATCCAGTTTCTAATGACAGAGACGCCGTCCCTGGACAGCCCTTCTTAAAGTGTCGACATTGGAGTCGAGCACGACTGCGACGTACTTCTCTTCTGTTATAGTAAAACCCATCCCCACAATGAATTATAAGCGAATTTGATGTACGTCCTTCCAATGTTTCCGCAGGTCCTCCAGCTGCATTCATTACTACAGATAATACTTTAAATACTAAAGATCAAACTCCCTGGCCTATTAGACCTACACTAATTCCTCCTTTCTTCTTCTTGTTCTTCTTCTTCTTCTTGTTCTTCTTCTTCTTCTTCTTCTTCTTCTTCTTCTTCTTCTTCTTCTTCTAAAAGAAAAGTGTATGCAGTTTGTGTAAAAGATGTTAAGACTTTGACAAAAAGAATCAATTTTTTTCAGTTAACGCGGTTTCTTTGAACTTTTTTTTGGTTTCTTAATTGGCCTTGTCTATGCTATGTGGCCGCTTTGTCTGGTCAAAATGGTGACCGAAAAGTGACCGAATGGATGCTTCCTTCCACTTCCTTCCTGAATGAACCCAAATCTTCAATCACCGAACCTACCCTACCACTGCCTACCACCGGTCGGCCCAGCTAAATCTTGCAGCTCATGAAGTGTTTCAGCGACATTAAAGGTAAGTAATCCGTTTACATCCGCATGATAACGTTTCCAAGTGACATGATGATGTTGCCTTTCTTCATTTCTGATCTTGTACTGCCGCAATCAGTTATACCGCGCGTCCTATCCATCCACTTCTAGACGCCCCCTTTTCGCCCACTTTTCATGCTGATCACTTGCTCAGTTTCGCAGTTTTCTTGGTGCTCATGTTGATCTAAGTGATTTTAATGCGAAAAATCTCAATATTTTAATGTGACGTCAATGCGCAATTAACCGATCGCGTGCACGCCGGGCGGCGAGGTTAAGGGATTGACGTGTCTCAACGTGCTCAACGTCCTCCCCACGGGCGGCCTTCTTCGGTCTTAAGTACGTAATCGTTACCTCTTAAATTGTGTTTATTGTTCCAGATGAGTGTCCCATTAGAAGAACTGAGAGCGAGGCGCCTCGCTCACATAGAGGAACGTGAGCGTCGTGAGCGTGAGGAACGTGAGGAACATGAGAGGAGGGAGGATGAACTATGTGATGCCTTCCAAAATGAAGCTTTGATTGAAGATTCCAGTTGTGCACCAGACGGATTGCAGCAAAGCCCTGATGGTTTGGAGCAGCAGCTTGGACCTGGAGTGCCTGCTGCAGTGCCTGCTGCAGTGCATACTGAGTCTACTGGTGGTTTAGAGCTGGTGCCAGTAGTGCGCAAGGCTGGCAATCAGTTTGACATGGGCCACGCTATCAGCTCACTCTTGTCCCAAGTTGGACAGCCCTCCAATGGTAAGCACAGGTTGACTTATGCATTGTCATTGGACTGTTGTAACAAAATTGAATTCTTATGTTCTATGTGTTTAATTGTTCTTGACTTGCAGGTAGGAATAGTGAGCCAACAATTATTATTTGCTTCAATAACCAACCTGGTGTGGTTCAACATCCTGGCATGATGCGAAGCGAGGCAACAAGACTGACACGGAGTCCCAGTCCTGATGTAGTAATTGTGGAGCCGCCTCAAGATTCTAGAAGTGGTTCTTCAGCTGCAATGTCTGCTCCACCTAATCAACCCGACTCATGGGAACCAACTCCAAGGTTCAGGAGTCCCAGTCCTGATCTCTCAGTTGGTAGGGCAAGGAGCCCAAGTCCCTATTCGGAAAGGAGGAGTGCCACACCTGATTGTGTTGTTAGCAGGAGAAGAAGCCCAAGTCCAGATCTCTTCGTTCCTAGGAGGAGACTGAGAAGTCCAAGTCCAGCTGCTACAAGGACAAGAGAAAGTGCATCTGCAACCAGTAGCTCTAGAGGCCATTCTTCCAGACTGCCAAGGGAGCCGAGTCCTGAACAAGACTTCTTCAGAAGGCCTACTAGAGGCCAAAGTCTTGCTTCTGCATGGAGCAGAGAAGATGCATCTGCTGCTACGGGCAGTGGAGCTGGTCCTCGATCAAGGCTGTCGCTGTCATTAGATCGCAGTCCTGGTTGCACATTTCCAAATAGTAGAGGAGAGACGAGCACTAGCTATGAGAGTTCAGCTCTGACTACAAATTCGAGGACCAGCCATGATTTCTCCTTTTTGAGGCCCACTGCATTCAATAGCACTACTTCTTCCTCTGATGGTCAAACAGAACGCAGTCTCAGCCCACACTTTCAACAGCCGTCCACTTCACAAGCTTCCACTGAAATACAAATTGTGGCCTGCACAAAGGGTTTCTCTGACGATGGTGCTTCATCCAGCTTGGCAGACATTGTAACTACTGAGCCTGGCCTCAATCCATCCCCACCAACACAACAAGTACCAGCTCAAAGTAGGTTACTTTTGTACTAAGTCATGATATGACCAAATGGTGGGTGAAGGGCAAGTTGGCCATAAAGTATTGTTGTTTATTTTTCAGAGGGGATACGGCTGGAGTGTTCTATTTGCCTTGGTGTGGTTGTGGGAGTGTTTACAAGCACTCCATGCGGTCATGTTTTTCATCTGATTTGCATCAAGAAATGGTTCAAGTCTAACGG
Source organism: Thrips palmi (assembly GCF_012932325.1). NCBI lineage: Eukaryota > Metazoa > Arthropoda > Insecta > Thysanoptera > Thripidae > Thrips > Thrips palmi. The sequence continues at coordinate 9,749,831 of NW_023144622.1, forward strand.
AAGTGCTGGAAGTATTTTTCGGTGCTGCCCTTTGTGCAAGAAGAAGTTTACTCCGTCCGCTTTAGGAAACTTGAAATTGTAGTGAAGCAAGTAGTAATTCTCAACCCCATCTATTTGATTTTTATTGTACACCTGTTTTTATCCTGTTTCAATTAATGTATACACCTTTACAGCATATTTCTTCTTAGCTTCTTACTCTTAAGTTGTTAGTACAGAGCATTTTACTTTCTTGACTGTTGATTCTCCTTATTTGCGAAGTCAAAACTTATTTAATGATCATGTTGATTTACCGTACATTACCTGTTGCACTATGAGTCAACTGGTTTGTTAATTACAATGATTTTCTTGTTGCACTTTCACACTTGCATTGTAACTGTCTTCATAGCTATTATGTACGTCCTGTTCAGCACAATTTCTTTTAATTAAGCTTGTATTGCATCACTTGAACAATCATTGCTGCAGCTTACTAATATATCACTTTGAGATTCATTTCTAATCATTGCCTAATTCAACCTGATATTTCCCACCATTATGCCTTTGCCTGTGGGCCAATGTTATTCCTAAATGAACTTTGACAGCAAACATTCTTTTTCATTGTGCATGTGTAGGGGTAATTTGGGAAAAAAAAGAACAGGGTAAGAAAAATACACCCGCTTATGGCCTACTGCAGACATCTCGGCATGTGTTGGGCAGGAAATTCACACTTACATTTACATTTTTAGTTGAAATGACTGGTCGAGGGTGTGCTCAAAGTCAAGACATGAGCTCCATAAGGGTGTACTTTTCTGTACTTTTCTTTTCTTCACCAACATACCCCTACGGGTCGAATCATTGGACATACTCTCAGACCAAGTTGCAGACTAAATGTGACTACAGGAAGTGTCAATGGGTGGGAGGAAAGGCACGTCACAATCAATTTTCGGTCCTTTTATGAAATGAAACTACTTGCCAATGAATTTGGAGTAAGGATCAGTTTAAAAGTGACTAGCGTACGTGCGCCCGTATACATTAGCCCAGAGGGAATATCTTAGTGACTTTCGCCCAGACTATCCAGCATCAACAGGGCTTCTGTGCTACAAAGGATGCCTAGGACCAGCTTCTTACGATTACTAACAGGGAAAAATCTTATGACATTTTATGTAGAAAACAAAACGTGAGCATTTAGATCTACACCTTTATGTGATGGCCTATTGTAGCAACCTCTAAGAAAATTTCGAAAAGTAATACTAGTCACTTATGTAATGCATATGTTTTCTCGAGCACTCTCATAGGATGCTCTCAAGCTGCTGCAGTAAGACGCCATACATAAGTGTGAAAAGGGGTGTGGCATAATTACAACTCCACATCTTTGGCAAGAATGGAGCGATGCATGAATGACAGAATGACATAGGTATTACAAAGACGCAGAGTTAAAATCTGCTAGCAATCATTGGATACAATTGAAGGGGAGGTTCTGGTGGCAGTTACTTTCTTCAAAGTAGGTGTCGTTATGAAAATTTGTTAACAATTTGTCTAGGCAAGTACAGATTAAAATGTCACATTGAAAGCCCTGAACCCAGTCGAAGAGCCTCTTTTGCCTGTTTTGGCTTCATTCAAAAATCTTATTGAACGTCGTATGTTGTTGAAAGAGATTTTTCACTTTAAATCACTCTTAAAAGATTCCAGAATGAACAATTCAAAATGTCAATATAAACTTTGGCAAGCTTTTAGTGCAAGCATTCCACCATAATTATTCAAAAATGTACAAAGTAGGCAAGTTTTAGTGACTTCAGCTTCTAACGCTTATCTCTAGTTATGTAATGGTCGTTCTGAGTTATGTATGCTAAAATCTTTTAACAGTGAGTCAAAGAAGTAACACATGTGTAGGCCAACCCTTTACGACAAAATACTATGCCCAAGAAAATTTTTTAAGATACAGTCACTATAGGCTTTGAAAGGCTCTTCGATTGGCGTTTGGGCCTAGCAAGTGCTCTCAAGACTCCAATTTTAGTGTCATCTAAGTGAGATTGACAACAGCCTGGACCGAAGGGCTTAAAGTCTCACGTTTCTATTCACAACAGCGCACGTCCAGTATTTGTTGAGAGTTCCATCATGGTTCTTGCAACGTTCATAGCAACTTTCTTCATTGATGTGCTATAAAGCATAATTGCTTTCAGCAATTCTCGTTTTGTAACACTTGCTATGTTTGCATTGTACCAGCATACTAATAAATTACATGCTGATTCGGTTTTCATCATTGTTTAATTCCAACAAGACACGTCCCAACTCATGACAGTGCTTGCTAGATGATATTATTCATGGATTTACCCTTAAACCACACATTTGTTGCTATCATCCAGGAGGTTCACAAGTCATTCATTTACCAAATTCTTTCAAACCCCATCTGACTTAAGTGAAACAGAAGGGGCGAAGGAAAATACACGACACCGAGACTGGCAGTAGCAAGACCACAACCTCGGCCATGTATTGTGAAGTCACTTCTACAGTATTGCAGAGCATTCAATGAGCAATTAGGTCAGGATCACTTACACTTGAATAAAAAGTAGGGAATTTGATGGAGGGTTAGGGCTTAAGTACGAAAGTGTATAGAAGAAAAAACTCTGTCGAGATGGATTTTAATCTGTGCATTGTTTTACTATAAATTGCATAATACTGTTTTGAGAGGGTGACACCTTCGCCTTAGTGTCAAAAAATATTAATATAATAAGAATCTACATAAAAACTTTAGACACGAACAGTTCTTTGAAGGGATTTGTTTTCGCACCGTGAAAGAAAGCAGAGGAACTAGCAGACGACTAGCGTTGCACGTCCTACCCAGCAGAGAACGCACCGACGGGACATGAAACGGGAACAAAGTAAATGAACACATATGAAAAGAAAATAAAAAGGAGCACAATCAATGAAATGAAAAGAAACGTTGGGTCATAAATTCATAATCTATGATAAAATCCAGCGGGCAGTGCTGGTCGGTCTAGGATGACGATCAGACTGTATACTTCCGGTCACGTCCCGTCTCGAAACATCGGTTCTGTACCGGCTACCGGCCATACATTTCCGGTATAGCATTCCTTCGTTCAGCACAGACCTACAAGTTTGTTCCATTTGAGTCCTTGAGCAGATAAAGTGTTTCGGCGACATAAAAGGTAAGTAATCCGTTTACATCCGCATGATAGCGTTTCCAAGTGACATGATGATGTTGCCTTTCTTCATTTCTGATCTTGTACTGCCGCAATCAGTTATACCGCGCGTCCTATCCATCCACTTCTAGACGCCCCCTTTTCGCCCACTTTTCATGCTGATCACTTGCTCAGTTTCGCAGTTTTCTTGGTGCTCATGTTGATCTAAGTGATTTTAATGCGAAAAATCTCAATATTTTAATGTGACGTCAATGCGCAATTAACCGATCGCGTGCACGCCGGGCGGCGAGGTTAAGGGATTGACGTGTCTCAACGTGCTCAACGTCCTCCCCACGGGCGGCCTTCTTCGGTCTTAAGTACGTAATCGTTACCTCTTAAATTGTGTTTATTGTTCCAGATGAGTGTCCCATTAGAAGAACTGAGAGCGAGGCGCCTCGCTGACATAGAGGAACGTGAGAAGAGGGAGCGGGAGGAACGACGTGAGCGACGTGAGCGTGAGCAGCGTGAGCATCGTGAGCGTCAGGAACGAGAGGAACGTGAGCGTCGTGAGCGTGAGGAGCGTGAGGAACATGAGAAGAGGGGGGATGAACTATGTGATGCCTTCCAAAATGAAGCTTTGAATGAAGATTCCAGTTGTGCACCAGACGGATTGCAGCAAAGCCCTGATGGTTTGGAGCAGCAGCTTGGACCTGGAGTGCCTGCTGCAGTGCCTGCTGCAGTGCCTGCTGCAGTGCCTACTGCAGTGCCTACTGCAGTGCCTGCTGCAGTGCCTGCTGCAGTGCATACTGAGTCTACTGGTGGTTTGGAGCTGGTGCCAGTAGTGCGCAGGGCTGGCACTCAGTTTGACATGGGCCACGCTATCAGCTCACTCTTGTCCCAAGTTGGACAGCCCTCCAATGGTAAGCACAGGTTGACTTATGCATTGTCATTGGACTGTTGTAACAAAATTGAATTCTTATATTCTATGTGTTTTATTGTTCTTGACTTGCAGGTAGGAATAGTGCGCCAACAATTATTATTTGCTTCAATAACCAACCTGGTGTGGTTCAACATCCTGGCATGATGCGAAGCGAGGCAACAAGACTGACACGGAGTCCCAGTCCTGATGTAGTAATTGTGGAGCCGCCTCAAGATTCTAGAAGTGGTTCTTCAGCTGCAATGTCTGCTCCACCTAATCAACCCGACTCATGGGAACCAACTCCAAGGTTCAGGAGTCCCAGTCCTGATCTCTCAGTTGGTAGGGCAAGGAGCCCAAGTCCCTATTCGGAAAGGAGAAGTGCCACACCTGATTGCGTTGTAAGCAGGAGAAGAAGCCCAAGTCCAGATCTCTTCGTTCCTAGGAGAAGACTGAGAAGTCCAAGTCCAGCTGCTACAAGGACAAGAGAAAGTGCATCTGCAGCTGCAACCAGTAGCTCCAGAAGCCATTCTTCCGGAATGCCATGGGATCGTAGTCCTGACCGAGACTCTTCTAGGAGGAGGGGGAGAAGTCCAAGTCCAGCGGCTACAAGGTCTGGAGAAAATTCATCTGCGGCTGCGACCAGTAGCTCCAGAGGCCATTCTTCCAGACTGCCATGGGATCTTAGTCCTGACCGAGACTCTTCTAGGAGGAGGGGGAGAAGTCCAAGTCCAGCGGCTACAAGGTCTGGAGAAAATTCATCTGCGGCTGCGACCAGCTCCAGAGGCCATTCTTCCAGACTGCCATGGGATCTTAGTCCTGACCGGGACTCTTCTAGGAGGAGGGGGAGAAGTCCAAGTCCAGCGGCTACAAGGTCTGGAGAAAATTCATCTGCGGCTGCAACCAGTAGCTCCAGAGGCCATTCTTCCAGACTGCCTTGGGATCTTAGTCCTGACCGAGACTCTTCAAGGAGGAGGGGGAGAAGTCCAAGTCCAGCAGCTACCAGGTCTGGAGAAAATTCCTCTGCAGCTGCGACCAGTAGCTCCAGCGGCCATTCTTCCAGACTGCCTTGGGATCTTGGTCCTGACCGAGACTCTTCATGGAGGAGGGGGAGAAGTCGAAGTCCAGCTGCTACAAGGACTAGAGACAGTTCATCTGCAGCTGTCTCCACCAGTGGTAGTGGCCATCAATCTAGGCAGTCATTAGATCGCAGTCCTGATCCCACATCTTCAAGTCCTCAGAGAACAAATTCAAGGACCAGCCATGATTTCTCCTTCTTGAGGCCCTCTGCATCACAGAGGGCCTCTGCTTCTGTCTCTGTATCTGGACGGAGCCTGAGTCCAGACTTCAGACAGCCGTCCACGTCTGGATCCTCTAGCACAACAAAGCCCCCACCAAAGAAAAGGGGCCGGCCGAGGAAAAACGCAGCAAAAGGTAGGAATGTGTTCTTATAATTCATTGGAGTCCTTCATTGCATTTGAACTAAGTGTCTGTTTAATATTTTCCAGGGAAAGACCAGGCGATCTGCTCGGCATGTGATGGACAGAAAGATGGAGCATACGCAACAGTTCCATGTGGGCATGTTTTCCACAAAGACTGCCTTATTGGTTGGGGTAACTCTCCTCTGCAGATATCAAAAGCTTACAAGAATTGTCCAAACTGCAAGGCACTATATGATCCAGAAGAACAAGTGAAGCCCCTGTTCCTCTGAATTACTGTACCATCACACTTTGCTCTGTTTGTATTTCCTTCAATGTTTATGTTTTTACTTCACATGCTAGCCAACACTACTCGCTAATCTTTAAAGTATTGTTTTTGGAATAATTACTGTTTGTTAAAATGGGCTATTCTGTTGAGTGCCTGACATGCAAATCTTAGACTGTTTCTTCATAGCTAATTAAGTGCGCAGCTGTTGGATGTGCAGTTTATTCTTCTGCTCTGATTTTTCTAGTTTCTTTTTAGCCTATATTTTGTTAACGAGTACATAGTTGTTTTCTTTGACTACATCATAATCTGTTGATAATGCTCTTTTTGATCTAGCGACTTGCATTGTAAGTCTTTATTGACGTGATCCATGAGCTGACTACGACTAGTTATTTTAAGGGACATTATGCCGAGGACTTGACGCAATCTAAGGTTTTCTCCGGATAGCTGATCAAGTGCTCAGCTGTTGGATGTAGGCTTTCATTCAACTTAGATTTTCCTGTTTTAGCTACTATTGTGATCATGACTAGTTATCATTACATTTTGATTACTTTAGAATTGTTTCATAATTCTCTTTTTCTTGCAACTTGCATTGTAACTCTGATTTTCCTGATCCATGTGTTGGTTACGATTCTTTGTTGTAAAGGCTATTCTGACGAGGACCTGACATGCAACGTTAGGCTTTTTCTTGATTAAGTGCTCAGCTGTTATATGTGAACTTTTTTTTATTCTACTTACATTTTCCAGTTTCTTTTAGCCTATATTTTGTTCATGACTATCTAGCTAACTAGCTTTACATTTTGATTACCTCAGAATTGTTTCATAATCCTCTTGTTGTTCTTGCGACTTGCATTATAACTCTGATTTTCCTGATCCATGTGCTGGTTACGATTCTTTGTTGTAAAGGATATACTGACGAGGACCTGACATACAATGCGAGGTTTTTTGTGGATTAAGTGCTGAGCTGTTGGATGTGGCCTTTTTTTATTTTACTTACATTTTCCAGTTTCTTTTAGCCTATATTTTGTTCATGACTAGTTATCTTTACATTTTGATTACCTCAGAATTGTTTCATAATTCTCTTGTTGTTCTTGCGACTTGCATTATAACTCTGATTTTCCTGATCCATGTGCTGGTTACGATTCTTTGTTGTAAAGGATATTCTGACGAGGACCTGACATACAATGCGAGGTTTTTTGTGGATTAAGTGCTGAGCTGTTGGATGTGGCCTTTTTTTATTTTACTTACATTTTCCAGTTTCTTTTAGCCTATATTTTGTTCATGACTAGTTATCTTTACATTTTGATTACCTCAGAATTGTTTCATAATTCTCTTGTTGTTCTTGCGACTTGCATTATAACTCTGATTTTCCTGAACCATGTGCTGGTTACGATTCTTTGTTGTAAAGGATATTCTGACGAGGACCTGACATACAATGCGAGGTTTTTTGTGGATTAAGTGCTGAGCTGTTGGATGTGGCCTTTTTTTATTTTACTTACATTTTCCAGTTTCTTTTAGCCTATATTTTGTTCATGACTAGTTATCTTTACATTTTGATTACCTCAGAATTGTTTCATAATTCTCTTGTTGTTCTTGCGACTTGCATTATAACTCTGATTTTCCTGATCCATGTGCTGCTCACGATTCTTTGTTGTAAAGGACATTCTGACGAGAACCTGACATACAATGTGAGGTTTTTTGTGGATTAAGTGGTGAGCTGTTGGATGTGGCCTTTTTTTATTCTGCTTAGATTTTCCAGTTTCTTTTTAGCGTATATTTTGTTCATGACTAGTTATCTTTACATTTTGATTACATCAGAGCTATTTGATGATTCCCTTATTGTACTTGCAAGTTGTATGTTAAGTTTGGGTTGAGTTCTTGTAAATTTTTTTATTATTTTATTTAGTTTGAATTAAGTTGTCCTGCAGATGTTGAGCTTTAGGTGTGCAAGTTCTGCCAAGAATATTTGCTTTGAATGTCTCGTTTAGTATTGTGTGACTTATATTCAGCAGCATGCTATTAAATAATTTCAAGATGCAGCTTAAATTATTGCTCTGTTCTAATCTTGACCCTTCCCACCTCGATAAGCGTACCGAATAGCATGAAAGACATATGCGATGCACTTATATGGTGCATGATCTGAATGAAACCACTGTTTTGGAATGTCTGAAAATTGTTGACTTGCAATTATGCCAGGATAAGAAATGAACATCAGAGGGCAGAAATTATTTAGTAACTCTAAAACTTGAAGCATAGTGAAAGGGAACATAAAGAAAATTTGGTCAACAAAAAAAGATCAGTTTGTATTTAAAGAAATGTACAAGAAGAGACTGGACAACAAAATTAACGATCAATCACACAGAATGAGTGGGTCTCAAAGGTATTCTATTTTCTCAAGCTGTTATGATCTGGGCTCCTTTTGAGAGGTGGGAGCATGAAATATTCCTTCACATATTTGAACTTGAGACTCTCAGGTAGGTGAATGAACACAACGCATATTCAGGAACTGGTTCAGATCAGCCTACCCTAAACTGAGTCTCTTAATATTAACTATGAAATGGAATCATTTAAAGAAACAGCAGTTACTAACAAATTGAAATCAAGGGCCAAGTGTGACAGTACCCAGCATACGTGCGCCCGCATACATTGGCCCAGAGGACGTGCGCCCGCATACATTGGCCCAGAGGACGTGCGCCCGCATACATTGGCCCAGAGGGAATGCCTTCGTGATACAGATGTCCACAATGCTGTCTTCAAAGATGAGTACCCAGCATACGTGCGCCCGCATACATTGGCCCAGAGGACGTGCGCCCGCATACATTGGCCCAGAGGGAATGCCTTCGTGATACAGATGTCCACAATGCTGTCTTCAAAGATGATAACAAAGCTGCAATGAAGAGAGAAACGAAATTAGATGAACCAGCATGAACTTGTGGGAGATGGAGACTGGAGCTATTGGCATCCATTCAGCAACAGGAATGACAAAAAATGGAGACAACACAGAAAAACAAATAAGGTGAAGAGAATATTGAAAACTGACTGGGCAACTTTGGAAAAAAGACAAATAAGGCTACTTACTTAAAAATGCACATACCAAATAGTCTAGGTATTTCAAATGAACTTTTAATAGGAATAAAAAAAGGTGAGAAGCCTTGACCATTACTTTGAGACTCACCTCTCCATGCTCGGACTGCCCAGCAAGTTGTCAGAAGAGGATCGTGAAAGACTGCCAAACTTTACTAGACGAAACGGCACACTCAATCCATGCTACAAGTCTGAAACAAAAAAAAAGAACAAAAAAAAAACAAGACACTTTAGGAGAGAGGAACAACGAAAGGGGCAAGTGGACTCTAGGACTATAAGGGTACAGCCTCGGCTGTTGCAACCACACAAAAAAATCTTTCCTCCCTAAAAACCCAATTCTAAGATGAGCAATTTGCAGGAAAATTAAGATATGATCATGGCGGGAAATAAATTAAAGAAATGTCTCTACTTCAGCATTGAAAAGAAAATCCTTAGCAACGCAGGTATTTGAAGAACAATGCCAAAAATAAAAGTAGAAGATGGGAGATTAAGTTAATATTAACAAAACACTGCAATTGAATGGACAGGCAGCCAGGACCAAAGGGTTCAGAAACTTAGCTTTCAATGCAGAGACAGCAGAGAAAGCTAGCAGTTGCAGCAAAGCTCAAGGTCAGAATGGGCTCGTCAAAGATGCTTTTAGACCCCTTCTGGTGAAGCTGTAAAAATACAAGCTTATTATAACACAACGTAGCAGCAGCATATTTGACATGGAGAATGAAGCCAAGGTGTCGATGTTGATCAATATACATAAGTGACAGTCAGTAGAAAATGTGAAGCCAATGTGAACAGTGTCCAAAATAATTAAAAATAACGGCAAGCCTCTGTGAATGACAGAACATTCAACTGAAGAGTGTGCAATGCAATGGGCTCTAAAATTATAATGGGAAATTACAGGCTTTTGCTCAATGCATCTCTCCAGCAAAATTAAACCTGAAAAAACTCATAATTAAAGCAAGTTACTCCTGTTTTTTATTCAACAGAAAAATAATATGACAATGACAAACATTTAGTTACTTGCTACTGTCTGACTGCTTGTGACCAGCTTACATTCATTGCAAAATATGGGTTTATTAAGGATCCGAGTCAGTTGCAGTACAAGAAACCGCAGAGAAAAAAAGCAACAGGCAGATGCAATGTATTAAAAGACAATCTGAATCAAAATGCAGCCCTGAAGCAAAGGCTTTTAAGTCTTACAGGCAGGTTACCAAAGTACAAAACCAAAACAGAGGGTAACAGTTGAAACAAAGTCAAATATGTGAACAGAAAAGAAAACTGCAGCTAGCAATGCTAAGTAGCTGACTAAGTGACAATTTGAAAAGACCCACCAACACCAAAAAGATAAGTCAATACACTGTCGGGCAAAATTAAGGGGATGCTTTTTTTAAAATGCCCTCAGATGGAAATTTTCTTTAATCGATTTCGATGAAAACTTTATAAAGAGTGCCTGGCAGGTAGGCAGCCCATCGTTAACCACTCTTTGAAGAGTGTGTACATCATTTGAAGTAACTAATGCCCATGCTGCAAGCTTTGACCGATATTGTTGAATCATCAGTGTCTAATATATGTATCAAGTTTCCAGAACGGCCTTCTTTCTGAACAATGTGCACAATGGTTCTAAAATATCTTGTACAATATCAATGTCCCATGTCTTCCCTAACAGCTTCAATCTGCGAGTATAGGGAAGATTCACATCGGTAAAATGAGATGGAAACCCTAGACTCTTTTCTATTTCAGTCAGGTGCAGTTCAGAGGGTTCTCCATTTTGAAAGACTACAGCATCACAACCAGTTCCTAAATTTAAAAAAAAATTCCAAATTAAGACATGAAAGGGATTCATACCTTCAAGTAGCATCATATGATTTTGCATGAATCTAAATACATACCTTTCCTTTTGGTACTTGAAGAGGATGTGGTAATGGTTCCAAGTAAGTCAATGCCAGCAGTTCGCCCCGGATCAAGAAAGCTCTGCAAGGGCACAAAGTTAACTCGGATGTCCATATGCTTCTCTTTCATACCAGGCACATTCCCCCAAAAGTAACGCTCTCTTGTTGAGCTAGCCGGTATCATTTTGATAGGCGTGCAGCCAAGGAAGCTGGCAAAAAAAACACAAAGAAATGAGATGCTTGATGCTTAACATGCTATTTTACCATTGAAACAAGTTGACAATAACTCATGATCATCATTAGCTACCTATTCATATCTTGAAGTGTATCAGCATCTAAGTTTGTTACATTTTCAAACAACCAGAAAAACTCATAGCCTCCTTCCATTGCCGCAGCATTTAAGTAGTTCCTAATCCTTATAAATTCAAAAAACAATATTCCAGTTCCATCCGGGTCTAGTTAAGCATAAAAAAGCAATCAACATAACTAAAGAAAAGTGTACCAAGAAAAAACACAATTGCGATGAAAAAAATAAAATAACACACCATATAGTAGTTTGCGTAAAGGATTAACGCGGCTCACATCGTTGCACGGGCTCCCAGCAAGAAGGAGATTAACTGCACCAAATTTTTTTAGGTGGTAGGTAGACAAATTTCTTACATCACCCACTTTTGTTATTTCTTCAAAGAAGTGAAATGTTTGCACTTTAGTTGCATCTTCATCAATTTCCGAAGAAAAATAATTGCCTACATCTAGACCCAATCTATTCAAGAGTACAAAAAGCCCAGCTGACAGTCCATCAAATAGTGACAAACAATTAACTTTTGGCTTCTCCACATAATTGCATTGTGAGCAAAGAGCTTCAGCAAGAGCTCTCTGAAACATAACGAAAACCATTTCATTACAAAATGTTCTAGTCTCTTTTTCTTGAAGTAAGGCAGGGCACTTTGAAAAACAAACCATACTTCTTGGAGCGGCGTTGAAATAATAAGGTCACCTTCAGTGCTGCTACACTTTGGTCGGGAAGCATTACAACGCCATTTCTAGACCAAAAGTTGAATATTTACTTCAGCATTAAGAATGCAATGACAGTAACTAAAAAGCAATTCATGTCTTCTTTAAAATGAGCTAAGTTCTAATGATACTTGAGAGTTAATTGGGAGCTACATATTTGTTACATGAAACAATACAACCAAAAATTTTAAATGCGCGAGTAAGTCTGAGGTACAACAATGAGACAGTCACCTTGTTGGCTCCATAAGTCCTGCAACCCTTTTTTGGTGTTGAAAAGTATTGCCGGACAGGTTTGCGTTTTCGGCGCTTGTCAGCAGCCATTTCTTACAGAATGCTCTCTTCAAGAAAAGAAAAAACAGCCTCTGAAAAAAAAATACACAGTTACAGTTTCGGCACTCAAGTTTCAGTTATGTTCACAGATTTCGAAGAAGATGTGAATATTAATTTCTTCACAACAACACAAGTAATCTTGCCATCTAAAGCCACAAAAATGACTATAAACGTTTTATACGCAACAAAACTTCTGGTAGTTCAGAGATTCTTTTGCCTATTGCAAAATGTCAAAAGTAGAGCCTTACTCCGTGACAAATTTTATAATTTTGTTGTGTTAAAGATGATGGCTTGTTCACATTCACTTTGCCGCTGGCGCAACCACAACACTACACACCCACACCACCATGAATGAAAGGTCAAGAGCCGTGCGAATAACCACAACTGTGTAAGGTTAGGGTTACTTTGGCTTCTGCTAAGCTGATTTCGATCCCTTTGCGACAAAATGCATTCTTCTAAATCAAGAAAGAAAGAAAGTAACGCATCTGAAGAATAACACACAGCAACAGTTACCGGACTCAAGATTCAGTAATGTCAACGGATCTAGGAGAGGACGTGTAAAAAATAACTTTCTCAAAACGACAAGAGCTCTTTTGACATCTCCAGAGACAAAAATACCTGGAAAAGTTTCTAAGCAGAGCAATACCGGACCTCTGATAAGTTCTGTTATACTTCCGTGTACCGGACAGTGTCAAAATTTAAGCCTCACGACTTGATAAATGTTTTTCGTGTACAAGATGACATTTGGTTAACAAAGACCTGCAAATAACCAAGGGTAGGTAGGTGTGGTAACTTTGGCTTCTGCTTCAGCTGACAGGCTCAAGCCAATTTCAACTTTTGTGCAAATTATTGAATTAGCCGAGACCATCGTAAAAAGAACTGTTTGTTCTTTTTTCTTTAAGAAAACAAACAGAAAGATGATTGAATTAAGAGAAGTTTCAGAGGGGCAATTTGTGTGGGCAAAATTAAAAGGATACGACTGGTGGCCAGGTAAATACAATGCAACTTTCGCTACATTCAAAGTGTTTTTATTACAAGTGGAGAGTAGTGCAGTGGTGAATTAGACATGTATAGAGAGTTCAAGAAAAATTGAGTTGGTAATCTCTCTTTGCACTTCTTACGAGACTGGTATCATTTCCTGTTGGTTTGGTTAGGTCATTCATATGGGTGTGGGCAGACCTCTGAATATCGGTACCTGTATAAGAGATTGCCTATACGGCTCTTGGGAAAGGGTTGGACAAGGACTATATGAATTGTCTCACATTGTCTGACTCTTTTCAGGGATGGTTGTTCCAGCATCATTGTGCACACATTTTACCAATGAAAGCGATAGCCATTTATGTGTGTACTGGTACGGCCACAACTCAGTTTCAAAGGTAGATCTAATGAAACCATACATCCTCAAAATTTTGTGCTGTAATTAGATTTCCCTTTTTTTCTGTACTTTTTGGTTTTACTTGTCCAGGTTGACCAGTCTCTGAAAATGTGTGACTTTTTGAAAGGGTTCCCAAAATGCTTCACCAAAAATAAAACCAAGATGTTTAAGTTTGGCGTTTTTCGTGCAGGAAGAGTAAGCGCCTTTGAAATGCAGTTTCTATTTGTACTTTGATTGCACTGATACGTGAGTCTCCTGTTTGCTTCACCATGATTTATTGTCTTTTCTCTTTATTTTTGTGTATTTAGGACTTAATGCTGATGCATAAACACTCTGAAAATATCGATGTATGTGATAAGGAAGTATATGACTGGATACTGGCTACTGATCCTCGGGATGTGAAGACTGAAGGGTGGAGTATGTACAAGTTTGATTATTTCTCCATCTGAATGCAGGAGAATGACAAGCAGTATGTCACTAGCTCTTGTTTGATTACAGAACTGTCAGGATTTGTTCAAGAACAATTAAAGCTTCTTTCCATGAGGTTTTCAAGCAAGACTGATGTCCAAACCAGCACCACAGGAACTGAAAATGCATCAAACAATGTAAAGCCCAAACTGTGCTTTGATCTCAACTGCTGCCTGTCCTGTGAATCTTCTGATGCAGGAGCACATTTAGACCATCCAATATTTGAAAAAAAAAAGATCTGTTGTGTGTGTTTGGTAAGTAAAATCACACCTCAAAGCACTGCAATGTTTTTTCTCTGGCATTGGCATAAATGCTGCTGATTTATTTCATGCCATCTAAAGAAATGACTGAAGTTTTCACTTAAATATTCATGACTCACATAATGTGTGTATTCTAGGAAAAGTTGAAGAGAGCATACTTTGTGCATAGAGTGGATGACTCTTCTGGATCCATCAGCTGCCTGAGTAACGAGGCCTCTTTGGGTTTACCTTTAAGAAATGGATGGAGAGAGAATGTTAGTATTTAAATGTATGTGCAGTGTTCTGTCACACATTTTCAAATAAATCACTACAAACTCTTTAATTTCAGATGCTTGATATGTTTCACCAAAAGCAACACCCTAATTCACACATTTGTGTGTCTGAAAATCATGTCAGTATCTTCAGCTTTTCTGAATCTCAAAACGCTGGTAATGATACATTCAAGAAAAATTTAAACATCCCAGGTTTCCCTTTATTCCTCACTGTGATTGTCTTGAAACCATTTTGGCAGGAGCTGCACTGTGTTTACATCTCGAAGAAATGGCAGGCATAAGAAAATTTGAATTGTTCCTCTGCGATCAACCCTCAAGAGGAAGTGATACCAAGGATGTGATGGATGCACACAATTTTGGTCAAGCCGTGACTGAATGCACAATTACTTATCTGGGTAGAATAGAAGAATTGGAGCTGCTCTACCCTTTGGTGAAAATAGAATATTACGTTGCCTCAAGAAGTGGTAGGCAATATAAAAATTCCAGTACCTTCTTTACATTTCATAATTTTTTTCTGTGATTAATAGTTTTCTCGGTTCACAATGTTTACAATCTTACGTACCAATTTCATTACAGATAAAGGCAATGCTGACCTGGGTTCTTTCTTTTTTCATTTTTTTAAAACTATTAGTACAAAGAAAGGATGCAAGTGGATATTTCAGATGCCAGCTCCATATAACAAAGGCTATGTTAGACTTATAAGCAGGTGAGTGAAATGTCTGCTTTACATTATATTTCTTTACTTAACCAGCAGGATCTTTCAGTGCATGCAAATTAGAAATGTGGAGTGTTTTAACTTGATCTTGTCTGTCATTTCCAGGTTTCTAGAGTGTGAGCCTGGCTTGTGGCGAAACACGTTCTCTACAGAGAACTTCACCTGGACAAATGAGCGGTCTTTGTTAAGGGTATTGGAAGAACCTGAAGTACTCTAAAAATACAGAGATCCAATACCACATTAGAAAAACAAAAGTATGAAACATTGTCGGTATCTTTTGAAAGGAGCACCATGATTGCACGTGAATTCTTATTTAGATTGCCCTTGCATAATTTTCAAGTGTTTTGGGATGGGTAAAATTCAAAATTGGGATTTTCAAAGATCATGATTGATTCATCAATTTGTTGAAACAATCGAACAAACTGAAACAAGAGTTTTTTTTCCTTATCTTTATTGATGTTACTTCAATGTAAATAATCAACATTATTTATGGGTCATAAAGCTCAGCTGTCAGCTGGTTACAATGATGTCATTCATGAAAGGCCCATTCAGTGATCTCAAGTAGGACAGTGGCTAACTTATAATTCTGAAATAACAGACGTAGTTTTTAAGACATCTTTTAAAAGCTTAAATTATTTTGCAAACTGAAATTCATGCATTAATTCTGTTGTCAGTACGATATTATTGTTCCTTTACTGTAAGAAGATCTTTTACCACTTCATCATTTCCATAACATAAGACATAATAAAATATCATATTGATAATTTTCTATTTACATGCTGTTTCAATTGGATCATGTCTGACTTGACTTTCCCATATCAAAAGTAAAGGAAGCTTGTGAGAAGAATGTTGATAAGTAAAAGACAAGTCTTCAAAAGGTTCCTGTGACTTGCCAACACACCTCTGTACTACCTCTACCAAACACATAGCATAATACTAAACTTGCTAGCATTCATTGTACTTTTCTTGAAGTGCAGCTCGAGTAACTGGAGACTAACGTACGTAGCAGTCTTCGTAGTTCTCCACGTTAAAAAGTGAGTCCAATAACCCTTCAATGATGCTCCAATCACTCCAAGTTCACCTGCAGTAAACAAACGACAAACAGTAGACATAAATATATGAGCTCTATTTAACAAAAAAAAAACATACTCTACAAAAGTAATGACAACACTGCACAAAACAAACAGGAGTAGAAAGTAATGAAAAGCTGCAAAAGGCACTTTGACCCTTTTTACCCAACACCATTTAACAGGATTCTGTTCCACAAGTAAGAGAAGGGTTTGAAACAAAGAAGAACCTTTTCAACTAATATGTAAACAACCGCGATTGAAGAGTTTGGTAGAAACAGTAATCTTCCAACACAGTTAAAACAATAATTCACAGGGCAAAAGAAAACAGCAAAAATATTGCCAAAATGTTCAGTGATACTAAGACATGAGAATGAGTGTGCTACAGTAAGATAAGATATCTCACTTTGTTATTGCAATGCATCCAGACGAAAGCAGCTGATCCACAATAATTCTAGTGACTGAAGTGGGGCCCGGTGGCGGCTGGTGGAATCTTGTTGTGACTTAGTACCTGGTGGAGCAGCAAGAGGTGGAAGGTCAAAATTGTGTTTGGAAGTAATATCCTGGAACAGTAACAAATGATAAAAGAAAAAAAGGATAAGAAAAATTAAAGTTTCTCCAGTTTTATTGTTCCAATTGGCCAATTGGAAAAAAAAATTTTCTGTTTGCTTCACGTAACAAGTTCTCCTCAAATTGATCAAAATAAGCAGGTTGCTCACATAAGCAAACACTATTCAAGATTTTAGATGAGATTGAAAGAATGAAAACACAGTAACAGTATGAATTGAAAAGACCACAAACCAGAAGATCAAACAACACTTTCAAGACACTAAGCTGCTTACAAAATTTCATCAGAAACAGTAAATAGTACAACTTGGAAGTCAAATTTCTGTGGATTGACACAAAAGACGAAACAAGTATTTCAGGTTGAAAAAGACAAAATCGAGACAATTGACGTGTCAGGAGCAAGAAAGAAGCCAATACCAGAGACGCTTGCAAACAGGGATCATTTAGAAGGAACATGACCTCAGTGCAAGTATGCAGTTACTATGGAGAAGTATTCAGTCTCAAAATGTGAAATATGATTCCCTGAGTTAATAGTGTTCAATACATAATAGATAAAATTCGGATGTGAAACATACAAATTTCTCCCTATCACCATTCAACAAGAATCTGGTATCGCCCTGGACTTGAAATGAAGCAGACAAATAGAGCGCAAGCCTGGAAGATTAGAGGCTCTCATATGAGAAAACAAGAAGGAGAGGCTTCTTTTGAAAGTGATTCATTATAAAGAGAATGACGAGGGAGCAGGAATCCAAACTCTTTAAATACATACATACACTTTCCAAAAGTGAAAAATGGCAGCAAAAATAAGTAAGTATGTAAGAAATAAGATTTTATAAAGAGAGGGCAATAAAACAAACAGGGATAGAAAAAGCTGCATAATTTAAAAATTTATGATTTACTCCAATCCCGTAAACAGCTCGCAATGTGACCAAGGATTTCAAGCCTCAGAATGCCCAAGAAGCTGGCAGAAGAGGATCGTAAAAGGCAGCAAACGGTGATTCATTACAAATTTTACATACATATTTGAACAACAGCTCTGGTATAAGGACTCTAGTTCTGTAAGGTTATTGACTCAACAAACAAAACAACACATAAAATTATCTGTCCCAAAGAGACCATTATTAAGAGGAGAAACTTAAAGGAAAATTAAGATCTGATGAGGCATGAAGATACTATCAAGAAATTCAGCATTGAGAAAACGATTTCTTTAGAGAACAAGTCTTTAAGAATCCATTGTGAATGGTGCCCAAGACATTAAAAGTAATGACAAGCCATTTCCCTTGATACCACATTCTGATGAATCAAAGAGTGATTGCCGCCCTTGTGGATTCTTACCTTGGCATTCAGATAAATCAGGGAGCTTAAGGTCAGCAATGTTTTCTCACATCACATTTTGTCTCTTGCTAATTGTAAAATATAATTTAACAAAACAGGTAGACTGGTAAAAAATTAAGAGAGAAAATAACACTTTACAAGCAACAGTTACTGTCAGCATACCTGCAGAAGAAGCTGTGCTGGTCTCCTTGGATTGCCTTGGAGAGTAAAACATTGGACAATTATTTTCAATAGAAACTGAATAAAACTTATAAAGTCCATCCTTTTGATCATCTGAAGATACTCCTGCAGAAAGAAAATAAAACTGATCAACAGTTCAAAGGCATTTCACCAGACATGAACCACCCAACAGTTGTACCGGATTTACTTACAAAAAGAGGAAAGAATACAGGGGAAAGGTAGGAATCAGATAAACTGCAAACTTCCAGTGAGCCCTCATCCGGCGCATGGCACCTTGCTAGTTGACTAAGTCAGTCTTGGGTTAGCAAGAAGCAGCAAGACAAGCTGTAATGTAATATTATAAAAAAGTTAAATTAGAATGCTTCTTATCTATTTAGTTTATAAAACATGATCAAAACATACCATGTTTTAAGATGCTGTGGAACTAAGTAAGATTGCCAAGAAAAGTAACACATTCTATAAATATTTAAAATAGAAGATGAATCGAACTCCAAAATTAAAGAGTACCCATTTCATTATCTCAACAAAATACACCTGCAAAATGTAAATTATCAAGATCAAAATTTTTAAGGCCTAACTAAACATTATTTGCCCAAGAGTTTTACTGGATTTACTTACAAAACAAAGAAGGAGTTGAGAGAAAAAGTGGGAATCAAGGTATACCGCAAACTTCTGGTAAGACCTCGGACAGCGCTGAACAATTGGCTGGTCATCGTAGTCTGTCTTCAGGTCAGCCATACGCAGCAAGACAAGTGAGATTGCCGAGGAAAGTAAAACATCGGACAAATCTTATAAATAGAAAATGAATAAAAATTCATCCTTATGATCACCTGAAGACCCTCCTGCAAAAAGAAAATACAACTGATCAATATTTCAAATGCATTTCTCCAGACATCAACTGCCTAACAGTTGTACTGGATTGACTTACAAAAGGAGGAGAGAATTCAGAGGAAAGGTGGAAATCATACAATTCGGCAAACTTGTGGTCAGCCTTCAGCCAGCACATTGGAACTGCTTGGTGAGCTCAGTCAGTCATTAGGTTCGCCCTTAACAGCAAGCCAACCTGTAATTTTAAATCAAAACTGGGATCATTACATTGCTCTTTCAGTGTTTATTGAATAGCACATGGAAAAACGTACCATGTTTTCAGATGCTGTGGCACCCAGTTAAAGTTTGCCAAGAGAAGTTAAACATTGTACAAATATTTAAAATAGAAAATGAATCAAACTTTTAAAAAATACCCACTTCATTATCTCAGACAAAATACACCTGCAGCTCCTCTAGTAACAAATAAGAAAACTAAAGAGATAGGTATAGTGTTTTGATGATTAATCCTGCCACAAATTAAAAAACTCGCATATTCACATTTTCCCACTGTTTATATTTCTCATACCTTGTATGTAGAGGCATTAGCTAATCATCATAGTCACTGCCTATTTAAAATTACTCATGCACCACTGCACTCCAAAAATGCATCACAAATGTTGTGTTCCAGCGATCTTGCAAAAATAAAACATGCCACTTCCTATCCAATATTTGCTGTGTGCAGATGTGTTCTTTTGCCTGCGTGCCTGCCTTCCAGCCTGCCTCCCAGCCAGCATGCCTGCGAGCATGCTACCCTGCCTGCCTGCCTGCCTGCCTGCCTCCCAGCCTGCCTGCCAGCCAGCCAGCCTGCCAGCCAGCCAGCCTGCCAGCCAGTCTGCTACTTAAAGCATGATAACAGGAACTCAAAACTTGCTCAGTAACAAAAGGATTTAGGAAAGGAATCACACTTATAAACACGATCCAATCCATAATCTAAGAATCGACCTGCAAGACAAAAATACATTAAGTTCTAAGACATTTCACCAGACATCAACTGCCCAACAGTTGTACTAGATATACTTACAAATCAAGGAGAGTGTTCAGAGAAGAGGTGGGAGTCAAGTTATACAGCAAACTTTCAAGGAGCCCTCATCCAGCGCATAGCAACTGGCTGGTCATCGTAGTCTGTCTTCAGGCTGACAGTCATTATTCTAAAGCTCTGTTCAAATGCGAACGCTTTCTTTACTGCTGCGATTTGTCAGTGTAACGGTGTTAAATCAAACTTGTAAAAACAATCTTTTCCATTATCTGATCATCCGCCTGCAAAATAAAAATACAAGTGATCTTAAGTTCAAAAGTATTAAGCCTGACATCATTTGCCCAACAATTTTACTGGTTTTACTTACAACAGAAGGAGGACTATAGGGGCAGCAAGTAGAAGCAATTCCTTGTATTATATCAGCATTATTCACTTTACTTTAGCGCTTTCAGAAGTGCTTTAGTAGATGGCCTAGAAAAGAGTCTGTCAGACACCTTTGTCACATGTTTAGCTGCATAGGGAGAAAAGAGGAGAAAAAGACTACTACTTTAGATAATCCTTACCTAAGTGTCTCCAACCAGCAAGGAGCGATGTCCCAAAGGCAGGACATATTTCTTCCCTTGCCAGGTCAAAGAAATAATTGGATGGAGAAAGTTAAGCTGGAACACATCAATTGCTACTATGGTGCCAACAGGAAAAATTTCATACGCATTCAGGTTCATGGCGAAGCACTTTGTCTTTGTTTTCTGGCATAAGAATGAAAATTTTTCTCCATTTATCTGATACATACGTTTAACGATAGCAAACTCTGGTGGACTGTCTGCAAGGAGGATTGGGCTACCCTCTTTGAAAGTTGTCCCAAAAATCTTCACCTTTGATACCAATACAATAGTTTGCCAGTCAGGAAATGAGTCCTTGATTAAATTCACATTTCTGTTAACTGCTTTGGACACCTCCTGTTTAGGAGTGCACTCATGAACATCATAGAGATAATTTTTCTTCATCATTTGGCGGCATTTAGAGATTTCATGACGAACCGCCAGAGTCTTTAAAGGGTTCAAAAAATTGTGCAAGATTTTCAGAAGTCTCTTGAAAGAGGCATGATGACCTTCACATCGAAAACATGCAACTTGGCGAAACACTTCAAACAAAGCAATCCCATCGAATAGGTGGTGCAAAAAATGTAATTTGCCCATATTGATTTCATCAAGGGCAAGGATCATGGCGTGGAGCTTTTCAATCTTTTTTCTCAAAACTTCAACATCCGTTATATGAAACTTGAAGGCCATAGACAACTGAAGAAATTGTAACACACAAATGAGGCAATCCAAATATTCTTGATCTCCACTGAACACCATGCTGCCATCAGCTGTCTCCTTTTGTAGAACAAAAGGCAGCAGTAAAGCAAGAGTTCGCATTTGAGCAGAACTTTGTCGCAAATGCTTCGTGGGGCCTAGGTGATCCTCGAGAATTACACCTGGTCTATCAGATTCAAAGGCCTTGGACAGAGAGGCTATGTGTTCATTGACCAACGAAATTGGAAGGGCTAACTTTTCTAAGTATTGCATTTGACCAACAATGCCAGCAGTGACTCCTTACTTCAGTGGCAGTAAATTCATACCCTTCAGAGCCCAGTGAAAATATAAAGAGAAATTGAACAAAAGAAATAAGAACAGAGCAAAGTCTGATACATAACAACATGCAACTCTATTTCACCTGTCTATTTCTGAAGGCTTGACGATCCATCAAAGGACTCCATCCATTTTGTCACTCATTTCAAAGCTGCAACAGTTCTTCACAATCTTGGGGCTTCACTCTTTGGAAGAACGGCTGAACCCTGCACCAAAAAACAGAACAAACCGTTCAACATTACAATTCACCAACTTCAGACCTCTGATGATTTAACTCCCTCTGATAAAAAAGTGCATTTAAAATAAACAACAAAACGGCAGACTGAACAGTCTGTACAAGTTAAGAAAGAAATTTTTTAAGTATTAATTTTGAGCAACATTGCCAGCAGCAAATTCACACTCTTCATAGCCCAGTGGAAATACAGAGAGAAATTGAACAAAAGAAATAAGAGCAGAGCAAAGTCTGATTCCATAACAACATGCAACTCTAATTCACCTGTCTATTTCTGAAGGCTTGAAGATCCATCAAAGGACTCCATCCATTTTGTCACTCGTTCCAAAGCCGCAACAGTTCTTCACAATCTCGGGGCTTTCACTCCTTGAAAGAACGGGTAATTTCTGGGAAAAAAAAAAAAATCCAACACTGACTGTTCACATTACATTGCCATAGCTTTAGATCCCAATGAGTCACTTCCTCTAAAAATGAATGATGCAAAATGAACAAAGATATGAAGGGCTAGACATATTTTTGTTTATAATGTTAAAATTCCTGCAGCCCACTGTGAGACAAACAAGTATAAATTAGGAAGCCGCCTGCATGATTATGAAGATTTGGATAGTGCAACCAAATTATTGCAAGATATTGCTTGCGATAACACTCAATAGAGGAATATTACAAGATATTCTCTCCAACTGTCCTTTACACAGAGTCCTCAGGACCATGTTAACAATTATTTTAGGACTATACAGGGGCCTGGCTACTCACTTTGTATCCTGCTTCCATCTTGTTGCATCTGATTTGAACTTAGTGATAGGTGCGAAGTTGTCTGTCTACTGCATACCTCCGCTGAGATGTCACCACCACCATGATCATGGAATCTTCCTTCAGTTCCTGAGCAACAAGACAATGTATCACATTAGGCAAGAGCAGTAACAGAAGGAGAACACACACTAAAAAGCTCTGTACGTTTCGGGATTGTGGTTAGGTTGTCCAAAATACAAAACGAAATTAGCGTAACAAGGCGAAAGAAAACGTGTCGAGGCCAAACGAGACGCAACACATATGCTAAGGCGAAGAATGAACCAAGGAGTGGATAGCAGTACCATAATAGCGTTGTATTGAGAAAAAATACCACTCACGTTCTTGCACACTTCGTTCGGAGACGAAATCAAAAAACAACAACATACGCGGGGCCGCATCGCAAACGTCTCCTGATCCATTCACACTAGTTCGCCTGGACGCTGAGAGAGCCTCGTGACCCCGTGGTACCGGGGATAGCTTCTACCGAAAGCCAGAGGTCTCTTCTTTCAGCACACCATCATCACATAGTTCCTACGCCAACCTTACGACGAAACGCACTGCTCCAACTCCACTGCCGGTTTCGGAGTGCGTTCTTTCGGACGCCACCGCGAGTCAGCAGCTGATCGGGTCTGCCAAAAGCAACAAGGGCCTTTATTTTCAGTCGAGCTCTTTAGTGCCAATAGGTCAAGATGGCGAGTTTGCAAGTTGTTCTGCTTGAATTATTTTCATTGTTTACAGCGAGATTTCAACCATGTCACCTATTTTGGAATTGTGCTCAGTGTGGATTTCGAAAAATCCATACAGAGGACTGTCACCTTATACTCATACATTTGTTAGCGAAGTTTAATCACTAAGCCCTTCACTCGTGTAAATTTTGTCAGAATGTCAGAAACATGTCTGAAATCCTGATCAAAATTCGCGCACCTCTGAAAGCTGAAATTCTGAAAACTTACTCTGATATTGATGGTGTAAGTTCTACAGAATGTTAGGAGATGTTTTCAGCTTTCAGAGGTGCGCGAATTTTGATCAGGTTTTCAGACAGGTTTCTGACATTGTGATAACATTTACACGAGTGTTTGCACTGTAGTGGGGACTGATGCAACAGTTCCATGGGACTGGGGTGGGTTTCGTTGTTGAAACTTTGGGGATGTTTACCTAACACTTTGGCCCACCTCTCCTCAAAATTTCAAGTTTCTAGCTAAATTCTAGCAAGAGTTATAAGAAAAGGAAAAAGTGGGGCTTAAATTTTGACGGCCAGTGTACTATGAGCTACTGCATCCACCATAAGCTAACTTATACTACGTTTACACGGGGGAGCTAGCCTCGGTCAACTCGAGGGGTGGGGGAGTGGAGGGGAGACACCACTCAGCCAGGGCTAGCAGACGTGGTGTTCACGCGTTGCCGGGGAGCGTTGTTGGGGTGACTTTCTAACCTCAAGATAGCCCAAACAATTTCGAATTTAAGTCGAAATCAGGTCGAAATTTGCGTTGCGCAATAGACAATAGATATTTTTATTCAGAAACAATCAGTTACAAGTGGTAAAAATCAAAGCAATAAAAATTACATAAAATAAAATAAGTAAATTAATGATTTCATACAACGGAAAACTTCTTCCCAAGTTTTTCCAACGATTTCACAGGTGTACTCATAATAATAGAAAATAGATGGGCCTACAACACCTCAAAAACACTGCGCACACCTAACCTCACTTGACCCTGTGGTGTTTACACGTTGGAGTTAGCCTCGGTCAACGAGTTAGCCAGGGTAGCTCGAGGGGGCTAACTCGTTGACCCACCTACGTGTTCATGCGCGCGAGTTGACCCCGGCTAGCTCGAGACCTACCCCCTCCACTCCCCCACCCCTCGAGTTGACCGAGGCTAGCTCCCCCGTGTAAACGTAGTATTACCTTCTTATTTTGCATCGCTCCCCGGCCACGAGGCTAGGAAAAACTGGGTAGGGATGAGAACCACTGCGCTACGTAGTGGTGTTTGATGGGTTGCCTACCCGCGGGGAGAGGAGCTGGGGGGAGAAGGAGAGGTTGGAGTCAGGGCGGACACAAGTAGGATCGTTCCACGTTTTTTTTTCAATACTTATTTTTAAATGGATTATATTTAGAAAGAGATGAAATTTATTAAAAATGTACGTTTTAGAAAATAAATAAATATTTTAATTTCAATAATTTTTATTTAATTATAAACCGATTTATTTCTTTTATTATTTATTCTATTATTTTATTTATTTTAGCATTTATTATCTTATTTAATTGAAGAAATATATGGGGGTGACCTTAGGGAAGGGTAACCTCAGGAAATCGGCTTTATAAAAAAAATAAATTTAAAAATGATTTTAAATAAAGGAAATTAGGGGGGGTAACCTCAGGGAAGGGTAACCTCGGGTACCTACCCGTTTTTCGGGCCGAATGCACCGTTCAGATTCTATGGGCAATTTTCGTTTTCTCTAACAACTTTTGACATAACTTGGCCAAAATTAAAAAATCACCTTTCTGAGGCCTCGATTGAGCTCAAAATGTGGTATCTTACGTAAAATCACGCGAGGAACACACAGTAAAGTCCTTACGGATAGCGTGTTTGTAGGTTACGGATAGTTTTGTGCAGCCGTATTACGGATCAAATTTTTGTTTGTAATACGGATATTTTTGTCCGTAAACAAATTTTTGATGTCCGTAATTGACAGATTATTTCGTTGTAACGTACGGATTCCCAAATCGTTGTATTACGGACAAAAACATCCATATTACAAATAAAATTCGATCCGTAATATGGCTGCACAAAACTATCCGTAACTAACAAACACGGTATCCGTAAGGTCTTTAGCGTGCACGAATCCGGTGCCCGAAAAGATGTTTTGACTGTTTTTCAGTTTTTGTAGTGGTTTTATTTTCCTGGGGGTTTTGGTGTTCAGCATCGATTTTCGCCAATCCGATGAGTGGAATTTATAGATACAGGACCAAACTATTATATTCCGAGATAAAAAGTTTGTGTACGCGGCGCGAAAAGCAGTGGCGCTGCAAAAATTGAAAAACCGTCATTTCTGGGTAGTTTTAGATCAGATTAGCCACCTTTCGCGTGACCATCTCGGCCCCATTTAGAGTCAAAATATTGTCCCAAGTGATGTCAGAGTTGGTGTGAAATTTCACCGCTGTAGCTCCAGTAGTTTGGGAATGGCAGCTTTCTAAAGTTTTGCAATCACGTAAGGTATTTACTTTAAAGGGGGACCCTGGTGAAAAAATCGCCAAAATTGACAAAAATAGTATTTCCAAAGTTCATAGATAAAAATGTGCTTAGAAGGTTTCAGATTCAACAGGTTGAACACCTTTAAGCTAAGTGGGTAGTTTCTTTATCTTTTGGGAAGGAAATAACATTGAGATCAGTTGTCGTTGGCTTCTACGCTCAACTTCACAGCTTTGCTCAGTCGACAAAAAATTTTGTCGTAGAAAGACTTCCTGCGTTCCTGGTTGACACCTACATGAATCGTCTTGCATGGATTTATTCATTGATGACTTGTCGAAAAATTTTTAGTGACGGAATCTTTCAGTCTTATTTTTTTTAAAACACACCAAAAAGCTTGAAAAAAGGAAAAAAAAATCTTTTTTTTTTAATGTTAAAATTTGAAAACTGAATCTTAGGACAGAAGTTGAATTTGATGATTCCGTCACAAAAATCTCTTCTATACATTTTAAAGGAAAACCCCAAAAAAAATTTTCAAGACTTTCCGTCCCAATGAAAGACGCAGGAAGATTTTTCCCCAACGCTCTAAAACACACTAAAAAGCCACTTTTCTCAGAGACCGTTCAACATTTTGGATTGAATTTTGTTTTGGGAACTCACCATAATAAACCTAATAATTAAGCAAAGTTTCAACTTTCTGGGATTATTTTGAAGCCTACTTGAAAGTTTCACCAGGGTCCCCCCTTAAGAAGAATTACGGTAAATGTGGAGACTTGTCACAGATCGGGTTATAAATGAGATAGATGTGTGCGTCAAAGTTTTCTAAGCGTAATTTGGGACAATTAATCCGATTTTGCCGGTACGAAGACCCTAAACTAAAACTATGTTTTTCGTGAAAACCATATAAAAATGGCTTTTTTTCCGACTTCAGAGTCCACCCAGGGTCTTCGTACCGGCCAAATCGGATTCCTTGTCCCAGAGAACTTTGACCCACCCATCTGTCTCTTTTATTACCCGATCTGCGACAAGTCTTCACATTTACCGCAATTCTACGTAAAGTAAATACCTTACGTGATTGCGAAACTTTAGAAAGCTGCTATTTCCAAACAACTGGAACTACAGCGGTGAAATTTCACACCAATTCTGACATCACTTGGGACAATATTTTGACTCAACATGGAGCGGAGATGGTCACGCGAAAGGTGGCTAATCTGATCTGAAACTACCCAGAAATGACGGTTTTGCAATTTTTGCTGCGCCACTGCTTTTCACGCGGCGCACACAAACTTTTTATCTCGTAATATGATAGTTTGGTCCTTTATCTATAAAATCCACTCATCGGATTGGCAAAAGTCGATGCTGTCCATTCCATTGTCACACATGGATAGGATTTTTTTGCGTAGAATCTAAAAATGACCTCGTTTACTCAGTTCAATGCAGTTTTGACAAAGTTCTGTTTAATTTGGTTCGGCCGCGGGGCCCCGGGCCCCCCCTTCCCGGGCCCGAGCGGTGCGCATGGCTTCACGCGCGCACTAGGCTGCTGCTACCCCCTGCTCGTGCGACACGCCATTCACTGTAAAAATTAATCTTCGGAATAATCTACGGATCCTTCGGCAAAAATTGCCGACGGTTCCTTCGTGAATTTACGAAGCTCTTCGTGTATATACAGAAACCTTCGTAATTATTTTAAAGGACCTTTGTCGATTTTGCAATTACAATGGAAGCATCTTCGTACATCTACAAAGATTCTTCGTAAATTTACAGGGAACCTTCGTTAATATACGAAGAACCTTCGTAATTATAGGTCTGGAATTAACGACGGATCCTTCGGCAAAAAAATTGCCAACAGTTCCTTCGTTTATTTACGAAGGTCCGTCGTATATTTACGAAGGGCCGTCGTACACTGCGAGAAAAAACTTCTGAGAATCTTGTTTATTTTTTCACAGCGTCGCTCTGTACCCGAAACCACAGTGACCTCCGTTTTTTAAAAGACGGAGCTCACTGTTGTTTTGTGTTTATCTCTCTTTTGTCCGAGCGGCCTTTGCCACATCGGACGGCATGGTCGAAAGCCTCATAGGTCACCGTTGGGTCCCCGAGGACATCGACGGGCACCTCACAGGGTCCCCGATGACGATGCGAGCATTTTAGAGCTAGGTTCCGACCATTCGTTGATAAGGTCTCGCCAAGATCTACTCGCATCAAGAATAAAAAAAAAATTTTGATCAACCCCCTTTTTTAAGATCCTGATTGGTCAACTGGATCTTTAAAAAAAGATCTTGGGAGACCTTTTAACGAATGGTCGGAACCTAGGGCTAAAATGCTCGCATCGTCATCGGGGACCCTGTGAGGTGCCCGTCGATGTCCTCGGGGGCCCCAAAGGTGACCTATGAGGCTTTGACCATGCCCTCCCGATGAGGCATTGGCCCCCCGGAACAGAGAGATGAACACAAAAAACAAAAAGTGAGCTCCTCTTTTAAAAGACGGAGATCACTGTGGTTTCGGGTAAAGAGCGACGCTGTGAAAAAATTAACCGGATTCTCTGTAGTTTTTTCTCGCAGTGTATAGATAAACGAAGCCCGTCGCGAATTTACAAAGCCCTTCGTAAATTTACAACAGACTTTGTGAATTTACGATTTTTCTACGTAAATTTACTACGAACCTTCGTAAATTAACGATGAACTTCCGTTGATTTACAAAAGTTCCTTCCGTAACACTTTTTGGGGCATGCCTGCGGCCACACTTCCTGTGCATGCCGGGAGGCACACTTCTTTTGCATGCCCGGCAGGCACACTTCCCGGTGCATGCCTCAGGCACAACTTGCTTGTATGCATGCATAAGAGCGACGGCAAGTGTGTGCCTGAGGCATCACCCGGAAGTGTGTGCCTGCCAGGCATGCAGAAAAGAAGTGGGGTGCCGCAGGCATGCACCAGGAAGTGTGTGCCTGGCACACACTTGAGTTTGCAGAGTAGGGAAGAAACATTTACAGTGCACTTTTGGACATTCCCAAAAACCTTCGGAAAATATTCCGTCGTAAATTCACAACATAATATTTACAGTGTTCGAAAGAGAGCACTATTTTCTGCAAGAAAAACCTAGTGGGTAGATTTTTTGGTCACCCGCTTCTACCAACCCAAAAAGTCCCAAACCCTCAAAAACAGCCAGTGGCTTTTTTGGTCTGGAACGCCTCTTTACAAAATGCTAAAAAAAAATCTCGAAATTTATCTGAAAATTCAAAAGATAACTGCGGCCAAAGTTCTGAAATGTTTTCAAAAAATATCATGGGAGTGCCTTGGGTGGTAGGCTACGATCAGAGGGTAGCTACACGGAACTTTTGAGCTTCCCATGCCGTAGCGAGTGCCGGCCCGGCCCCCCACCACCGCCCCTGCCGGTGCCGGCGTGTTGTGAGCCGAGCAACCGATCAGAAAAACTCTGTTTTCGAACGTTATGTGGTGGCAAGTCAGTCTCGTTTGTTGCCAGTTCCCTCGTAAGTTTTGTTTTCTTTCAACCAAGCACAGAAGATCTTTTCTTTGGGCAAAGGCGCTGAGAATCTTTCGGAATCTTTGTTAATGCGAGCGGCTGAGGCGCGTTGACGTTGTGCTGTACTAGAAAAAATTCTCTGCGATTTCAGGACAGAGAAAATATCTTTTGTGCTTGATCGAAACAAAACTAAAATTAAGTAGGGAATTGACTACAAACGAGACTGACTTGCCACGAAATAACGGCCGAAAACAGTGTTTTTCGAAGAGGTTAGCTCGGTTCGCAACAGGCCGGCACCGGCTAGGGCGGTGGTGCGGGTCCCGACTTCGCCAAGGCACGGAGCGCTCAAAAATGCCGTGTTGCTACTTTCTGCTACGATAGAAAACATTTGGGGCTGAATCTAAGGAAGAACGTTATGGACCATGATGGTTTGACGTGAAATGCCCCTTCAGTCTTGTTTCTTATGTTCCTCCTTTCAACAGTTCGTTCTTTTTTTCAGGTTTCAAGATCACCCGCCCGCAGATTGGGACCCTAAAATAGTGAAGGAAGTTCAAGCAGAGCAGCAAAAGTATTGTGATCAACTCCTGGTATCGACTAATTATAGGGTCAAACTCTCGTGTCTTTGTACAGACAAGAATTCTCTCTTTGAGAATAGGGAAATGATAACCTTGTTACGAGAAAGGATTGAGATCTTGTTTAGGAAATGGCATGGTAAAAACGAAACAAAGAAGATTAACGAAGTACTTCAATGTTTGGAGAAGGACGAGCATTTCGCAAACGATAGCGTTGATATTGGTATGATCGTAATAAGTGTGATAACCGGCAATGGCAGGTTGCAAGTGCCCGTATTCCGCGTCAATGTACCCATTAAAGATCCCAGTGGAGAGGTTATTCTGAAGTACTTCTTTGTTGATCTGTGTGGACGCCGCTACAAGGGTTTTGACGACTTTCTCTCTAATAACAATTTGCCTAAAGGGAAGATTTGCTGTCCTAAACGAGGCATCTACTGTCCGAAAGGAGGTAATGTAATGCTTCTATATGGTACCACTCCAGAGAGCCCGTTAGAGGGACTCGATTGTTTCGTAGGCGCACTCAGCTTGTGCGCGTTGCCATTCCTACTAGTTAGTGCTCCTGTTGCAGGTGGCATTTTGGGGACCTGCGTAGCTTACTCAGGTTTTCGTGCAGCTGGCGAGCTAGTAGACAGAATGAATCATGATCAGATCCTCATATGTACGGAGGCTCTCCCAATATGGCTTCGTATTGGTTTCGCTGGTTTCGCGTTTGTAGGCTGTGGAATGTTGATTTGGGAATCGTTAGAGGCACTTGGTTTCGTCAATTCGATTAGAGTGGCTCTTTCTTCTGTGATTTCTACTCTCATGGTCGAATTGCCTAAATTCTTCTTGAAAGTGACGAACATGAGCCTACCAGAAATGTTTGAGGCGGTGATCAAGATGTGTAAAGCTTGGTTATCTCTCAAGAAACGTTGTTCAGTGGAGATGCTTGAAGCGCTTGCTCACAAAGATGAACCCTACGTTTTCAGCAAGATCGATTCTACTTTGGGGCAGAAATTTGAGTCCTCAAAAGAAATGCTTTCAGAATTAGAGCGCATGTTGAGTAACTTCCCAAAATGTGGCCCTGCATTGTACAAAATTTTCAGAGCAGTCCTTTTTTATTATGAAAGTGCTGACAAGAATGCAGGTGAAGCAAAGAAATACTTGGAAGAGACGGTGGGGTACCTTAGACTCGCTTTTGCTGCTGAACGACGTACTTTCCCTTCTCTGACAGAGCCAGCAATAATATGTAATATTGCGAACGATCCAAGCATTTTTTCTCAGCTCCTTGTTGGTTTTCAAATTAAGACAAATTATTATCATTTACGTTGTGGTCATGCTAATGCAGTTGGCACTGGTGAAATTTCCCAAGGCAGCTACTTTTCTTTTTTGAAAAATTACATGGTAAAAGAGAAAGGGTGGGTTGGGAAATTTGATTATAAAGTGATGAATAACGGTCCTGGATGTTTTTGGGTTGACGGTGTTGGCGTTTTGGAAATAACAGTACAGGGAGAGATGGTCTCAGTCAAACATTCCACAACCAAAAAGCAAACTAATAACGTCCGTGTTTAGTGATATCAGCCCTAATATCGACGTAAATCGTCAGTGGCCTTAAATCAGTGTCCACTTTATAGTTAAATTTCGGGTTAGAGCAGTAATTTTACATGCGCGACAATTTGAGGATATTCGCTGATAAAACTACCTATAAAATGATGTCAGATTGTATATGCCACCCCATGCCACCCCTGTTGGGAGTTGCGCGAACCGGAATCAAACGTGGCTGTAAACTGGAGATATGTTGTGCAAATTTCCGCGATACTCAGTTGTCCGTCCGTAGACATTCCGTCTCCATCCATTGTATGTCGTGCCGTGGCTCACCTGGTGCTGAGTCTACAAAATGTATGTTGATTATGAATAAAACACAGTCTTTGTTCATCAACCTAATCTCCTTTATTTTCCTCAACACTCCAACAAGACCCAGCGCACACACACTGACAATCTTACAAACTGTTTTAGGCCTTACAAACAAAATCAGCTTATTTATTGGCTGAGCGAAAGCGAAGCCCGTTTCTCGGTCGGGGTTGTAACACATTTTCTGTTTGCCCGTCCGTCTGATCCAAACGTCAATTCGTTGGAATATGTATTAATAGTTAATGTTAACAGACTCAGTTTAGGGCAGGCTGATCTGAACTACTTTTACGGAGATTAATTATTGGCAAATCCAGTGAATTGTCTCATAGAATCCAATGCTCAGATCACTTGTTGCCTAAGGAGGGACCCTGGTGGAAAAATGGCCAAAAATAGTATTTTTATAGTTCAAAGGCTTCAGATTAAAAAGGTTTAACAACTTTAAGCTGAGTGGGTAGTTCCTTCGGCCAGTTGTTGTTGGCTTATACACTCAACTTTACTGCTCTAAGCAGTCGACAAAACATTTTGCCAAAGAAAGACACATACATGATTTGCATCGACTATTCTTTGATGACTTGTTGACAAATTTTGAAGTGGATTTCTTAACATGAGCCCTATGTTTGTCTACAAAAACTAAAAAGTTTGGAAAAAAGGCAAAAAATTGAAATGTTTAAATGAAACTTTGTATCTCAGGACAGAAATTGAATTTGAAAACTCCGTCACTAAAATATCTTCTACACATCTTGAGGACAACCCAAAATTTTTTTCAACATTTTCCGTCCCAGTGAAAGACTCAGGAAGTACGAGAGTCCCCCCTTAAGGCCATAATTTTAATGCCGTAAATTGTTTGTATCTAAAAGGGAAATTCGACATATTATTGTTATAGGCTACAGTGACTGGGCACTGGCGATAGAGTGAATAAGAGGCTGAGAGTGAACTCTCACGACGGCCGCTCGACAGCACCTTCTTGGGCATGGTATTTTCTTGTAAGGAAATGGATTACCGCCAAGTGAACCTCTTTACTTTCACCCGAACCTGGGACATTTATTTGAAAATACAGCACTTTCTGCAGCGAATGGAATGAGTAATCCCATTTAAGAAAAGACACTTTGTGGTGTGACCCCCTCCGTCGTCCTGATGTTTTGTGG
>NW_023144622.1:9783383-9825295 GCF_012932325.1 Thrips palmi
TTCGTATGCAGATTTCAATTTGGAAAATTTTTAAGAAAATTATCGCGGAAACTACACTGCAACAAGTGAATTAAATGCTGTTTCTCATAATGCCAGAGCCATCTTGGTGCAAAGTAGCCACGGATCGCCTTCGCGGCCAACTTTTGCGGTTTGGAGCTCATTTAGTGCAAGAAAAACCACCATTTCAAGTCTCAGTTTCAGAACCATTCTTAATCATCTTGGTGATTCACAATTATCACAAATTTGTGATAAAACTATCTATTCTGCAGCAATTATTCAACCTTTATACATTTTCAGAAGCAAAAAGCAAATTTTCGACGAAAATAAATCATTATCAGGCCAAAATATGAGAAAA
The DNA here is from genome assembly GCF_012932325.1 of Thrips palmi. NCBI lineage: Eukaryota > Metazoa > Arthropoda > Insecta > Thysanoptera > Thripidae > Thrips > Thrips palmi. The sequence continues at coordinate 9,783,739 of NW_023144622.1, forward strand.
AACTCTCAAATATGTGTGGTCATGGTGCCCCACTAAAAAGTGGTCATGGTGCCCCACAGTGCAGTTTACGACTCTAAGGCTCCCCGAGCAAGCAAACAACTACTTAGAATTAAATGTGATGTTGGATATTTTGCCGAAGAGCCGACATTTTGAGAAAAACCTAAGACATCGAACCTATCTTCTCAAATGTGAGAGTGAGAAAAAATATCCCAGATTTGAAAAACGCCCAATTTAGCCAAAACGCTGTAACAAAAATTTTGGCGAGGTGCTATGGTCGTACCCTTGAAGCTAGAAGGTAGGGCTCTGGCTGAAAATAGTTAGAATTCTATTCTCTCAAAAGTCCGGTCGACCGGTTGCCGTCGACAAAGTAGTTCCCGAGAGCGAGGGGGGTGGTCATGGTGCCCCAGTGGTCATGGTGCCCCACCCTCCCTTACCTCTGGTTTTTTGTGCAACAGTGATATGTACTTTTGACTTTTGTTATCTGCATTTTTTTAGTACTTTAAATTTTGTTAGTACTTTAATAAAATAAATAAGATAAAATAATTCCTACAAAAGTTTGTGCAGTAAATTGTTCCTATCTAAGGAGAAAATACTGAGTATTATTGTTTTATGCTATAGCGGCTGGTTTCTGACGATGAAGTCAATAAGAAGCTGAGAGTGTAACAACAGACAATATCCGCGCACGGTTTGAAGTATGAAATATTGCAAGTATACTTTCGAACACAAATTAGAGAAGCTAGGAAAGTAACTTATCCTGTTTCGAAGAAGTCATAAGTGACGGGTTATAAGTTAAACGCTTTTTTTAGGGCATTGTTCAATAAATTTGCGCAACACTACTGGCGAACAAAGCTGGTGCTACACCGAGATTTCACTGACCCGTGATCCTTTTCCAGGTGAAGCTGACGGCCTCGGCAACAGCGCCAGCCACGTGAGCGCCCAAAGAGTGGCCGATGAACCAGAGGTCGTCGCTGCACAGACCCTGCTGCACCAATGAGTCTATCGCCTCGCCGACAGCCTTGCCCACCTGGAAGGAACGCTGCATTAGCCAGAGGCGGATCCAGAGGTGGCCTAGGGGGGGAGGGCAAAGTAGCACTTTTTGCCTACTTACAGGGGCAAAGTAGCCATTTTAGCCTATCTTTCGGGCGGCTATCTAGGGGCTGGGGGGGGGTGTGTGCAAAAACCCCATTCTGTTCTGCGTTGACAAAAAGTTAGGATTGTCTTGGATCTGCTGTGACAGACAGTTAGGATTGTCTTGAATCTACCCTGGCAGTTAGGATTATTCTATCAGGACGCCGTCGAAATGATGACAACATTATGTCCTGCCATCAGTAAGGGAGGGTGGGGTACAATGGGACACGGGGCACAATGGGACACTGTCAAATTAGCCACCTTGCGGTGTTCGTAGGATCTGCGGGTTACGCTCGATTGTAGGCCAGCAGTTGCCATGTTAGTTTCACAAAGCGGGAACTCTATTCGACTGAGCGTTCTCTCGGCAGGTCGACGCAAAGTGCGAATGTAAGAAAAACGAGGCAAAACTAGCAAGACAGGAGAATTTTGTTTTTCCTCTAGCATTTAAAGTACTTGTCGCACGTTCGTGGCGAGTTCACCAGTGTGTTCGTTTGTCTTTTGAGGTTCAGTGAGACTTGTCTGGGCGCTCTGGCTTTTGGGTTTAAGAGCTAGAGCGTGTCCAGTCCAGCGTGTCGTTCGGGGCACAATGGGACACCCTCGTTTAGGGCACAATGGGACGTGTTAATCAAAGGGCTTTCAGGTCTTGGTTGTAGTTTATGTCTAAATGAAGCCAAACCATACGTTAATTATGTTATTCACAAGAATTTTGGCATCACCCATTTCTTTTGTGCTTTTTATTGTATTTAACACTGCATATTTCTTATTTGTTACACATCTTACTCCGGTATTTTTTAAAGGCAACCAGTAACGTAAGTTCTTTTTCAAAATAGTTTGTGACGAAAATAGATCAAAACCTATTGCCCACAATTTTTTTTAATGCTCCTTCGCTTTATTTTAGGTCATAAAAAGGGGGTGTCCCAATGTGCCCCGAGGCTGTCCCATTGTGCCCCAGCCCGGGGGACAATGGGACAGGTGACACTCTTGGCAAATGTCTCCACAGACCAAAAATGCCGTATAATCAATTTTTTGTTTTAAATAAAAGTTATAGACAAATAACAAAGAACATTTTGAGCTATCGGGAGACATTCTAGCTCCAACGGTCTCGGACCCAGGCCAAAAAAAAAACAAGCTAGGGCCCGCCCTTCCGTCGAACGAGTTGCCAGCTCCGCTTCGCTGGCCGGCAACTCGGTTCGACAGGGGGCCGGCCCAGCTTGGCCTGCCGGCGGCCTTTTCTCGGGCCTTCGGCCCCCGCATCAGACCCAACTTGGCCAGTCGAAGGCCCCGGGGCCCTTTGGCCCGCTCGCATCACACACCCCGTGAGCGGGTAAAGCAAGTTATCGATGTACCATCGTGACTTAGGCCCGCCTTCTATTCACAATATGCAATAGTCCTTACACTTTTTACCCAACTGTCCTTAGAATATGCCCATTCATTTGTCTCTTCGCCCTCATTCCGAAAATACCCATATTTGCCATGCTACTGCAACTCCTTGCAATAGAGGCACAGCAGGGGCGCAAAACGAGTCCGTCGCACTTTTTCCCCCTAACTCATGAAGCCGGGGTCCTGGACCCCCCCTTTCCCACCCCCCGTTGAAGAGGTCTTGCCAAGACCTATCCAAAATTAAATAAAATTTTTAGTCGGTCGACCCCCTTTTTTCAAGATCCTGATGTGACTAATAGACGAAGTCGGGCTCCTGGACCCCCCTTTTCCCACCCCTCGTTGAAAAAGGGCTTGCTGAGACCAATCGAAATCTGCAATAATTTTTTTTTTGTCGGTCGACCCCCTTTTTTGAAGATCCTGATCTGGCCAATCGTAAAGCGGCCGATGGGGGCGGGACCAGGTCCATTCATCTTGTCTCGTCGCCCCGATTCCAAAAATACCCCTATAAGCCCTGCTAGCACCAATAGTGGCGGAAATCCCCCTCCCGCTCATGTAAACCATGATGCACCTGCAGCAGCCCTTGTGCGACCCGGACGGGATTTGCACCACCGGATTATTTGTTTGGACGGTACTCCTGAAGTACCCTCCAAATCTGGTTACTCTAGCTCAACTCCTTCCTTGTACACAGACGCCAACAACAACAACAACAACAACTACAACAACAACAACAACACACAGACACAAAGGCAAATGCATAGGCCCTCCCCCTATTTTTTGAATAGAAGGGCGGGCCAAAAAGCGTCCCATTGTACCCCACCCTCCCTTAAGTGATGACACTTTCATAAGAGCTCCCGTACTTCCTGCAAGGGCGTGACGGTGACGTCATCAAATGTCTTGGAAAATTAGCCTTGAAATTGACATCAAGCGACAGCCAAAATTTTCACAGTGAACACGCAACATTGGGAACATTGCAGCGACTAGCAGCGCGTTGTTATCGTCTTACCCCGGGCACGTTTTCAAGCGCCGAAGTGTAAGGTGCTCCATCGTATTTGCTCCAGTCCACTAAGACGACGTTGTGTTGTCCACGCTGTATGAACGCTGAAACACACAAACAACGGTGCTGTAAATCGAAAAGCGTACATTATATGCACTAACTGGAACATGGCTGCAACTAACTCACGCCACATGCCGTGTACACATGGCATGCACATATGCTCAGCACAACATGCCATGTACATACACTTCAACAAAAACATAACTCTAGTGCACTGCTTCAGTTATCGAGTCAGTGCATGCTTGGCAGGCTGCGCCCTTGCTTACAGGTATACTGTGAAACGGACAGTCAGGGGCTTAATGCCTAGAGTACTGTTCAAATTGGAAATCTGACAATACCTTGTTGTTCGCTTGTCAATTTTACATGCTCATTTTAAGTTTCGGCGTGACTCTAAAATTTTACTCTAAAAAGTTTTTGGTGTGAATTTCTTGTCACGTCGGTTTTAGGCATGACTTTTCTCCACGCCAATTCTTGACATGACCACGCCATTGTTTGGCGTAACTGTCACGCCATAACTTGGCCATGTGTCCGACCATTAAGCACGCATTCAGTAAGTTTTGATATTATTCTTACAAGCAAATGGGACTGCAGAGACCTACCTGTAGTGATTCCATGCACACTGTCGCCACTCGGAGTCTCCGTGTACCCGTGCGCGTAGAAAACTGTCGGCTTTTGCACGTCGATCAAGTTCAGGAGGTCATCAACTTGGTTGATTGGCACAATTGTGAAGTTAGTGGGGTCCGATCTGAAGAAATAACAAGAAGGAAAGACATCAAAGAATTGATATCACATGGGAGGGACTCGTTCTTTACAAAGCTAGATTGATGTGTCAGTCGCTGATCGTTACATGAATTGTCCTCAGACGATTTGTAATTTTGCATTGCAACGAACGCTTCCGGTTGGTTCTCCTCTCAGGCAGGGAACATCGATGCATCGCGATATCTCGAGATATCGATTCTCGTGCATAATCGAATTTACACTAGAGTCCGTGAGTCCGTGCCAAAAACCTGCTTTTTCCATGACCAAAACCCTCAGAAGGACACATTTCTTAAAAAAAGAAGTCAAATGAAACTTATTATTTCGTGTCTCATCTCCAACATAAGACATGCAACACCTGCCAAGAAATTTTCGTTAGGAAGAAACCGCTAGCAGTTCTGAGACATATATCACGATTAGCGTGAAACGATGTTTCTTTATGACCAAATTTCTCAAAATTATCCATTGTCACTTGGAAAATACCCTCCTAGTTTTTTGTTGGCCAAAGATCTCTGGTCATTGTCGTTGTTGTTTGCGTTCCAGTGGCGTTCTATATCAAAAGATGCAAACACTTGAAAAGAGGTTAGTTTCACATAATGCACTAAAAACGTCTCTCTTTCATGTTCATTTTCTCAGTATTTCTCATTGCAAGCAAAAAAAAGTTCATTTTCGATCTAGCGACTGACACTCCATCTTTCATTTGATACCACTCTCATTTTCCCACATGCTGTCAGATCTGAGATGAAAGATGTCCCCCCAAAACTCATTTTTGAACACAATACTCGTTCTCTTCACATAGAGTTTTGTATGTTAGTGAGTGGTGTGTAAAGAACGAGTAAAAAAAACACTGTCTATCTACGCTGCACATACTTCTCCGTTCACACTGCCATTGAATAATTATAATGGAAGGGAGTGGGGCACCACCAAGGAACAATATGAAAACAATCTAAAAATATTTCACGCCTGCCAGATTGTCTGAAAAATTGACCGAACAAGTTCTATGCTTAAGCAAACTTAATTAATCGCAAAATTTCGTCGTTCACGATAAGAATGTCCTCTTGCAATCGAAGGGGTTGCCTTGGTTGTGTTTCCAAGACGATTTAACGAATTTATCAACAAGGTAGGTGCACCGTGGCTTGTAACAGGCTTCGCAATCCCGCGCCAGTTTCGACAATCCACGCCTGGCGTTTGCATCTACACAGAGAATCCAAACGCTATGAATATAGCGTCAATGGGTGCAATGCATAAGCATTGCACATGAAGTTCAATGCCTTCCCATCCCCGTGCATTACTAGCATAGGGCATTTTCGGGACGCATTGCACGTAAGGTGCAATATGACTGGAGGCATTGCACGTATGGTGCGATATCTCAGTGCATTGCACCATACCTGCTACATTCGTAGCGTTAGGAATCTCAGTGTACCATGGCCTGCGGCGCTGGAGGAGTGCTGGCAGACAGACAAAATTTTCTAACCCCACCTGAGTAACGGGCTTCGCTATCGCCCTTCCACGAAGCCCAAATTCACAGCTGCACGTGCTAACTTTCTTTTTTCGTAGGCGTGGGGTGTACGATAACTGCTTTCAAGCGGAGTCAATTGATGTAACATTGAGAAATTTGCCTGTCTCGGAGAAGGCGTGTGTTCCATGGACCCAGGAAACGATAAGATTCCTGGCATTCAACGGCCGCACGTGTGCCGTGTTTGCGTAAGTCTCGACAGTGCTGACACGTGTAATAGTCGGCTTGCCGGCTCTCAGCATCGCACGTACAGTGCAAACTAAGCTCTTGTTGATATTTTTCGCTGAGTGATAGCGAAACCCGTTACTCTGGTGAGGTTAGAAAACTTATTCTGTTTGTTTGTCTGTCTATCCGTCTGTTTATCCACACTACTCCTCCTAAACGGCTCGGCCTATCTGGCTGAGATTCTGCAGGGTCATTAGGTACCCCCTTACAACCTTCCGAAGTATATTGAGCATACATATAACAAACTAAAATACTTTGTTATACGAAGAAATAGTTGGTAAATTACAAAGTATTTGCTTTGTAAGCTTACGTATAGAGTAATTCCATAACTAGGGAGCACAAGATTTTTTCTGGTGTCGCCGATCTGGACCACATGTACCCCTAGGGTAGACAAAGATGCCCACAAATTTTGAAGGTCCTAGGTTGACCCAGTCCGGAGCAGTAGGCCTTAGTGTGTTTTGCGACTTTTTGGTAAAAGTCAAGTTTGAAGGTACAAATCGATGGGAAGGGCTTGACCTAGGGCCATGAAAATTTTACCAGGTCTTAGGGGGCATGAGGATAACATTTTAGAATTTTTTTACTTTTTGAAAAAAGTTGAACTTTAATTTTTTTTTCTAGATCTCAAAAACATATTTTTGAAAAAATTGAAAAAATTTCAGAAAGTACCTTTCCTTGGTCCTAGTAACTGCACAAAATTTCAGCCTGGGCATAGACTTGGTTTGGGAGCTATGGAAGGAAGCGTAAATTTCACTCCGTAGTCTGAAGGACTTTAGCGGGGAAATGACTCATCTGTGGCCTGGGTAAGAATGGGATAAGCTATGATCCCAAGATAGACATAGTGGTCTGATGAGTATCCTCTACTTCCTTACTTGTGTTTTGAGTGTTTTCAGCCTGTCAGGATTATGTTTCGAAGAGCCAAATCAGGGGCAAATTAGAGACGCACGGTTTGATTACGATTCCACCTGTGAAATGAACTTACAATGACTTGCAAAAAGTCGCAAAACACACTAAGGCCCACTGCTCCGGACTGGGTCAACCTAGGTCCTAGGACCTTCAAAATTTGTGGGCATCTTTGTCTACCCTAGGGGTACATGTGGTAAAATTTTGGTCCAGATCGGTGACACCAAAAAAAATCTTGTGCTCCCTAGATATGGAATCACTCTATACAAACTACTTTTTTTTTTGTAAGGCCCAAAATAGTTTGTAAGGTTTTCTCAGTGTACATCCTCGGCTCACCACACCAAAATTCATCTCTGTACTGAAAACCACTCACTCATGCCGACCAAAGAACACTTAAACAACGGCGCAAAAAAGTTAACTCTTTTCTCCGTTGGTATGGCAATTGCCATACCAAGTTTATTATCATTTCCTGTAGTTTCAAGCGTGCTGCTGATGAAAATATGACTTATTTTACCCTAAGACTCACGGTAAAAACGGTTCCTGGTTTACCTGTTGTTCCTGTTATTACCCAAACTACCCCGACCCTTAGTTGGGTCACAGGTGTCGACGTTGCTTTTGACCTCGCCTCCTATTTGTCATTCGGCTCGTTCCGCAAGATTCGCCTGACGACGAATGTAACCTGCACTGTAAAAATTATGTTGTGAATTTACGACGGATTCTTTTACAAAGGGTTTTGGGAATGTCCAAAAGTGCACTGTTAATGTTTCTTTCCTACAGGAACTTTTGTAAATCAACGGAAGTTCGTCGTAAATTTACGAAGGCTCTTTGTAAATCTACGAAGAAAAATCGTAAATGTACGCAGTCTGTTGTAAATTTACGAAGCCCTTCGTAAATTTACGACGGGCTTTGTTAATCTACGACGGGTCTTCGTAAATCTACGACGGACCTTCGTAAATAAACGAAGGATCTGTTGGCAATTTTTTGCCGAAGGATCCGTCGTTAATTCCAGACGTTTAATTACGAAGGTTCTCTGTATATTAACGAACTTTCTGTGTTTATTAACGAAGGTTCCCTGTAAATTTACGAGGGATCTTTGTAGATTTACGAAGGTGCTTCGGAAATTTCCATTGTGATTGTAAAATCGACAGATATCGTTCATAAAATTAACGAAGGTTTTTGTAAATATACGAAGACTTTCGTAAATTAACGAAGGAAACATTGGCAATTTTTTTGCCGAAGGATCCGTCGTTTATTCCGGACATTAATTTTTACAGTGTGCAAATACATGATGCACTTACGTGTAGTAAATAAAGTTCACTTCGGAGTAATCCTGCTCCTGCAGACGGGTCTCGCCTGTCTTGTCCTCCAGAATGTTCTGCTCGGTATCCGCATTGGCTGCAAAAGCAACGAATTAATTACCAGACGTGACAAAGTGACACGTTCGTTTGAGCATTGTGTCACATTCGTTTGGATGTGAATCGGCTAGAAATTAGCTTGTTCACCTTCAAAAGATAGTGACACAATGCTCACACGAACGCGACAGTTTGTCACGTCCGTTTCAAGGTGATGTCACGTTACAGGAATAGTGTACCACCTCCGGCAATGGATTATGTTTGAGACTGGTTCCAGTTTGCCAGGCAAAGCGGTCTAGTACCATTGATTGAAGGCGCGCTGGATGGAAAGCGGTTCGTAGATATCTGACACATTTTGATTTTGTTTTGAAGTTTAACTCTGAGCACTCACCACTGCACAATAGCGTTGCCCATGCCAGCAGTTGGAGACAGACCAAGAAACGCCTCAGATTCATGATTCCGCCACGAGCAATGTCAAGATGCGCTGCTTTAAAACGAAAAATCTTAATTATGGCCTTTATCCAAAGTTCAATCACTGTTAAAACTGAAGCGTGACCGAGCGTGACTATGTCATGCATTAAAGACATAACGCTTAATGAAGCATAGACTGGAAATTCGTCCATGGATTTACATAGGGGGAAACTATGCAGATGAACCTGTTCCGCTTGATTTCAAGCGTAAACTGACGCTTGAAAACACTTGAAAACAGACGGTGACACTACGCTTAAGTTTTACTAGTAATGGCACTTCAGAGGACATGTTTAAGCTATCTTTCTGCTTTCTTTTCCTTCACTGAGATTCCAAACGCTATGAATATAGCACGAATGGTGCAATGCAGCTGAGACATCGCACCATACGTGCAATGCGATAGCCATATTGCACCTTACGTGCAATGCGTCCCGAAAAGGCCCTATGCGAATGCATGGGAATATGAAGTGCAATTGACGCTATACTCATAGCGTTTGGATTCTCTGTGTTCCGGCGGAGATCTAAGTCTAGATGCAACCATACCTAGACCAGCATGGTTTTCCAACTCACCGACTAGACCTGCACTCGATCTTTTATAGCTGTCGTAAGATCGAAGGAGAGTCTCTGCCTGTCGCGTTGTTGGGGTTCGTCAAAAGGCCATTACCAGACGGCGTGGCAACAGCTTTGGCAGCTCCACCTGCATTACCTGCTATGCCCTTTGGATCCTCACCCAACGCCAGTTTACCGACGGATGGCGTATCTTTGTCGCATGTTTACACCCCCTGATACTCGGGCGTACGCCTGAGTCGGCGTGCAAATATTATTTCATCTTTTTAAAACCTGTTTTCGTCCCGGTTTCTCATCGGTTTAATAACTGCAAATGGAAAGGCGATACTTAAGTAAATTTCTTGGCGGTACAATTGAGTATTGCCAATAAACGGCCTTACGGAAAAGTATTGCTTTCAGAACGGCGATACACAGAAGTATCGCCAAAACCACGGCATTAGACTCAGAACTAGGCATTTTAAGGCCGGTAATATTACCGGTATAGAACGGTTTAAAACGGTAAAATACGGTATTTTACGGAGACCCCGATAAAATTGGTATTTTTCGGTAACTTTGAAAAATTGACTTATTTGAAGTTCTTTTGCTTCCACACGATGATACAGGTCGTAGGCACTGAAAACAGCGCTTCTTGCGAACTCTTGGTTTTTTTATGCCCCCCGCACCTCCCCGTTTCGTGTAAGACGTCACCTCAGGCCACATAAAAATAGCAAGAAGTTAATGTTCTGTTCTTCATGGAAATCAACATCCATGTACACGGGCCAGATCTTCTCCGAAAGACAAATCAAAAGCCTTCTTTGTTGCCAAGTTTCCAATTTGTTGCCAATTTTAATTAACTTAAAAACGAAAATAGGAAAATATGGGGGCAAACATTTGAACTAAAAAAAGACAATTTACATTGGTATGGTCGACACCACTGAGCCTTTCAGGAAAAAAGTTTCTTCTTGGAATTAGGACAAATTTCATGGATAACGAGAAAAAACGGTACCTGTTTTTTCACACTTCGATATGTTTGGGCTGTTAATTTAACGGCTCTGCGTTTATTATTTCAGGTCAGTAGGAGAGTGGAAAAACAGGCAGAATCAAAATTGATTGAGAGGGTCTCGTGGGACAATAGCCCACACAGTGCCTGGTCCAAATGCGACATTGTCCTTGAGTCATGATGGTTTGGAACGATATTTGGAACTGGAACGATGTAACCGATAATTTTTGATACACACTTACCCAAATGTACTTTTTCCCCCCTATTTCACAAGAACCACAATTTCCCGTAAGAATCAAGAAAAATCAATTTTACCCTATTTTACCCTTTTACACGGTTTTACCGTTTTGGTAAAATACCGTATTTTACCGTAATTTACGTAACTTTATTCACGGGCATTTTTGCGTCCCTACTCAGAACTCGTCACCTTGATTTTGTTCAACGTTAATTGCCAAATCGTGGCAGTACTCCAAAGTATCGCCAAATTTTGGCGATACTTTTGTGTATCGCCGTTCAGAAGGCAATACTTTTGTGTATCGCCGTTCTGAAGGCAATACTTTTGCGTAAGGCCGTTTTTTGGCGATACTCAATTGTATCGCCAAAAAAGGTACTAAAAGTATTGCCTTTGCATTTACAGTGATGACCCCTTCCCAAATTGGTAAAACTGAAGCTTCTCGCCGAAGGACTTGTTAAGAAGTTTCATTCTGATATAAGTACGTGGACGTTGTATATCAGAAATATCAAGATTAATTGATTTGTAGTGAAGATAGTTCATGAACACTTGAAGGTACCTCTGCAGTTAGGATAGTTCTAAATCTGCACTTTGTCTTGGATCTGCTCAGTTAGAGTTGATCTATTACGACGAGTCGAATTTTGGGCCCTGAAACTCTTTGACCCGCACTTCTAATCAATAAATAGGGGGAGATCCTTTGCATTTGCCTTTGTTTTAAAATGGTTTAATTTTAACCGTTTTTATTTTTTTTCAATTAATCTTGTTAAGAGCTTCTCAAAGGATCATGAAGCCATCGGGGCGAGCTATCACCCCACTTGAATAGGCAATAAGGTAATTTTCATTCTTTACCTGTCCACACAAATTACACGGCTTTAGAAAGTCCACGGAAATTACATTTTGATGGAAATGGTAACAATGCCACAGCAGTTGCGATAGGAACGTAAACGCCTGGCAGCTTAGGCAGCCTCTTCCACATCTATGCACTCTGGAAGCGCTTCCTCTCACCCTTGGCTAAGGTTGAATCGTACAGTGGACAAAGAAGGATCAACTCAGCCCTGTCCCCCCTATGTTCGAAAAATATTAAATAATGGTTGCGTTCACTTAAGGGGGCAATACACTGAAAATGGCCCAAAACTGACTTGTGCGATTGCTTCCATACGCGTTGTTGTGCGTTGTTCAATCTTTTCATGTGTCAAGACCTTACAAAATGAAGCATTTAAAGCCCAGAATGGCGTTGATCGGACGTCAGGGAGCGGAGCAGCGCCCAATCAAATTTTCGTCAAAAGTCGAACTGGCGGGCGTCCCTCAGTCCGCAAAAATGAAGATATCTCGACCCCGTTTGCGCCAAAATGTAGGTAATTGAAGCGGCTATAGCGCAAACTAGGATTATGAACATCGAGCAACCGAAAGTACAAAATTTCATCCAAAAACACTTTTTGAGGATTTTGCAAAAATGATCAAAACAGGTTTTTTCGTAAAATTTTGTACTTTCGATTGTTCGATGTTCATAATCCTACTTTGCGCTATAGCCGCTTTAATTACCTACATTTTGGCGCAAACGGGGTGGAGATATCTTCATTTTTGCGGACTGAGGGACGCCCGCCAGTTCGATTTTTGACGAAAATTTGATTGGGCGCTGCTCCGCTCCCTGACGTCCGATCGATGCTATTCTGGGCTTAAAATGCTTCTTTTTGTAAGGTCTTGACACATGAAATGTTTGAACAACGCTCGACAACGCGTATGGAAGCAATCGCACAAGTCAGTTTTTGGCCATTTTCAGTGTATTGCCCCCTTAAGGAAAAGTTGATCTACGGGTCGAGCGAGCGGCCCGCTGCACTGTGGCAAAAAGGTACGGAAAATTCTGTTAATTTTTTTGCCAGGATTCTCCGTAGCCCTCTTATCAATATTCTCCGTAGGCTCTTACAGTATTCTCCGTAGGGCCGTACAGTATTCTCTGTAAGTCCGCACATTCTTCTCCGTAGGACCTGGAAGACTGTATAGTCCTACGGCGATCACTGTAAGGTCTTACGGAGAATACTGTGCGGTCCTACGGAAAATACTGTAAGAGCCTACGGAGAATATTGATAAGGGGGCTACGGAGAATTACCACAAGCTGTTTACAGAATTTTCTGTAGCTTTTTGCCACAGTGTGCTTGCGGCGCGGTTAATTGACCTTGGAGGACCGGAGTCTCTTTCTGGGGGTGCCAGTATTATGCGAGTCACGAAGAGTGGATCTCATCATGCTGTCTCATCATGAGACAGCTGCAAGACGACGAAAATGACGAATATCTCAGAGGTGTATGTTGGCAGCCCTGCAGCGTCTAAACGGTGCTTGCATAAATGACCTAGGCGGTCTTGAATCATTTGCTTGCACAGTAAAAAGTCTACGAAGAGTCGCTTCGTAATACGAAGAAAATGAAGGCATTGTAAAATCTACGAAGAAAGGCTTCGTATTATGAAGTAAAATCCTTCGTTATACGAAGCAATTCTACAAAGCCTTCATTTTCTTTGTAGTTATGAAGCAAATGCTTCGTAGGCTTTAAAGCGTGTGGTGTGCTAGTCTTAATGCAAGTCACGAGGAGTAGTTTTGTTTGTTATCGTGTGTCTATGGTCGGTTCTGTTAAGGGGGCAGTAGCGTCATGCACGTATTTTGACGATTTTCGAACCTCCTGTTTAGACGTTAATAGAAAGATAAGTATGAATGCCAGAGACAAACGGCAGGTACCGGCAGGTGCTGTCTTTGACATGAGTGACTCTATGCATAGCTACCTGGTCTAATGCGAGGGTCATTGCAGTATGCAGGCCTCATTTCACATATGAACCATTCAAGAATCCAGTTCAGTCTAGCGGCAAACAAACTATTTGTTGTCTGAAGCCAGCTATGACACTTTGTGGTAGCGACCCATCTTTCCAAGGCATGAGTTTGTTTATCAAACTTTCTATATACCTTGGCTGTCTTTAGACTGCTGCACAAGAATAATCCACATGTTTCTGTTCATTTTATTCGAACACAAGCAGTCACTTCAGGGGCACCTGGGCACATCAACCTTGTTAGGTTTAACGAGGCCATGGTGTGTGAAGAGGATGAAACAACCTGGAAGGTGCAGTCACTCAGTCGACCAGGAGAATTCCACACGGTCACTGTGAACTCTGATGACCATTGCCTTGGATGCCAGTTGGCCTGCATGCGTTGTCGAATTTGTATTCACTCATACAACTGTACGTGTGAGGACCACTTGTAGAGAAATAATATGTGCAAGCATATTCATTGGCTGAGCGTTAGCGAAGCCCTTGCCGTGTTTGGGGGCGCCGAAAGGCGGCTGGTCGTGCGTCTGTCCTCCGGGCGGCCGGGGGGAAGGGGCTGGGGGTGGGGGGAGGGGGGTCGTCATGAGGCTAACATTTTAGGTTTCACTGCGCCTAAACCGCTGGACCGATTGAGTTCAAATTTTGTGGGTAGTTACCTGTTAGGGAGGACTTCACTTTGCAGGTGTTAAATTTGACCCCCACCCCCTTGAACGCCCCCACCCCCCTAAAAACGTTGTTGACCATTTTATGCTTCTGTACGAGCCACATGAGGTGCTGTGCGAAAAACAATCGTTTCGGTGGCTGGGGGCAGCCTCCAAGAACAACCCCTCCAAATTTCAGCCCGATGCTACTAATAGTTTTTGTCTGAGAGACTTAAATGTGATAGGACGTGATGCCAGCAGTTTGGCGTTTTGTCTGTCTGTCTGTCTGTCTGTGACTTTGTACTCACCAACGATTCTCAGCAACTACAGGGGCTATAGTTCCAACATTTCGTATTTAACGTCGTCTTAGTTCCCCCCAACACGAGTTTGTTTCAAATCGTTGTTTAGTATCGTTTGAAATATTCAAAACATCGTTTTGAACTCGGTTATTAGCGTTGTTAGGTTGGTAGCAGTGTGTGGCTGACCAATTTCTCATACCTGCTGCCGCGCTTGCAAGCGTCTGCAAGACGGGACGGCACTTCTGCAAATAAAACAAACTGAAGAGCAAAAGGGCTCTCAAATAGGTTCTGAGTTAGTTTTTCAACGTTCTAGAATGATTAAAACCCTTCCGGAGGGTAGTTCTTTCTCAAATCGCACGACCCCCGAAATCGATGTCTCGGATTCGGACCAAACTTGGTGGACTCATTGCTTGGGTCACCAAAACCAAGTTTCTGACCCCGAAAATTTTTTTTTTGCTCTAAAAATATTTTTTTCCCCTAAAAGTATTAAAAAATGGACCAAAAATCGAATTTTCGTCCAATTGACCCTACATTGTGCAAAGTTGTTTTTTCAACGTCTTTTGATCTTATTTCATCCTATTTTATCCTATCCCACTCAGAAATGATTTTTAACACCACTAAAAACCATGAAAAACGACAAAATTTTAACGTTTTCTTGAATACCCAAAAAATGCATCCGAATTTTTTCATGAAAATTTGTTTTTAAATTCATCTTTTGGTCCTCTAACATGTGTCAAAAAATTGGGAGAGTTAAATTTGAATTGCCTTTAAAATAATTTTTTTCCACTTTTTTCAAAGAAAATTTTTACTGAAATGACTCAATTTATCAAGTTTTCAGCAAGACTATTCAAGTCTCATGGCTCCTGGGTCCTCCTGGATGGGCAGGGATGTTGGAAATGTATTACTGAGTAGATAGTAGCTTCAAGATGTTTATTTTTAATTATTTTAGATGGTTGACAGGCAATACCGGTAAGTTGCCCTAGACTCCGGCCCATGGGCCCCGATCCGACCCCGACCCGGTCCCGACTTGGCCCCGACCCGGCCCAGACCCGGCCCAGACCCGGCCGAGACCCGGCCCAGACCCGGCAAAGACCCGGCCGAGACCCGTCAAAGACCCGGCCGACACCCGGTCGCCCCATAGGAATCCGGCAAAGCCTTGGCTAAGCCCCGGCAGAGTCCGACCGACCGGCCAAGTCCGGCCACGGTGTAAGAGTGCACCACCCGAAGAGTGGTCTACCTACACTGTGCCCGGCGGAACCCGCCCCAGTCCGGACTTACGGTGTAGGGAGACCACTCTTCGGGTGGTGCACTCTTACACCGTGGCCGGACTTGGCCGGACTCGGTCGGACTCTGCCGGGGCTTAGCCAAGGCTTTGGCGGATTCCTATGGGGCGACCGGGTGTCGGCCGGGTCTTTGACGGGTCTCGGCCGGGTCTTTGCCGGGTCTGGGCCGGGTCGGGGCCAAGTCGGGACCGGGTCGGGGTCGAATCGGGGCCCATGGGCCGGAGTCTAGGGCAACTTACCGGTATTGCCTGTCAACCATCTAAAATAATTAAAAATAAACATCTTGAAGCTACTATCTACTCAGTAATACATTTCCAACATCCCTGCCCATCCAGGAGGACCCAGGAGCCATGAGACTTGAATAGTCTTGCTGAAAACTTGATAAATTGAGTCATTTCAGTGAAAATTATCTTTGAAAAAAGTGGAAAAAAATTATTGGCTGAGCGATAGCGAAGCCTGTTACTCCAGTGGGGTTGAAAAGTTTTGTCTGTCTGTCTGTGTGTCTGTGTGTCTGTGTGTCCGCACTACTCCTCCTGAACGGCTCGGCCGATCTCGGTGAGATTTTGCACACTTCTTGGGTATGTCCTTGGCTCGGCACACGCGAAATTTCACCATCCTAGCTCAACTGGTTCAGTTTTTATAGGCGAAAAACACCTAAAAAACGGCGAAAAATAGAGATTTCTGCAGATAGACCACTTCTGTCTTGGAGAGAGGGGGGTCTGGGGGGCGGAGCCCCCCAGCTACGACAAGTTGAAAAGTGACAAGGGTCAAGATCGTGTTATTTGTAGATAAAACAACTCTATTTAGAATGTAGAGGGGTCTGGGGGGCGGAGCCCCCCAGCATTCAACAAGTTAAAAAATAACCGACAACGGACAAGCCATTGCCTGCCGCAGGCAGGCTAGCGCCGCAGGCCAAGGTAGGTACGCCAGGCGTGGATTGGAGGAGCAGGCAGCGAGACATCGCGAAGCCTGTTACGACAAGACGCGGTCTGGCGTAAACCTACCTTGTTTTAAAGGCAATTCAAATTTAACTCTCCCAATTTTTTGACACATGTTAGAGGACCAAAAGATGAATTTAAAAACAAATTTTCATGAAAAAATTCGGATGCATTTTTTGGGTATTCAAGAAAACGTTAAAATTTTGTCGTTTTTCGTGGTTATTAGTGGTGTTAAAAATCATTTCTGAGTGGGATAGGATAAAATAGGATAAAATAAGATAAAAAGACGTTGAAAAAACAACTTTGCACAATGTAGGGTCAATTGGACGAAAATTTGATTTTTGGTTCATTTTTTAACATTTTAAGGGAAAAAAAATATTTTTGGAGCAAAAAAAAATTTTTGGGGGTCAGAAACTTGGTTTTGGTGACCCAAGCAATGAGTCTACCAAGTTTGGTCCGAATCCGAGACATCGATTTCGGGGGTCGTGCGATTTGAGAAAGAACTACCCCGGAGTGTCAACAGAGGAAAATACGAAAAATGAATGTGAGAATGGATTGCGTGTTTCGTACCCCTCTCCCCCCTTCCCCGTCACAGGGGAATCTGCCTTCAGGTCAGTGCACTGTGAGTGTAGTTGTGGATTCTAACTAGAATGTTTTCTTTGCCTTTGTGTGCATCTACTGATTTTATTCTCTCTGATACTATCCTTATTTTTAAATTTCATAGTAAATCAAATCAGGTAAATGCATGAATAACTTCTGTTGAAATTAGATGACATGTTAAATGTCTTGGTTTGACTCGGGAAATGACATTCTATTGCAATGCTTCATGCTAACATAAATATTCTAGTTCTAACATCTATTGACTAAAAGAATCCATATATAGATGTATTAAGTGCAATAAATAATCCATCTATTTAGTGCTAGCAAATTTTGAATTGATATTGGGTGCAATGAGACGATTCAGGTTTTGAGCGTTAGGTGACTTGGTAATCTGATTTAATGAGACGATTTCTCCCACTTCACCAAAATTTGTGTCCAACAACTGGAACTAAGTATTGGTAATGGTTTAAAAGCTGGCTCTCTGAGCGTAAGCCCAATGCCCAATGTTAATACCATACTGTCATCTTTTACTCCAAAGATAAAATATCACGAGACATGAACAAGATAAATTATGTTGGCGTATTGAGCAACAAGTGGCCTCTGCATTGTACTTCATGAGACGATTCACTGAATTTGACAAAACTTGGTCCCCGTCGAATGCTTCAGATCAGCCTGCCCAAAACTGAGTCACTTCATATAAACTATGATTACATATTCCAGTCTTTATTATTAAATTCACTTGTTTAAAATGAAAGAATGACAAAGGGCTTCTCAAATAAAACTAATAAATTTGTGAATTCATTAGTTTGAAGAAAAAGATACATCGAATAGTGACTCAAGCAGACAAGAAGTCAATTAAGCGATTCAATGCTGGCAATGGAATGTTACTCGACTGAAGGAATCGCATTGGTGTGGCATTAGGGAATTGGTGACGACAAAGGGTGATCCATGAAGACCAACCCAGACCCGTACATTACCCATAATTAACCTGTTTTATATCAATATGTTTCAATTGGATCTATTATTGATTCTTGCAGTTTTTGGGGGTGCTGATCATGAAAACCACTTCCATTTCTACGCCAGACTTGTATTTTCACCCCAAATTAGGTCATTTTGGGCCAAAATTTTCAAATCGAGATTTATATTGATTCCTGCAGTTTTTGGTGTGCTAAACTCAAAAATGGCCTCCAAAGCTTTCCCAGACTCACGCTTCACCTAATTTTGACCAAATTTGGACCAAAATTTTTGAATTGAGTTTGATGTTGATTCCAACAGTTTTTTGTGTTCTGTTAACGAAAATCACATCCATTTCGACTCCAGACTTCTATTTTCATCCCAAATTAGGTCGTTTTGGACCAAAATTTTCAAATCGAGTTTTATATTGTTTCCTGCTTTTTTTGGTGTGCTGAACTCAAAAATCACCTCCAAATTTTTCCCAGACTCACGCATTACCGAATTTTGATCAATTTTGGACCAAAATTTCGGAATCGAGTTTGACGTTGATCCCAACATTTTTTTGTGTGCTGATAACGAAAATCACTTCCAGTTATACCTCAGACCTACATTCCACTCAATATGAGCCCACAAACTGCGCATTTCGTCTACTTAAGCAAAGTCCGAAGTGCACAAACTCGCATCGCTCAGCCACACTACGCGCCCACACTAAACGGCGCGTACCCCTAGTACTGTTGCTCGGTTTTCTACTTCTGCAAGGTATTGTTTTATATAAGATTTATTTATATATTTGTGTATTCATTTATTACTTTTTACTAAAGTTCACACTTCTGATCATTGTTTTTATTTCCTTACCTAGGTGTGACTTCAGTGAAGCCAATGTGTGCCGACAAATTGATGAACACATTGAGACTATCTGTGAGACTGCCCCAGAAGTAGCCCATGCTGCACAAGCTGTTCAACCCCTCCATGTCTGGGACACAGTTAAAACAAATCTGCAGTTCTTGATGGACAATTGTTCGGGTACTTGGGACCGAACATGCCTAGACATTTCTGTCAATTTGATTGATGCGCTACAAAAGCGCTTACCAGCCAATGTGGATAGGTCTCAGTTAGCACCCTGCACTCCTGTTAAGCTGCAGCAACGTCCTCAGGGCATTGAGAACATAAGGACACCAGGTATGACAATTACTGTAACTTGTTAAATAAAAGTAGATTATGGAAGACAAGGGAACTTACACTTAATTTTGTTTTTCTTTCTGTTACAGATACTGTCCCTCGTATGGCCCCTGATGCTATCCCACTTACTCCACACAACATGAGAGTTACTCCGCAGAGAACACCTCAGCGCAAGCCTGCATTCCATTCCACAAAGAACGTAGCTGCCAAACGATCCTTGACTCTTGGGAAGCCAGACCAAGCGGAGAGCGAGACAATTTTAGAAACACTCTTGAGTAACGGACAGAGAACATTGCAAGTCTGTAAAAATTTGGTTAGGTGGCCCATATAGTTTTTTTTTTCATATTTTCTAATTGTGCTTTTTTTCCCTTCAGAAAACTGACACGACTGACATGGACGATAAAATTCATGACGCTGACTTGAACGTGGCTGTCGAGAAGCTCTCCTCAGTGGTCCTGAATTTTGCAGGAATGAAGTTCACTGAGGAGGACTAAATGAAAGTTGTTGTGCCAGATTCATTGGTGAGTCCATATAAGTTCATGCATTAGTTAAAGCTGTTGCATGAAACCATCATAGCTTCCCTGAATTGCATTTGTTTTCTCCACTCATTAAAAGTAATTTATTCCTCTTTTTTTTCAGACTCGTATTCCTTTTACAAACTTTATAGCTAGTCTGGACACAGTGAAGCCTGGTGAAGTCGGCGATTCTATGTGTGTGAAAAATCTGGCTATACAGCTCTGGCCAGGGGATATTTTGGCTGGGCGGAGCTCAGCCAACAAAGAAAATAATATGAGGGAGAAGCTTCCAGAGTGCACTCCCACCAAGAAAGAGTACTTGCAAAGTATGTACACACCACATTACCTACGTAATAGTATGTGGTTTATACCAAAAATACGGATAACCATTACAATGCCTCATTTTCTTGCAGATCTTATGAAGTATAGGCTGGATAAAAGTATACCAACAGTGGACATCAATGATCCAAAGAATAAGAGGAGGGTGTCCACCCGAAACGTGAAGAAAATTTTAAGAAGGAAAATACAAACCGTAAAAGCAGCTGTTGCAGCAGTTCAAGCGAAGAACACAACTTAGACAATTTGCCAAGTATGTATTTGTTACGAAGGTCCTCTGGTATTGTTCCTAGTTCTGTTCATTGTATGGCCAGCCTTCACCAGACAGCGTGAGCGATTCTCACGTTTCGGGGTAGTTTTGGCGTCTCTGATTTGCCGAAAGTGAAAAATATCCAATTAAGTTTTTCTGATTATTGGGGTCCTGGATGATACTAGAGTTATGGCAATGGTATTTATAGTAAAGACCTTGTACTACCTTCCTAAAAACATGAGCCATAAGGTATTCCCACACGTTTTAGTGGGTGTTTTGATCACGGAAATTACGTTATCACGGATGTTACAAAGTGTGAAAATCGGCTTTAACGGCTGACTCGGGCTTGCTGTGGCTTAAAAGTCGTTCCAGGGTCAAATGATACTCTAAGCCCGACATTTCAGCGGAAAATTTTTTCACCTAGTACTGCTGCAACATTGGGTAAAGGCTGCCACGGAAGTTACAGGTAATTGTTGATACACGCCATTTTATAATACTCTAGTCCGCTTTGAGACCGTGTACAGCATCTTAGATTTCCGTGACCCATGCAATTATATCCCAGGGACTCCACTTTGATGGCTTGCGTCATGGAAAGTTAAAAGTTTGGCTTGGGGAGAAGTCCAGAGCTGCCTTTTCGAAATTAGTGTAGTGAAATTGAATACACGGAGGACATTTTTCGTTGCAGCATAAGTACCTTTGAAAGAAGTCTGGCGTGTTGGTCTTCGGTTGAAATAAGCTCGAGACATGCCAAGCTTCGAATCCCCATCGACAGTTGGCAGCATTTTCGAACCACACCGCCACACTGGGGGCGGAAAGTTCGAGTATGTTCTCTTTGGACAATCACGGAAGTTACATTTAGGGTATTCCAAACGCTACGTAGACCAATCCAACGAACGTGAACTTTTCGAAATGTGTGCGTTTAGTGGGCAATGGCCCTCCCTAACATCAGAAACAAACTCCATGTCGATATCTGCGCTCGTTTGGGCACAGGAGTCAGAAGAAACGAAACTACCCCGTAACGTGAGAATCGCTCGCCTATGTTACAAATACAAATCCTTTATTGCTAATGCAACTGCGCTTATCCATCAAAAAGTTGCATTATCATATTTATTGTACCAATTTCAAGATTTCTACAATCATTATTTTCATCATGAATTTAATGAAATGTTATTCAAATCCACTTCTACCACTTCTAGTGGTTTATGGGTTTATGGGTACCCCACTGGGATGTGAACCCGCGTCCAAACTTCTCCGATTTGCTTGAAACTGGCACCGTTGGTTTTGTCTCGTCGCCCCGAGTATGCCAAGGGGTACCCAACTCAAGATAATCATTGCACGTCTAGTTGGTAATCAGTGAAATAATCAACATCATCCAATGAAATGACAATCATACTTTCGGGGATTCAATCACTTTTGACTATTTTTGCGAGACCACTCCTCCCAAACTATCAGCGGTCAAAGCCTTCCCGAGGCGGGGCGTAAAAGAGAAGGGCCTTCAGAATAGTAAGGCGTCGAGGGAGGCCTTTGACCGCAACTAAATTGGATGCAGTGACCGCTCAAAGTTAGCAAAAACGGTGATTTTCTGAAATTCATTCACTTTTTGACCATTTTTGCGAGACCACTGCTCCCAAATTATCGGCGGTCAAAGCCTTCCCGAGGCGGGGCATGAAAGATTAGGGTCTACAGAATAGTAAGGCGTCGAGGGAGGCCTTTGACTAAATTGGGTGCAGTGACCGCTGAAAGTCAGCAAAAACGGTAATTTTCTGAAATTCATTCACTGTTAGACTATTTTTGCGAGGCCACTGCCCCCAAATTATCAGCGGTCAAAGCCTACCCGAGGCAGGGCATGAAAGAGTAGGGTCTTCAGAATAGTAAGGGGTCGAGGAAGGCCTATGACCGCAACTAAATTTGACGCAGTGGCTGCCCAAAGTCACCAATATTGAATTTCCGACACTTTAACAGCTTTCCGAGGTCGGCGCTCAAATAATCCCCAATATTTCCCAATATTCAACATAATAACCTCCTATAATCTGTGATAAATGATAAAATAATCAAAAGAAATCACATGTAATCATACTCTAAATATAATCACACTGTAAAAAATTAGTTCGTAAATTTACAAACAATTTATGGGTAATTTCGTTGCACAAATTATCTGTAAATTTACAACGTCTTTTTGTTTCTTAACGATTTATGAATTATTCTTCACGCAGTAATTTGTAAAATTACAAACTTTTTACACGCTCCAAATTACGTGGACCGCTTTTGTTCTACCTTGTCACGCTGATTAAATGGAGATTAACTTATTTCAGCGTTTTTGTTTTGTTTTATGAAACATCTTGTAAAATGATGAAGGCATCACCATATCTCGTAATCTTACAAGCGATTTGTGCAACGGAATTACCCAAGCATTTGTTGTAAATTTAGGAAACTTTTCATGTTTTTGTGACATTGTTGTAGTATTTTAGTCACGTTTGAGATGTATTTTGATCGTACCATTTCATAAGGCGGTGTTCACAAACAAATTTCATAAAATTAAGAAGATTTCTGAGATAAATAATTCATAAAACGGCCTCTACGAATAAATTTCATAAAATAACGAAATGTTATTGTTACTTTACAGAAAAAAAAATTCGTAAATTCACAATAATTTTTTACAGTGCAGTGTACATGAAAATCTTGAGTTTGTTACCCCTTGGAGTATGCATCTGGAAGTGTGTACTTGGTCAATGCACTTGTTAATGTGTACTTGCTAGTATGCATTTGTATAGGTATACTCAGTAGACAGTTAGGTTTATAATGTAGATAGTAATTTGGATTCGTTCGGCTATCCCTGGCATACGCAAATGACCCTATTAAACAACAGTAAATCTGCGAAACAATATTGTTCCTAGACATTAATGCACACCAATGTTCTGTTTCTCAGATCTTAAAGGTCTATATCCCGATCAACTATCAACTTCGCGAACTCATCGTGAGGGCCATGGTGGTAAGCAATTATCAGTGCAGGCTGGATATCACGACTTGAGCTAGACGAAAGGTGGAGACGAATGGAAGAAGTTTCTTCACGAACATGGCCGCCGTCAGCTGATCGGCCCAATCAGAGACCGTCCGCCATGTGCGTGAAGATTCTTCTTCCTTTCTTCTTTCTCTTTAAAATGGAAACTTTGGCTCAGCCTTGAGTGTTAACTTTACCTAGCAACCTGCAACTCGACAGGGGCGTAAAGGAACAGTGAGCCGAGGGGTTCGTATCTTGAAATTTTGGCTGGGAGTTCAGGAGCGTGTCTGGTGCGAGGCCTAAGTGCCGGCAGGCGGCCAGCCTCGCCCGGGGTGCTGTCCGGGCTAGAGCAGCGTGATTTTCGGAAGGTGCAACGGTGAGCTGAGGGCGACGCAATTTGGCGACGCAAGGCCACCTACCTGCTGCGCGCTGCGATACGCCGTAGCCCTGGACCCTCGCCTACAAGCGAGCGGACAGAAAAGTAATCTGCAATCACTTTCCCGTTGTTTCGAAAATAGTGTCAGCCGTGTGAACTGTATCGGCCCGAGTGCTAGGCAGCACGTGCCACTAGGCAGAGCAGGCAGCCCGTCCCTCCCGGTGGCGCAGCCTAGCGGATTTTAGTTTCGTCCTCAGCGAGGGCCTTCTCTTTGAGCTACAATAGCCTCACTTACTACACTCCTCTCAGATTAACAGTCCAGGAACGCCCCGTACAGCCCGCGGAATAATTATTAAATTGTGTTTTTAGCAGGCCCAGAACGAGCCGGTGCCGGAGCCGGAGGAGGATGATGAGCCGGCACAGCCAGAGATCGAGATCCACTGGGTTAATAACCCCTTATATCAACAGCCATAGTCAACTCCTCACATTCCACTTGGGCAGATCTCTTCGCCGCTGGCGGCTCATAATTTTCTTCGTCATAGAATCAGTTCAGGAAAATGTTTTCTTCATTATTTTTTGTTGCAATATTTTCATGTTTGGTCACTGATAATGTGTGAATAGCATCTAATGTTAAAAACTTTTCTTACCCCTGTGTGCATGATGCTAACTACTAGAATTTTGTCAAATTTCATTTCACCGATCCTTCATGACTTTCCTTTGTTCCCTAATAACAAGTGTAGTAGTTTCTTGTTCTACGGGCTCTGTGTCATGTCATGACTAACGAAAATGAAGGTTCTTTTTCTAATTTTTTGGGAAAATTTTTGACTTTTTTGGATGCTGAGAGAAAGGAAGAATTAGACGGTAACACTGCAAGAACAAGCTCCTTAGTTAATGCTCCATTTAACTTTCCTCTGTTCCCCCTTACCAAGTGAAGAGGCTTTCTGTTGTGTCATAATTGTCAACACTGTCTGAAAAAACACGATCTTCGTCAATGCTGCCGTAGTTGTTTTGAAATTTCTTCCCACCAAAACGGTTCATTCCAGTATAAACAATTGTCAACCATGCATTACCATGCATTTGACTGTTTTCTTATATTTGAAAAAAGAAGCAATTAGACACCATCCTCCGTTAAAAGATCTTCAATACATCCTTCCACACTTTACACAGTGTAATGAGTACACTCTTCAGTTTACGGAGTTTGCCCCACCCAAATCTCTGCGTGACTCGAGCACAGGACAACACTTTTTCCCTATGTATTTTCGAAGTAGGGGCAGTGAGATTTAGAAAACCTAAACTGGGACGGGCCAAATTTGCAGTGGCAGGAAACCCCGATCCCTAGGGCCAACTGGCGTGTCGCTAAGACGTATGAACCACTGGGGCGGGAGAACGCCGCAGTGCAAGTGGCAGAACTTGCTGGGCTAGCGGCCGTCTACGAAAACTATGGGCAGGTTCGGCCCAGATAAGGAGGCACAACCTAATGAGAGCAAGTGCACCAAGTGCCACACGAATGTGCCTCGCTGGAGGTGTCTTCCGAGCGGCTGCACACCGTACTGTCATCAACGTGCTCCTGGTGCCTTCAAAGGCCACCTGGTAGACATTTATAATGTCCCCCTTGCACATAAGTGTCCCCTTTGTTCTTGTATCATATGTTCTATTTCAGAATAAATGTAAATTTGGCTACTTCTCTCCATTTGCATTGAAATCTAAACAATTTATTGTAAAATCACAACGAAACGTTTGACAAGACTCCCGCATCTCTTGCCGATTGCAATGACCACCTTTCGTGTTATTAATACCTGCGTTCCTGTAACCAGGCGTAAGTAGATGCACTTTAAGCAGCATGTTCGCCCTTAAATCGTTTCTTGACTTCCGTTTTACTTCCAGGGAGATGAACAAGTCCTTCGCCGACTTAGACAAGTTTTGTACGGCGTTCAAAACGTCTTGCATTGGCTATCGTAATGCTTTGGCCGTGTAAGTTGTAACCGATGCTATTGGTGCATTCCTATTCCTGCAATGGATGATTGGCTAAACTGATTGTGTTTCTTCCACCAGCAGTTGGGCTTCGAGTGCAAAAGTCTGTTCTGTCAGATCAGCAGGAATTAACTGTGCACAACGGCTCCCTGGCCGAGCCGCTCTGCACTAGTCCCCTGGCGGGTCCCGATGCCTCTTGCTTTTACCAAAGACCATGGGGCTGTTGAGGTCAGAACTCAACGATTTTAAAGAGCGGGATCAAAACCTTGTGTTTTGGTCGCCAAGAAGTCACGACACTGCTCGTGATGGTGGGATTCTGAACGTGGATGAAGTCTTGGCTCCTATAACAAGGAAACCACGAGGCGGGCTAGTACAAAGCCAAACTCAGGCGAGTGCTGACTTTTTGTCTGTTAGATTCAACTGCGATTCTAACCTAACCTAACCTTTGCAATAGTGTACCTGCCTAGAAGCTGCATGGTGTTGCAGATTGGATTGAGGCCAACTGGGCTCCAGATATGTGGCCACCGCAGGCCATTTGTTAGACAAAATGACAGCAACGAAGTACTACAGAAGAAGACTTGCCAAAAGCGGTGGCGTCATCACTCCAACGCGCATCGTGCTTCAAAGCTTTCCTCCTCTTTCATACTTCAGACAGTAGGCTAAAGAGGATCTGACTCAGTTCGTCATTGACTTGACTCATCTGATATCCTTAATGCTTAGCATTAATGACACATATCTTCTTTTCTTCAGATGCATGCAATCCACACCAACCCCCCTATTCACATCCCGAAGGAACTCTACGTTGGAGACTTCAAGAACTTCTTAGACAAGCCGCTCTTGTCCTATGTCTCTGGCATAGAGGGGGACAAGACATGTGTGAAGATGCGGCAGATCATATGTGGGAACAAGCCGAGGGGGCAAAAACTCGGGATTTTCGTGTACACATGATTCGGAAAACACAATGATTCGCATGATTCGCGTACTTAATTCACGTGATTTTGAATAGAGTGATTTTGTTTGATATGAAAATTTTATCTTGATAGCGCGCGATTGTGTGTGATTCTGTGTAATTGCGCATGGTTTTAATTGATTTCATGGCTGATTCTGCCTTATTTCGCGACGCACCAGGGTGATGTTGAGCGTGATTGTGTGTGATTGTGTTCAGAAAGAAATGATTTCGGACTGATTTTGCCTGGTTTCGTGTGATTCTGCCTGATTTCGGTCGATTTTAGTGATTTTGGTTGATTTCGGATTGCTTGATTTCGCGTGATTCTCAATGATTCGCATTTGATTTCGGGGGCCGTGTACACATGATTGCGCGAGTTTTTGCCCCCTCGGAACAAGCAGAGCTGGTCTACAGGAGTGTTACGGGCAAGCAGTCAAACGCCAACAAGGGCAAAACTGGGGATGCAAACCCAGGAGTCGCCCCAGAAGCCAACAAATTAGAGGCCATTCGAGGTAAAGCGCTCGGCATCTGGCCACACTGGTCTCTGCCACAGCAATCATTACCTGCCTAGCCGCTCGCCTGCAAACATCGTCTCAAGAAGTACTGATCCACGCCATGTTTCCGCCGCCAAGCCCGCTCGCCCTGAGAAGTCTGGAGGAGGTTCCTGCTGGTCCCAGTTTCCGCTTGCAGTCTCTGTACTGTTTTCTCAACCGGGAAATTTTTAACGACGGCCTGCCAGATGGACCTGGAGTACGCCCTGAGAAGTCTGAAGGAGGTTCCTGCTGGTCCCAGTTTCCGCTTGCAGTCTCTGTACTGTTTTCTCAACCGGGAAATTTTTAACGACGGCCTGCCAGACCTGGAGTGCGCCCTGAGAAGTCTGGAGGGACATAGTAACTCCATGGACTACTGCAAGCGATTGCTCCCGACAGTGAATGAGGCATTTGCCTACAAAAACATGGGCCTACTGGCGTACCGGGCAGAGTGGAAGGGGGGCGGGGCAGTGAAAACCAAGAAGAAGAGCATAGGAGACTAGAAAGTTTTCTGCATCCCAGCCTTTCCAACCAGAAAACGATGGGACCGGCTGGATGGGTGCAAGACACTTTCCCACCTGAAGGCCCTCCTCGTGGGAAGTGGCTGGACCGGCTGGATGGGTGCAAGACACTTTCCCACCTCTAGGCCCTCCTCGTGGGAAGTGGCTGACCCCCCGCGTGGAAGGATCTGTAGTTGAACTGCAGATGAAACTGCAGTTGTTCATCTCCAGTCCGTTTCTGTAGTTCTTTACCTCCCTCTATTTGTAATTAAAATGTAATCAGTTATGTATCGTCCACTGCAGTCAGTTGTATGATTTAAAGTGGAGGAGGTTCCTGCTGGTCCCAGTTTCCGCTTGAAGTCTCTTTACTGTTTCCTCAACCGGGAAATTTTTAACGACGGCCTGCCAGATGGACCTGGAGTAGGCCCTGAGAAGTCTGGAGGAGGTTCCTGCTGGTCCCAGTTTCCGCTTGAAGTCTCTGTACTGTTTTCTCAAACGGGAAATTTTTAACGACGGCCTGCCAGATGGACCTGGAGTGCGCGTCACTTGGGGCGATCGAATGACGCTCGCCTGCGAAACGTGGGAAGCCTGCAGGGAGCATCAGCAGGCCGCTCATGCACGGCCATCCATGAAGGGACTGCCTCATCGACGTGCTTCTTGACGAGATGGTTCATCAGTACAAGGGCATCAATGACCCGGAAGAAGAGCACCACGGGCCAGTCTTCATGGAGAAAACGCACAACATCAATGAGCAATACCAACGGCATGTCGCTGTCACCTACGACGACCCCTTCATCGACCGCCAGCTGGACGCCCTGTGCATTCATCGCTGGAAATGCAGTGCGTGCGACCTCATGATCAAGAGGACCATGAATCTCTCCGAAGTGCCACCAGCAAAGGCCCAGGAGCACCGACAGAGTGGGTGTGGAGGCCTACTCTTGTTGTAAAGCAATGATTCTTAGTTAAGGAAAGTCAGTAGCAACTGTGAAATAAATTGAAATTCATTTTACGAAAATAGCAGTACAGCCATGAAGGAGACGGCGAGAACACAAGCAGCTAGAAGATTGGCTGCCCGGCATGTTAGTTTCATCAAAAGACAAATCAGGCTTCTACAAAGACGCACTGAAGAAAAGTTTGAGCATTAATTTTTCTCATTAATTGTACTAGCAATAAATACAAGACATTTTGTCTGCATGGACCATTCCAGTAGGGAAATGCCAAGGCTGTTGTTTAGTGTGCAAAAATGTCAACATTATGGCACTCAATGGGAAAGTGTTTCTCTTCTGTGATAAAGCACAATCCACGCGGACTACGAGGACGTCAACTGAGTCAGTGGTCGTCCCCTCGCCGTCCGCTGCTCAACACGGCATACCATAAGGTATCCGTTTGGCCGTTTTTTCGAGTTTGCGTCCAAGCTTTGCCCCCAAAGGGAGGGGGACGCGACGTCGTTCCAGCTTGGCACCCGGACTACGTGTGTCATAGAGTGTCCTTTCTGTGTGTATTGCAGGCTCATCGCTGACGGCTGATGATGATGAAACATGCTACCATGTCGGTGGTTTTGTTTGTGTGTTGCAGACTTCTGTAGAGACTGCAGTAATTGAAGACGACAGGATGGATGACACAGGTTACTCTGTGTCCTTGTGTGTCCATTTTCACCTGGGCGGTTGACATGGAACAAGACTACCGAGTGTCACTCGATGATAATCTGAAACAGCTCAATTAGGGTCGTGTCCTTGGTAAGCTCAATGAAGCGGAAATCCGGCATGAGAGCAGGCAGAGGAAACATAGATGCGTTGAGCAATAGAAAGACGATTCGATTGGGAACGAGGTGTCCATAGAAGGAGAGCTCGTCCAAAAGCCGGCGAGTTAATCAGTTTTGCAGTCCTTGGCGAAATCGAGAAATGAAAAGGACGAATCAAGATCCGGCAAGACTAACGACAGACACCCCAAGACACATGCTGATCTTCATCTGGAAGGGGACTGTCTGATTCCTGCTTTTCGTAAACGTGTATTTCTGTAATTTGATGCAAAGGGAGGTGAGTCAAAGGTATGCCCGCAAAACAAGGCCATTTGTGGGCTACATCAGGCGTCAAAAGTGTGGTATTCAAGGGGCAGGGTTTACAGAATTTTTCTACCGAGCCCTATGTGAGAGGTACAGTGTACGTAGATGATTTTATTACTTCCTGCAGTAGTCTGGACATTGTCAGTAAACTGGAAAAATCCCTCAGCGAGTCCACTGAATTTTAATATCTGAATGAAGGCAGAGGAATGCACAAATCTAATCAAACAAGGAAAACCTAGTGGTCGTGAAGGAGACGATTCGTTCTGCCGTCAGTTTTACCAACTGAAGTGTGTACTCAGTATGCGTCTACAGATGCATACTTGCTAGTTCACATCTACAGATGCATACTTGCTAGTTCACATCTACAGATGCATACTTGGCAAGTGCACATCTAAAGATGCATCATGCATCTGCAGATGTGTACTCAGCTAGACGTGTACCCAGCTAAGTATGCATCTGTTGGTGTGTGCTTGGAAGTTTGCACCTGTAGATGCATACTGAGTACTTCCTTTTATTTGTAGACAGGTACCAAGCAAATCAAGTAACCAAAACGCGGGAAAGATGAGGGTAACTCAACAACAGACGATATGGTTCAAGGGCCTCAGATATACCCTGAACGAAGTGAAAAGGGCCGTGTATACGAGGATGTGTACGTGGAAACTGAAACGGACCGGTCCACAGTGGGCCAGAAGACCGGTGGAGGCGGCCAAAACTCTAGACGCGTTTTGAGCTCCAGAGTCGCTAAGTGGTACTCGAACCCGAACCGAATGTGTGACCCCACCAATGGACTCCTCTCCGAACGAGGAATCCATTGGAAGGGTCACACGTTCGGTTCGAGTCTTGTTCAGCGACTCTGGAGCTCGAAATGCGTCTAGAGGTTTGGCCTCTGTTTTGATACCAAACTAACGGGCCTAACTGAATAGACAAGGAGGTAGTTATGACGTAACCATGATTTATTGACTGATCGCCCTGTCAGTATAATTTGACAGTGAAAGTGAATCTAGTCCCCCACTAGCACATGTGCTCGAACCCCGGTCACTCCCACAAGTGCTTGGCTCACCTGTTCTCTATCCCGGCTGGGCTGCGACTGTCCGCGGCCGCGTCGCTCCGGGCCTCGGCCCTTCGCGACGCGCCCGGCGGCGATTTTGCTGACACAAGGGGTATGGGCCGCGGCGGTGGCGGATGCAGCGGCCGCGGCCCGTAAAGTGTTTGAACCTGCGTGGAGTGGCGCAACACCACCTCCACCGGTCCTCTGGCCAACTGTGCGGTCCTCTGGCGCACAGAGCGCCGGCGGACCCCACGCTGAGCCAGAGCGGTGGACTGAACTCCAGTGCAAAAGCCAGCCCGCCGAAATGACCGAATTACGGTGGTAGACTGCACGTGTCCATTTATTCAGTAACTCCACTGTAAAACCAAACGTGGTCTACACTGTGGCAAAAAGCTACGGAAAATTCCGTAAACAGCTTGTGGTAATTCTCCGTAGCCTCCTTATCAATATTCTCCGTAGGATCTTACAGCATTTTCCTTAGGACCGGACAGTATTCTCCGTAGGACCTGTACAGTGATCTCCGTAGGACTAAACAGTCTTCCAGGTCCTACGGAGAATACTGTACGGCCCTACTAAGAATACTGCAATAGCCCACGGAGAATATTGATAAAAGAACTAGGGAGAATCCTGGCAAAAAGATCTACAGAACTTTCCGCACCTTTTAGCCCCAGTGTAGACCGCACCACTGGTGTGGTCAAATGGCAGCCATTTTGACCGCATCATTTGGGGTGGTCTACCCACGTTTCGCCACGTTTGGTTTGGTCTCTCCATGCAATGACCACACCAAACACATCAAACGTGGTCTAGACCACACCAATTGATGCGCTCAAAATGGCACCCATTTGACCACACCAGTTGGTGCGATCTGGACTGCGTTTGGTTTTTCAGTGTCGGCAGTGCGCTCCGTACACTCTCGTTGGCGTACTCACACGAGCTCTTTTCCCTTAGAGTGTACTCAGGAGAACACTAGCACACTCTCAAGGAAGTGTACTCGTGAGTACACGTCAAGAGAGTACACTCAGTACGCTTACAGTTAAAACGGTTCCTAGTTTTCCCAGGAAGCCTGTGGTAATGGGCGATTCCCAGGGAGTTCCCGGGAAAACCAGGAACCGTTCATAACGTGTGTGCAGATCGCTGAGTACACTGTAAAGAAATTACTGACGGCCAAGTTGCTTCCGATGTCGAAACGTTACGGTGAGCTTGTATCTCCTTTCAAATGAAAACCTGCGTTTCGTCCTGCTCCTTATACCGAGAAAGATTCACGCAAAAATAAGTGCCCCATGAGACGCAGAACAAAATCTGTGCTCACTTAAGTCCCTACGAACTCCGTATTTGTAGGTTACGGATGGTGTTGTGCATCCATAATACGGACGAATTTCGTCCGTAATATGGATGGTTTTGACCGTCACACAAAGGTTGAGGTGTGTTTATCTTACAGACAGCAAAGCCTTTGTATCACGGACAAAAACATCCATAATACTACTAACGTACCAAGTAACGGAGCTGCATAAAATCAGCCGGAACCTCCAAACACGGTATCCGTAAGGACTTTAGGGTGTACGGAAATCCACAAGCTGTGTTTAGTGGGCCTCTTAATGCGTCGTTACACAGATACAGTCACCTCTGGTTAGCAGGCCCGGTTTGGCCACTGGTTAGCTCTCCCAGGTACATCCCTACACTGTAAAAAATTATGTTGTAATTTAGCAGTAAATATGTTGCTAATTTTCTTAGCGATCATAGTTGTTTTCAAATGACTTTCGTTGTTTACTAACGAGTTGCGTCGTTCGTCCACAAGATGTTTGTAAACCGGTAGACAGCCTTATTTGCATCAATTTTTATTGCCGATTAGGTCACAGACCTAGTAGAGTCCCGGTTACCCCGCAGTAACCACTTCTTAGATTGTCCGGGTTGTTTGTACGCAGCAAAATATTGTTTCGAAACAGCATAAGTCATAAAAATAATTAGCAACGAATTCGTCGTTTTAAAACAAGCAAACTTGTTCACAAACGACAGCGTTGTCGAGGTTGGTAATTGTGTTGTTGTTTTAAAACAACAATTTTTAACAGTGTACCACCACCGGCCGGCGAGATTAATGTTGTTTACAACTTACAGTCAGGCACCCGGCGCCTCCCGGGTGCCAGGACAGTTAACCAGAGGCCGGGCAGGTAGGCCCGGCCGACCCGGGACTGGGGATAGCCGGTAATCCCTCGCCGGCCGGTGGTGGTGGGGATGTCCCTGGGACAGCTAACCAGTGGCCAAACCGGGCCTGCTAACCAGAGGTGACTGTATATTGTGCAAAAAAATGCACAATGACGAATAATATTGTGTACAACCTAAGTACGTAGCTCTGCACGCATCACAATGCGTAACAAAAAATCCACAAGACTTCCGTGCATGGACTTGAAAACTCGCCGAGCACAGCCGGAAAAAGAAACATTGTTGAGCTGATCGATCAACTTTGTCGGATAGACCGAGTTTGAAAGCTACAAACAAAAATTCGACGTTTACAAGCAAAGGCTGATTGCTGCGAACTGGCATGAAGAAAGGCCTCAGTTCAGTTGCCCACTCAAGAACGTAGTAGCTACGAGGTTTCGGTTGGGGGCATCGGACTCCCGATTGCAGCTATCGATCTAAGCCTAACGAACAAAGTATCTTAGCTCAACAAAGTATCTTTTTCTGTATCTCATCGTGATTCGCGACATCCATCGACACGTCACGCTTAGTTCTAACACGGTAAAAACGGTTCCTGGTTTTCCCAGGAACTCCCTGGAAATGGCTAATGTCTATACCATAGGCTTCCTGGGGAAACCAGGTACCGTTTATACCGAGAAAGGTTCTGCTGGCACGCTACACAGTAAATTCAAGGAAAAGACTAAGCACCTTAGTCATGGCACGACACAGTCGTGTCAATCTTTCGTCACACCAATAAGTCTCGCCACAAAAAAATCAGGCACTTCTGAGTTCCCACGGTGCAGGCCGCACGGATCGCACACAGTGAATCACTACGAACTATGTTTTTGCAAAGATTTCACACAGTTGAGCAAGCGCGTGAAACTCACGAGTTCGTGCGCAACTATGAACACTTTCATGCAGTCACGCACAAATTCGGACACTTAAAAGCGCATGCACAATTTTGAGCAAATCCTACGTTCAAAAAACTACATAGTATTTAGAAGGTACAGACGATGATCACTATGCGAGGCAACCATGGTGATGCAGAATTGTTTGACTTTATAGCGGGGAGACGTTTTTGTGTGACCAAAGTTTGAAGAGACTTGCAGGTCTGACCATGAACTTGGCAAGACAACATACTAAAACACTGGTAATTTTTTCGTGCATCGCTTCGCACGACATTGAGCATACACGCGAATTTGTCTTGCCTCCGGCGAAAAGTCTTACCCTCGGATTTGCAGTCTGGACGGCGACACACGTGGAGAGAATCCACGGCACACAGTGGACCAGAAGACCGGCGCCGGATGCCTGAATTCTAGACGCATTTAAAGCTCGAGAGTAGCAATACGGACTCGAAGCAGACGTGTGATCCCACCAATGAATTCCTCGTTCGGAGAGCAATCCATCGATGCGGCACATGTTCTGTTCAAGTCCTGTTCAGCGACTCTGGAGCTCAAAACGCGTCGAGAAATCCGGCCGCCTGCACCGGTTTTCTGGCTCACTGCGACACAACCGCTCCATGTGGAGCGCGAGACGCGACTGACGACTGCAGCCCAGCCAGCGTTGCCAGAAGCCGAACAGCGCTCGGTGGTACGGGGAGGGGGAAAAGGTGGTACTTCGGGGCTCTTCGGTGGTACGCGAGGGGTGGGGGAAAGGTGGTACATTGGAGCCGTATGGTGGTACGAAAAGGGGGGGGCTAAAAATTAACGCTAGGCGTAAACATCGGGAATTTAGAATTTGGCCAAATTGAGAATTCTGAAGAAGTCAGCGGCGGCTCCTCCGGCTGGTGTACAAGCAAGCAGGCCCGTTTTGTTGCCCGCATGCCTCGGGCGGGGCCCAAAAGTAGCACTGCACTTTCAGTTTCCCGCGCCCGACCTGTCCGACCAGAGCCCCGTTCCTTGGAATAGGTCACGAACGCAGGCAAAGGATTACATGTTCGACTTCTGGGGGACGACAACCCGACCCAGGCGCCAGAAAAGTTCCAATTGCCTGCGTGCGGACCTAATCCGGTGTTTTCCCGGAAAAGGTGGTACGGAATCGCTCGGTGGTGGTACGGTGGTACGGGGCTCGAAATAGTGGTACATGTACCACCAAGGTGGTACGTCTGGCAACACTGAGCCCAGCCCAGGCCCCCGAGGCGGGCTTGCCAGGCGCCCGAGTGCGCCCGAGTGCGTTCGAAGGCGCCCGAGTGCGTTTGGAGGCGCCCGAGTGCGTTCGGAGGCGCCCGAAGGCGCCCGAGTGCGTTCGGAGGCCCCCGAGTACGTTCGAAGGCGCCCGAAGGCCGGCTCCACTGGTCCGATTGCTGTCAGTGCAGCCGAAGGCATCCGAAATGTGCCCGAAGTGCACCGAGCGCATCCGATGTGTGCCCGAAGTTCAACCAAGACCTGCCGACACGATCTCGTCCACTCGTAGGTGTCCAAACCCGGGCGCGCGCCCGGTTCGGAGCACACGGCTAGACCATACCTCACGGTGTACGGAACAACCGTACCCAAAAACCGTGGTTCCCATAAGAGCCCATGTTATTAAAAACCGTCCTCCGTACCCCAAAAGCCGTACTGACTGAGGTACGGTGGTTACCAGGCAAACTGTCTACCAGGCTGTCCTGTACCTTTTCCCGTGGATTTTTTCTACAGTGAATATATCCCAGTCAATTATTGCCATATTTTGACAAGACATTTGTTTCTCGCCAAAAAATGGTGAGACTTTTTTTTCCGCCTAAAAAGGGTGAGACTTTTGTTTCTCGCCACAGAATGGCGAGATTTTGTGTCTCACCAAATTTTGGCCATCAGTCTCGCCATTCAATTTTCAGTGTACGCATATCTCGAAGAAAGCAGAAGCCTGGAGCAGTCGCGGCTCTAGACTAAACCTGACGGGGGGGTCGCTGGTCGCTCCTGATGTCAATATCAACTCATGCTCGTGTAACTAGGATCAGTGTGGTAAATTTAACTACACTTTATATTTCAGGGTTGAAACGTACAATTAAATGATGCTGATAAACAAAGGCTGGACAAAACAGCGGCAAATGTTTAGAAACGATTGACGGGGTACAGTAACCTAGATAATGGCCCAAACCCGAGTTGAACACCGCGCACTCAGCCGCACCGTCCAAAACCACCTCCTGTGTGCACTTAGGTCCCAACGACGTGGTCCTGGCGTGGGGCACCGATCCAGCACGACAGGGGAGGTGTGCACACATCACACACAGTGCCCGCCGACCTGGTGATCACCCTCCCGGCCACTGAGTACCTCAACCTCAACTTCGAGTAGCTGAGGCGCGTGCTTGGCCGCCACTACGCCTCGCCGCACCAGTGCTCCGTGTCCGAGGCTGAGCTGGACAAGCGCACCCAGCGGGCCGGTGAGTCGCTCCAACAATACGGGGCCGACGTCCTTCGGCCAGCCCGGGCCTCGTACCCGACCTGGCAGGAGGCGGCGGTCCAGACCGTCTCACGCAACGCGTCCCTCGCCGGCATCGCCGACCGGTGGAGGTCCGGAGGATTACGCGCATGCACCAGCCGGCCACGATGACGACGGACGCCCTGACCGCCGCCATCCAGATCCAGACAGTGGAAGTTCTAGAGCAGCCTGCTGATAGGCGAGCCCGAGTCTGCCAGGTGACGTGCGCGGGCAGCTCGTCCCGCTCCGACGAGCCCTGCTGCAGCGGTACGTCGGTGCCGACCCGCACCCAGGACGCCGAGGACGACGACGCCGTCCCCACCCTCCGCATGAACGCCTGGTAACGCCCAGGACCCACCGACTACAGCGACGGCTTACAGCGAGAGCTCGTTGAACAGCTCAAGGGCCTTCCCCGCGCCCTCGGCGTCCCTCCGGGAGAGTCCAGTGACCGCGTCCAGTCCCCGACCGCCGCCGCGCAAGGCCGGAAGTGTTCCAGCTGTGGACGAGTCAGCCACTTCAAGAGTAGGGTGCCGCGAAAAACACTTTTTTCTGAAATTGATATCGGCTCGGGTGGCAAAGTGTTCTCTCAGGGGCCAATATGAACGGTTTTAAATATCACCCCGATCGGATAATATCTCCAGCCCCAACAACGGCCTTGAAAATCGGAAAAATGGTTCAAAACGCCTTGTGGGTAGGCAATTTGTTTGCACGCTTCCGGCCACTCCGGGTCTAATTAATCAATTTTTCTGCAATTTCGTCCCTGGATCCGCCCTTGGTCTTCACCATCGTCCGGATCGGCCTCCTGCCCCGAGGGGTGAACCCGCGTTCGGTTACCCCATGAGAAAGTACGGGTACACCTTGGGTTTTCATAAAATTTTACTTTAAAAATTTTAGGCTTTTTTACTTTTTCGGACCAATTAAGGGGCTTGAAAAAAAAGGAATTTCGCTTTTTTTAAACTTGTGAGTACACTGAGTACGGGCAATTTTGTACACATGAGTACACTAGTGATTCACCCCTCGTCCTGCCCGGCGACACTACCCCCGCCGTCGCCGCACTGCGCCATTGCTGAACGCGGGCGTGCTGCACGGCCCCCACCTGTGCACCCTGCACTGTGAGAAAAAAGTACGGAAAAAGTACGGAACATGTCTGGTCAATAATTTGCCTGGACCGTCCGTACTTGCCAACTACGGAACGTTCCGTACCTTTTTTCCGTACCCATTTACATGGGTTCATATGGAGCAAAAACGGAACGTTCCGTACTTTTCTCCGTACCTCCGTACTATATTTTTCTGTACCATTTCCGTACAAAAGTACGGAATTTTTTACAGTGTGACAATGGGCCCGGTCTCGGTGCGCACCTACGTTCACGAGGCCGGACGAGCCCGGCCTGCCTGCGTTCCGGACGCAGTACCCGGTGTGGCTGCGTGACCGCCTGCACACACTTCACGACGCCGGGGACGCCCGCACCCGCGCGTGGGCGGCCGCCCTTCGCCAGCGAGAGCGCTACAACGTGCGGAGCCGGGGCGGCCCCTTCAAGATCATCGCCACCATCAACGTTTTGGTGCGACTGGCCCGCCCGTCCCGGCCCACAGTGGGCCAGAAGACCGGCACAGGCGGCCAAAATTCTTGACGCGTTTTGAGCTTCAGGATCGCTAAACAGGACTCGAACCGAACGTCTGACCCCACCAATGGATTCCTTGTTCGGAAAGCAATCCATTAGTGGGGTCACACGTTCGGTTCGAGTCCCATTCAGCGACTATGGAGCTCAAAATCCGTCCGGGGTTTTGACCACCTCCACCGGTCTTCTGGCCCACCGTGCGGGCTCGCGCCCGCCCGAAGACCGTCCACCTGGACCGCCTGGTGCACGTCACCGTCCGGCACTGTCAGAAAAAAAACACGGAGAAAATCACAAATTTCTGACAGTGGGCCGCAGCCTCCTTAGGAGGAGGCGAGGGGTCGGCAACTCATATATTACTTCGTACGCGGTGGCTATATTGCCCGTATATTACCTGTATATTACCATATATTACTTGCATATTACCACAATTTCGCCTCTATAATACCCCTATATTACTATATATTACTTGGTATTACTTTATATTACACATATATTACCTATATTACTGGTAATATACGTATACTCCCTCGTACACGGCTAAGGGAAGTTGCCGACCCCTCGGGAGGAGGGAGGCAGTTTTAAAGATTTGCAGTGTGGGCGCCCCCACCCCCCGCCGCGAGGATGAAAAGAAAACGATGAAAACGTGCCGTAAAAACCCACTTTACTTTATCGCAGAGTCCAAAGTTTTGGTTTACGAAGTCAAATGAGTCTCCTCTCCTCTTTCCAACGATGTACGCGGAATTAAATTTAACCCCCCCCCCCTCCTGCAGTCACCGAGCATGTTTCAATTTCGAGCAAAGCAGTGTTGGGGCGCCCCCCCGTATACCAGGCAAACATGTTTTTACGAGGTTTCAACCATCCCCGTGTGAATCATCCCCCGGAAAGCCCCACCCCCTCTCAAACAACGGCCGTCCGGGGCCTTTCGGTTTGAGCAAAATGCGACAATACTCCAGGGGGCATTCTTCCGGTGTCCCAGAAGACATCTCATCGAAGAAACACGGTGCCGGACGACTGCAACCCCTGCTGTAGTGGTGTTCACCCCCTTACACACCTGCACGCCACTGGAGTGGTTGGAAGCCCTCCGACGAGCGGGCTGGTCGAACAAGGCATGGCGGAAGCGATCCTGAATTTGTCGAGAAGATCCCACAAATCGTTCGTCTTCCAGAGCGAAAAAAAGCGTCATTCCCAGTAAAAACCACCCCTCACTTCACCACCTTCTAGCGCCTCGCTGAGTGGGGGTAGCAGTCGCAACCAACGTCACATCGCTCGGCCCAGACCTCATTTCAAAGGCCTCCAAGTTTCAGACTGATGCGACAAAGCATGGGACCGTGGGAGCGACGCAACGGTGTGCCTGCACTCGGCAGCAATGGACACGCGCCGGCCCGACCGGGTCCATGCGCCGTGTAGGTAGGCAACTCACTTGGCACCAGGTGAATTAAAAGCCATTTGGAAGCCTAATTCTTGACCCGCGGGTCACTCCACTGCAGCACTGTGGCCAGGGCAGTGTATTTCTCTACTCCTTTTAAAAACCCAAACTGCTTGAACGTAAATTCTTAAGGTCATGGAGAAAGGTGTACTGGTAAAAAAGGGGCACACCTTCTTAAAGTGCATACATGTATTAAGTGAACCATGAACCAGTGAAATGAGGTCTGCCTGGTTTAAAAACATTCAATGTAACTAGACTTCTGGTGTCATGGTCATTTGATGACTCTTGTAGCATTAAGGGGGCTCAAGCACTTTGTAAAAATTTTCTTTTGATGTAGACGGATCAAGATTTTACAATTTCTGTGAACCCTTTTAGAAAATTGAGTAAGCTTCATTTTGGCTTAAAGGAAAGTGACCTTGGACATTTTTTGGAGATTTAGTCGAAACGTTTAAAATTTTGGTTCTCGTAAGATTTTGTTCGCATACTTGCTCAGATCTGTGGGGAAAAAATCAGGGAGACTCATCCCTAGTAGTGTCATAGAATTGACTACAATGGGCTTTATATCTACAATAGTTTTCAAGAAAAAAAATAAAAACAATTTTTTTAACAATTTTTTAAACAAATTTATTAACAAAAAATTGTTTTTATTTTTTTTCTTGAAAACTATTGCAGATATAAAGCCCATTGTAGTCAATTCTATGACACTACTAGGGATGAGTCTCCCTGATTTTTTCCCCACAGATCTGAGCAAGTATGCGAACAAAATCTTACGAGAACCAAAATTTTAAACGTTTCGACTAAATCTCCAAAAAATGTCCAAAGTCACTTTCCTTTAAGCCAAAATGAAGCTTACTCAATTATCTAAAAGGGTTTTAACACAGAAATTGTAAAATCTTAATCCATCTACATCAAAAACAAATTTTTTACAAAGTGTGTTTAACATGTATGAGCCCCCTTAATGACGGCAGCCAGGAGCACCAGCAAGAGACATGGTGAGTCACATGTTATTCAATAAATTTTCTAATCTATTGTATATGAAATACACTGTAAGGAAGCAATGAAAGTAAACTCAATAAAATCAGACAAGTTAGTGATGAAATTGAAGGATTTATTTGCATAGATACGAAACACACATTGAGAAATAGCAGAATGCTATAACAAGATAGGTGTACGCCAGACGGTGTCAAGTTGTTACAGGCTTTGCAATGCTTGCACAATAAAGGAGTTAAAACACATGTACTTTAAAACAGTTTCAAAAACTGTGTATGCTGTTCAAAGTAAGGTACTCAAACAGGGTCATTCCATGCCAAGCCAACCAGAGCCTACGTCTTGATGTCACAGAATTAAATTATATTTGATGGATCACAGTCAATAAGTGATTACATTGATGCCTTTAAATGGTTTTGGCGAATTTCCAATACTTTAGGAGATACAGCCATATTCCACTGAAGTGTCGTTCCCAATGATAATCATTCTGCATTTTTACTTCAGTCTATAAAGTCTGAGTTGTCAGCAATTTCTTTTAACAGTGTGTATGTCTTATAATAGTCCGGGTATTGGCACTTAAGTAAAATACCGTTTCTACAATTTGAAAAATGGCCAGGAATGGAATATGGCAATATCTCCGAAATTATTGGAAATTCACCACAACCATTTAGGGCATCAATATTAATACTTAGTGATGGTGATCCACTAACTTTGGTCCAAATCAGTGACACCAAGGCTTTGGCTCGGATTGACCTGCCATGGAACGACCCAATATTAAAAACGGTCTGAATCACATTATCAACATAATACCCTAAAACAATGTCACATTGTGAAAGGATTTACAATTCAGAAAAGAAGAGGAGAGAAATAACAGGACATGAGTCACACGCTCAATGATATCAAAGAAACAATAATCATAAAAAAAAATAGGCCAGTCCCTTCGGTATTTATTTTATAAGTAAATACACTGGACAGGCCAAAAAATGCAAAATTGCACAATGTTACAGATACCACAGTTAACCACCATGTTTTTGGATACTGATTCACAAACTTAGTCTGTTCATCAGAACAAGGTACATAAATATTTAAAACAGTCTTCCACAGGAAGAGAAGAAGTCAAATAAAAATAGAATAACAGTTTAGAAATATGTACGGTATGTGAAAAAGCAAAA
>NW_023144622.1:9825795-9848075 GCF_012932325.1 Thrips palmi
GGGAACAAAACATTGTCAAAAAATGTTTAAATAGAATACAGTTAGTATAGTAAAAAAAGGTTTTTTAAACCCATTTCTACACATAGCTGTGTAGTGGCCACCTCTCAATGAACCTGAGTGATTGACAACTGCAAGCAGCTTGTAAGGGGGGGGAAGTCACTATCAATGTTAAAATCAAGAGGGAATTTCACTGTGCAGCTGTTTTTTGAAAAAATTAAAGACTTTCCTGATTTTTTGATTGAAACCTGAAAGGAAACAACGTGTTACAAATAACATGTCACAAACAACAAAAACTTGAATAGTAGAAAGTAACCTAGCAAGGTGCAGAATGAGATAAGGAGGAAGTCTTCCAAAGATCTGCTTCTGTGTTGCCTGGGGAAAGTTTTTCTGAGCACAACTTGGATGACATTTGTATTCTGGTACTCCGCAGGGGGAAGAGAGTTTCTTCAGACAGGACTACAACAAAACACAGAGTACACACATTAAGCATAGAGTTAAAATAAATAACAAAATATGAAAAAGTAAAACAAAAACATGGCAGGTATTAAAGTTTTACCTCAACATCAACAAATTTAGAATTGTCATTGAGGTTCAGAGTCAACATTTGAAAAGTAACTGATGTTATTAAAATGTTGCCACATGAGCACTTCATTTCAGTGAAAAGTTGAGTTCCGAAAAGAGTCACAACTGGTGATTCTGAGTACCATTGACCAGGCACCCTCTGCACGGTAACAGCGCGACATGCGATTCTCTGTGGGCAAGTGTAGACTTGACAATTTTCTCCAGCGACATCTTGCAAATCCGCTGAGCCATTGCGTTTTGTCAAGCGAGACTTGCCAACTAGCAGCTTCCAACACAGCATTGCGGAAACGCAAGATCGAAAGTCAAGAGAGCGCTGGGATTCTGGGTCATGCGAACCCTTTAAAACGGGGAAAGGGTTTCCCAAATGGGGCCGATCGGACGATCCGAAAATTTTTCCCGGGGGACAGTCCGTCAGTCACCGCCGGACAGTTCCCAAATCTTTCCCGGGCTTGCCGGGGAAACGGTCGAAAAGTACCACAATCAAAAGGGTTTCGGGGGGCCGACAGGGCTGGTCGGGCTCGTTCCGGGCCGTCCGAGACGCGTCCGGAAAAAATGAAACTGGCGTTGGCCGAGGTGGGACTACCATGGCTGGATTCGTTCCCGGGCCCCCCTCCTTTGGACTTTCCTCGCTGCTCGCTGTCGACGTCGCTGACCACTGCGCTAACCTGAAAAATGAGGGCCGGGGCCCCCAGGGGAGCCTCTTCACCGGCGCGGCGCTCCTCCCCCCTCTCTGTGGGAGCGCACCGCGCGCTATGCAAGCTAGAAGGGTGCGGTTTTCGACGCGCATCTTGTCTGAATCACCGTATAGCAGGATTTGACATAGCGGCTCACATATTTTAAATTTGCTCTGGGAAAATTTGAGCGGCTTTGGTCGTACTCACTATGTGAAAAAAAAAATATATTCACGGAAATTTCTTTGCTGTCATGCATCACAGATTCAGGGCATTACCGTATTGAACGAGTAATATTTTAACATGCTGCTCTGCATGTTACAGTTTGACGCTGCTTTTTTTTTGCAAAATAAATGTGTGTTCTAATACAGATGACACTGTGTTTGTACCACTTTACTGTGCAATCTGCGCAGGTATAGGCGGGTTAGAGGCGTCCCGCCGGGGTAACCCGTCCCCTCGTGCGACCCGCGTGCGGCGGGGGTTTTCCGCGAGGCAAACAATCCCTTTGGAATTATTTGCTACAAATTCTAGGAATCTGAGGCAAACAAGACTAGGCCTAACCAGGACCGGTCTACTCGCCGTTGCTTTGTCACATGTTCAAAAGTGGTAACTTGTCCTTACAAGATTGAGTGTATCCCGGCCGGTACTAACCCAAGGCATTCCGGTGGTCACCCCTGCATCCGGACTGTATCGGACAGACCGTCGGACAGATTCGGACGCTCCGACAGCCTTCGGCAAATAATCGGGCTGTCCGCTTCGCCTGTCCCCGGATTCGGACTCGAAAAGTCGAGTCCCGGACAGAAAACGGACTGTCCTGGGCCAGTCGGACAGCTTTGGATGTGTCCTCGGCCAGTTTCGGATGATTTCGGTTTGGTAAGGGAAAAGTCAAGTCTCCGGATGGCGTTCGCCCAGGTGCGGCTCGGCTGGGCTGGGCCCGGCGGGCTGCTACGTCACTGCTCACTACCCCCTCCCCTCCGCCTCCCGTTCCCCGTAGGCTGTCGTCTCCCCCCCCCCTCCCCTCCTGCTCCCTTACGGTGGCCTAGCCTGTGGCATCTCTTGTCGGACGATCGGACCAGCACGGTATTCAATACCAATTTAAGATGGTTGTTTTGGAGGAATGAGAAGGTAAGTAATGTTCATTTGATTTTAAATTTTTAATTTAAAGCTTTCGGTTTAGTTTCTGATTGGCTTGAAGTGAAAGAATGGTTGTTATCTGCTCCAAAGGAAACATAACCTCTCCAGCCATAAGTCCAAAAGCAATTTATTTCAGTACTTTTTAATCCTCATCGACTGTTGTTGCTATGCAGGGCTGGGACAGATACTTTATATTTTTACCTAGGTACAGATACAGATACTGGATCAAAAAAGTACCTAGGTACAGTTACAGGTACTTGATCGAGCTCAGTACCTAGGTACAGTTACAGGTACTTTGGCAAAATACCTAGGTACTTTTCAGGTACTTTAGATATTTTGATATTGCAAACACATCCGCCAGTAACGCAACCAAAACAAACCTCGCGCGACTTTTTCGTCCCTTTAAACTTTCTTGCGTCAATGACCCTTTTCATGCCAACGTGTGTGCTGTTTACAACCCCGATTCGTCACGCCGCATCGTCGGCGGCTCCAGGGACCATCCTTGACCTCGCTCCTATAATGGGATGGTTCCGGTAACGCATTTTAGGGATAAACCCTATGATCCCTGCTGAGATGTGTCCATTGTTTCATAGTGCAAGTCCTCTGCGTTCACCTTGGCAGTG
This sequence comes from Thrips palmi, assembly GCF_012932325.1. Taxonomy (NCBI): domain Eukaryota; kingdom Metazoa; phylum Arthropoda; class Insecta; order Thysanoptera; family Thripidae; genus Thrips; species Thrips palmi. The sequence goes on from NW_023144622.1 coordinate 9,828,806, forward strand.
CGTGCGGTGACCAGACCTGCCACATGGAGCCCGGAGAAGGCACATAAAAAGGGGAGGGGGCCGAATATCTGTTTCTTCCCCGAAAACAGGCAGTCCTCTGAGTGTCTCTCTATCCCCGCACTGTTGTGAGCGCATCTCATTACCCGTCTTTCCTACATTCGCGCCCAAAAGTACCTGTAAAAGTACCTGCAGTTCTAGGTAAAGTTACTGCCCAAAATGTACTAGGTACAGGTACAGTTACAATTGTGACTTGAGTACCTAGGTACAGTTATAGGTACCAAAAAAGTACCTAGGTACAGTACCTAGGTACTTTTTACCTAGTATTTCCCAGCCCTGTTGTATGTTTGTTCTATTTCTACAAATTCTAATTTCTTTCAAAAAAATAAAATTGCCCTCAAAGTATTTCTCTCATCAAAGTCATTGGGTTTTCTTGAAAAATTAACACACTCTAGCTGGTCTTTTGCCCCTATTTTTAAAACCTTATATTTTAGTATGATAATACCCCTTCTCTTCGATACTAATTTATTTCTTTCGTTCTAGCACCCCAGAAAGTCTTGGCTGACAACTGCTATGTTTGATATCTGCCTTAAGTTTGGTTAAAGCCGGCCCATCCAGAGCTTCTCATAATTTATGTCGTTCCCAGTCCCAAAAAACCATGGATTGCATGGGATCCCATGACACAAATCCCATGACAGCGCACTGAAATCCCATGAGACTGCGGTTCAGCACCATGGACAAGTGGCATGCCATGCAAAATGGAGGTCGTTTCCCATGGTGCAGGCCTAGCACCATGGGAGGACCTTCCCCATGATGTGAACTTTTCCATGGGTTCGGACTTCCCATGGGAAGGCAGTCCTGCTCGTGCGTTGAAGTCTCCGCCTAATTTTCAATTATAGGTCATATCATGTCAACGGTGCCCTCCAGACAAAATATGATTGCAAAATCGGATGTAGCGTCAAAAGTTTAGGGGGTGACAGTTCACCTATAAAATGATTAAATCCAAATCAGGCACTGATCTCATCATTTTGTACTCACAAGGGACTCTGCCAAGGCAAGGAAGGGCTTCCCATGACTCACACTCCATGGTACCTTTCCCCATGAGCAGAGGTAGGAACTTTTCGCGACCTGCGATAAAGCGAAATTTTTTAAAACGCTCTGAAATCAAAATCTGACAGCAGTTCTGGACGAATTGTGTTGTCTGGGACCGAAAACAACTCGCGACATGACGCGAAATTTCAGGGTTTTGGAGCGATGACGCGAAATCGCGCCTATGGCGCGATTTATTAGCGAAATCGGGTGTGGGGCGCAATATTTCGATCGAAAATGCCAGTTTCTCTCAAAAATGCTTGAATACATGCAAAACACATCTAAAATTTAATATTTAGTTCAAAAACAGGGTTACAGGTGCAATTGGGGTTGCCAACCTCCCAGGCAGTTGGCACTATGTCCGCCGTGCCTAAAAACAGGTTAGGTAGGTTGGCTAACCTGTAATAGCAGGAATGGACCTGTCGTGAAACTACAAGGCAAGGGTTTTTTTGTGTGGGAGCTTCTTCTGTGTTTAAAAGTGTCGGAGGTGAGGTAGCAGCAATGCCTCCTGAAAAGGTGACCTTAAAAGATAGAGTGCAGCAGTATGAAGATAAAGGGAAATGGCAGAAAACAACGGCGGTATGCTCTGCACATACTGCAACAAGCGTGTAGAGTGGGCCAAAAAAGACACAGTCAAGAAGCATGTGAACGGTGATGGCCATAAAGAGAAAAAGGAGAAGGCAAAGGCAAAGAAGGAGAACATCAACCTACACTCGAGGAGACTATGAACAGCGCAAAAAGAGAAAGGAGGAAAAACACCAGTTCATACTGGATACAGTTGAAGCCTTCTTATCAGCAAATTTCCAGTGCTCAAGCTTGACAATCCTGTAAGTCAAAACACTTTCATATGCTGTAATATTTTAGTGGAGTAAACAGGGCTAATGATTTTTTTTTAATTTTCAGGAAATAAGGAAGTGGTTGGACAAATATGTGAAAGGAAGGGGGGACCTCCCAGTTTCCAAGGTGCTGAGGGATGTTTATATACCTGAGGTTGCCAAAATCCATGAAGAAAAAATCAAGACAGAGCTGAAGGACAAGGACATTGTTGTGTATAGTGATGAAACGACGGACGGCGGTGGCAGGTGTGTGTACAACATAATGTTCCAGACTGTCGACCCGGCTGCAGAGCAAAAGCTGTACCTAGCAGCATCTACTGTGCTCGATGCTGCTAACTCAAGAAACTGTCCCAATGCTGTCCTAGACAGCCTGAAGAGATATAAAAAAAATTTTGGAAGAAGTAGCTGCCTTTAATGCAGACTCTGCTAGATACATGACAAAATGTTTCAAGATTCTCCAAAGTCTCAACGAAGATCTTCTGCTATACAATGCTGGCCCCACAAGCTCCACCATGTTGGAAACACATTCCAGGAGAGCCTCCCAGAATTAAACTTGGCTGTAAAGCATGTAAAGAAAATATTCTTGAATGCTAGAAAGAGGAAAAATGAGTACTTGGTCTTCCTAAAAGACAAGTACCCTGACAACAAATCCAAATGGAAAGGATTTCCCTCTCCCATCATCACCAGGTGGAATTCATGGAAAAAGGGCTGTGAACTACTTGAATGAATTTTTTGATGACATCTTGGAGTTTCTGGAAGAAGAGTCTAAAAATGATGATCATAATTTTGAAGGGGAGGATGATGAAGAAACAGGCAGAATTGGAGGTAGTGTTGGGTGGCTGAAAACTCTGACCAGCCAGCAGAAGCAAAAATTTAAAAATATGCTGAATTTGTGGCAGTGAAGAGCAAAGGTGTGGAAAATTTCTATTAAACAGCTTCAAAGCAAAAAAAGCCAACTGGGCATGTCATCTACCAGAAACTCGATGCCATTGAAAGGAAGTTTGCTCTCATTATGTCAGAAAACTGTGGCTGCTTTAAGATCTGCCATTTTGGACTCTCTTCCTAGAAACAAACAAACTGAATACATTACCACTCTGCAAGCAGCAGCTAAAGCCGCCAGAGCAGCCTTAGTTAAATACAGCAAGTCGGACCCAGCAAGAAATTGTTCCTCAGCCTTGAGGCTTTGCTTAGCCCAAGGGCTCTAGGGAGGTCCCAAATTTCCCCCCTTTAATGATAAAAGACCACATGAAGAACATACCATTTGTCAAAAAACTATCATGTGAGGAATTCATGACTGGCCAAGCTGCTCTGATGCAAATGGTGCGGGAAGAGACCAACAAGCCAGACTTCAAAAGTATTAATGTGGTGAGCCTGCTCTGTGCCCTCAAAAATGGTCATCTTTCCTTTTCCAATGCTTGCCTCAAGGCTCTCTGGGTTCTGCCGGCTAACGCGAATTCCGAGCGCTCCATCAGCACCTACAACATCGTTGTTGATGACAGAAGACGCAAGTTGAAGCCCGAGAATTCGGAGAGGCTGACAATAGTCTACTTCAACATGAATGAATACAATACAGGGAAAGGGGAAGTGCTGACCAAAAAGTTGAAGAATCCCAGGAGGAACTGCTGACTCTCAACCTTTGGGTTTGGACTAGAACAGAATACAGATCCAGATGATTTGTGAATGAATTAAGGAGTAATTGAATTGTCAATTCAATTACTCCTTAATTCACAAATCATCTGGATCTGTATTCTGAATTGATAATTCTAACTTCCTAGTCCCACAAGTGTGATGATTGATTTAATAATTTATTGAATTAAACTAAGATTATTGTACTTCAAACAAAACTTATGTTTGAATACCTGTTCCTGTTGTTTTTAATGTTCCTTGCTCTATGCTATGCTTAGAGTTGTTGATATTTGTATTTGACATTTATTTTATGCATTGTGACAAATAAATGTGAGTTTTAATGAACATGCCTTTTCTTCCCTTACAAAAAATATTTAGGGGGAAAAAAAAAAGCATTTTTGGTAGCGCTAGGTACCTTTAACGTCAAAAACACCTATATTCAAGCATTTGAGAGAAAAATAGGGCATTTTCGTCGAATTCGCGATAAAACGCGATTTTTTTTGTTTTTAGAGCGAAAAATTCGGAGGTCATGCCGCGAAAAGTTCCTACCTCTGCCCATGAGTCGCAAGACACCATGAGAAGTTGTTCCAAAAATCACGGGGAATCGTTCCCATGGAAAGAATCGGCCCATGGCATCCCATGCCCCCATGGCTCATGGGATGCCCATGGTTTTTTTGGACTGGGGTACTCTTTAATTTCAAAGTAAGTTATCCGCTTTTCCCTTATTTTTGAAGAAACCCTTTATACTGTTGTCTTGATTTGTTTTTTAAATTTTTTTTACAAATTCTAGGGTTACATTGAAGAGGCGGCATGAAAATGATAATTCGATTATAATTGAGAACCCCACTTGTTGTTTGAAGTGGGCGGCAACAGCTCAAGAAAATAAAAATATGTCTATTCTGGACTTCCAGTTATTGACGGAGTCACTAACTTCATTACATCTCCTTTTGTTTACAATTTCAAGAACCTATAAAGCCCCAATCCGACTGACTCACTCACTGACTCACTGACTCACTGACTCACTCATAGAAAAGTTTGGGGTCAAGGAGTGGTCGTGAGACTTGCGGTTTTTTCCATTCGATTCCAAAATTTTTTGGGAAAATGGGGAAAAAACCCCAAAAATTGAAAATTCCTCACCGTTTCCGAGAAAACCTACTTTATCTACAAAAAAGGGGAACAAATTTCTCACGTTTCCGAGCAAACCTACTCAATCTTCAAAAAAGGGGACCGACCGACTAAAAATTTTTTTTCGCCCATCGGTAGGTCTGGTCGAGACATTTCCGAAACTGTGCCGCAATCGGGTCCCCCTCACCGGGAACATCCTCAAAAACGATTAAATAGGCCTAAATTCAACAAAATCCACTCAATCTTCAAAAAAGGGGACCGACCGACTAAAAATTTTTAGTCGCCCCATCGGTAGGTCTGGTCGAGACATTTCCGAAACTGTGCCGCAATCGGGTCCCCGTCACCGGCAACATCCTAAAAAACGATTAAATAGGCTTAAATTCAACAAAATCCACTCAATCTTCAAAAAAGGGGACCGACCGACTAAAAATTTTTATTCGCCCCATCGATAGGTCTGGTCAAGACATTTCCGAAACTGTGCCGCAATCGGGTCTCCGTCACCGGCAACATCCTCAAAAACGATTAAATAGACCTAAAATTATTCAACAAAATCCACTCAATCTTCAAAAAAGGGGACCGACCGACTAAAAATTTTTAGTCGCCCCATTGGTAGGTCTGGTCGAGACATTTCCGAAACTGTGCCGCAATCGGGGCACCGGCACCGGCAACATCCTCAAAAACGATTAAATAGGCCTAAATTCAACAAATCCACTCAATCTTCAAAAAAGGGGACCGACCGACTAAAATTTTTTAAACGCCCCATCGGTAGGTCTGGTAGAGACATTTCCGAAACTGTGCCGCAATCGGGTCTCCGTCACCGGCAACATCCTCAAAAACGATTAAATAGGCCTAAATTCATTCAACAAAATCCACTCAATCTTCAAAAAAGGGGACCGACCGACTAAAATTTTTTAGTCGCCCCATTGGTAGGTCTGATCGAGACATTTCCGAAACTGTGCCGCTATCGGGTCTTCGTCACTGGCAACATCCTCAAAAAACGATTAAATAGGCCTAAATTCAACAAAATCCACTCAATCTTCAAAAAAGGGGACCGACCGACTAAAAATTTTTATTCGCCCCATCGGTAGGTCTGGTCGAGACATTTCCGAAACTGTGCCGCAATCGGGTCCCCGTCACCGGCAACATCCTCAAAAACGATTAAATAGGCCTAAATTCAACAAAATCCACTCAATCTTCAAAAAAGGGGACCGACCGACTAAAATTTTTTAGTCGCCCCATCGGTAGGTCTGGTCGAGACATTTCCGAAACTGTGCCGCAATCGGGTCTCCGTCACCGGCAACATCCTCAAAAACGATTAAATAGACCTAAAATTATTCAACAAAATCCACTCAATCTTCAAAAAAGGGGACCGACCGACTAAAAATTTTTAGTCGCCCCATTGGTAGGTCTGGTCGAGACATTTCCGAAACTGTGCCGCAATCGGGGCACCGGCACCGGCAACATCCTCAAAAACGATTAAATAGGCCTAAATTCAACAAAATCCACTCAATCTTCAAAAAAGGGGACCGACCGACTAAAAATTTTTAATCGCCCCATCGGTAGGTCTGGTAGAGACATTTCCGAAACTGTGCCGCAATCGGGTCTCCGTCACCGGCAACATCCTCAAAAACGATTAAATAGGCCTAAATTCATTCAACAAAATCCACTCAATCTTCAAAAAAGGGGACCGACCGACTAAAAATTTTTATTCGCCCCATCGATAGGTCTGGTCGAGACATTTCCGAAACTGTGCCGCAATCGGGTCCCCGTCACCGGCAACATCTTCAAAATCAATCAATTGTCATCAAGAACATATAAAGCCCCAAAATCCGACTGACTGACTCCCTCACTCATCAATCAAGAACCTATATAGCCCCAATCCGACTGACTCACCCACTGACTCACTCACTCATTCACTCATAGACATGTTTGGGGTCAAGGAGTGGTCGTAGAGACCTGCGGGTTTTTTCATTCGATTCCAAATTTAATGGATTATTTGAGAAACATCTCAAAAGTTGAAAATTTCTCACTGTTTCCGAGCAAACCTACTCAATCTTCTAAAAAGGGGACCGAATGACTATAAAATTTTATTCGCCCCATCGGTAGGTCTTGTCGAGAATTTCCGAAACTGTGCCGTAATCGGGACCCCGCCACCGGCAATTGGGCAATCATCATCAAGAATCTATATAGCCCCAATCCGACTGACTGACTCACTCACTCACTTACTCACTCAAAGAAATGTTTGGGGTCAAGGAGTGGTCGTAGAGACCTAAGGTTTTTTTCGTTTCACCTCTATCCTTGTCAAAGCAGTCTTCAATATTTTCCGGACCTTGTATGCACCCATTGACTGCCACAGTAGCAAATGCAATACAAGCTATGTATTTGGGCAGTAAAAGTAGCCTTATTATATGGTCAAAAGCGGTTAAATAGAGCTTTCAAAGAAGCAGGACATTTACTTCCTTAGAAAATTTGCCTTTGGTCACCACGGACTTACTAAATACTCCGGCACGCGCTCCACACATGCGGAGGTCTGGGGGCGGAGCCCCCAGCGAGCAGCGCGAGTTAGATAAATGTAAGTAGACTCATCTCTTGTTTCACCCTATCTTATTTAAATTATGACTTATCTGATTGTTTTTCTTTTAATCTCCTCATTTCAGACAAGTAATTTGGAGATGGAGCAATATGTGGCCCTCGTTTATGATTCTGGACACCACATTTTGGTTTTGAGTTGCCCGAAGCAGTCACTGAACACTATTTTTGTTTTGTTCTGATCTCGACATTGTCGATAGAGTCCAACTCATCACTGCATCTTCTTTTATGGACTATTTTTATAAAATGTGAGTACTCTCCTCTTCTATTTTATCATAACATATTTAATTGATTAATTTATTGATTGTTTTTCTTTTATTGTCCTCATTCCAGACAACTTATCAAGAAATGGAGTAATATGTAGTTATGGATCACCACATTTATAACTTCATGTTTCCCGCAGCAGCCACTGAAAACAACTTTTGTTTTGTTTTGATCAGGACATGTCCACAGTCCACAGTCCACTTCATCACAACAACTATTTTATGGAATATTTAAACAAAATGTAGGTAGATTCTCCCCTCATGTTATTGTAGTGTAGGGCACTAATAGTGATGAGGAACGGATAAGTGACGAGAGAGAGTAGGGATTCACTGGTATATTAGGGAGGTGCGCACAGACCGAGACCAGGCTACAGACTGTTAGTAGTATAGGTAGGACTTTTGGACACTTGTCTCCTGGGTCGGACTTTTGGACACCTTGAGCGTGGGTAACCTAACCGAACCTAAGCAGGTCTGATCTTGAGCGTGGGTAACCTAACCGAACCTAAGCAGGTCTGGACCCGCCCCTGGGTCGGACTTTTGGACACCTAAGCAGGTCATCATCTTGAGCGTGCGTAACCTAACCGAACCTAAGGTGGACCAGCCTCGGTGCGCTCCCCTCTGGTTCCGCCGCTGGTGCCGCGAGGCGAAGCCGCGGCGCGCTCCCCTCCCTCGGCCCGCCCCTGCCATCGCGCCGCGGCCAGGTGTGGAGCGGTCCCGCCAGCTCGCCGCGAAGCCGCGTGCACCTGCCCGCGAGGCGTGAAGCCGGTGAGCACCCCTGTGCCGCCAGCGGTCCTCCGGTGGGTCTTGGAGTGGTCCACGGTGCGCCGCGCGCACCACGGGGCCGTGCAGCAGCTCGCAGCAGAGCGCCGTGAAGCAGCGCCACGTAGTGGCCGCCGCGCTAACTACTGGCCTCAACAATGCTCACCGCGTGCCACTGCGCATCGCTTCTGCGCAACGCGCCGCAGCGCGCCGAAGCAGACGCCGCTCGTCAAAGCTTCATTTCTCTTTTACCGACTCTTATTTCTCTCATCACCCAATGGAATTATGATCGGAACAGTATTTCCTATCGCCTCGTGCACTCTGATTTCTTTAATGTGGTCCTCGCTGTTGATAAACACAAGTTCCGTGCCGGCTGTCTGAAGGCTTTAGCCTCGAACCCAAAGCCGACGGAGCGCAACAGGTTTTTAGTGTTTTTAACCGTGTATCAACGATTCCGAAGAGAAAAAATACTGCGAGACGATTTTAAATGATGAATGCAACCAACTTTTCTTTTCGGCGCGTTCAAAATCACTCGCAATCTCGCTATGAGAGTAACGCGTCCGGGAGGTTCGCTGTGATTCGTCTAAAATACCGATTTTTGGCCAATGAGCGAAAAGCGCGCGAAACCCCCTCCCCGCCGGCGGGAGGAAAAGGGGAGGGGGTGGTGGATAAATTGAGGCGCGCCGGCCCAGCGCGGCACTTGTGTTTTCGCCGCCACCGTCGTGAGTCCTAGTCAAGATGAGCCGCACCTGGAGGACGGGGGACTTCAAGCGCGCGCGTTTGTCAGAGAGTAGCAGCGAGGACGACTTCGGCCACCCCATGGACGTCGTCCAGATAGATCTGGACGAGTTGGAGAAGGATCTCGAGTTGGTGAGTAGAGTGTGTGATTCTCGTTGTGGCGAAGCTCCACCTGTTTGTCCTCCCGGTGCGATAACCTCGCTCGGTAGGATTTTTCTAAGGCGGAAGCTATGCCCGATTTCGTACCGGTGCGAGGCCGTTCGACTCTCTGTAGAGCCGTGGCGTTTCCTCGCACCGTATTTTCTTATTCAAATCGGTAACCTCCAAAATTTATTTTCCCTTCCAGCTCTGTTGAGTGTAGTGTTCGTTCAAACCGCGTCATGTTTTAACTTGTCTGCCTCGCCCGTGCCACGCTACGCCGTGCCGGGCAGGCTGTGTCCGTTACGTTCAAACCGCGTCTTGTTTTAACTTGTCGTTGGCCGCCGGCCGGCGTGTCCGTTTGTCCGGCGCGCGCTTCTCGGAATCGCGCCACGCCACGCCGTGCCATGGCTGGCTGTGCTGCGCCGCGCAGTAGATTGTGTCCTAACGTCTCGTTCTTGATCTCCGTCATGCTCCCCGTGTCCCCGCCTCGTTTGAGGCGTTTCCGCGAGCGTGGGAAACCTTTCCCGCCGGCGGCCGGGGCGCAGTCAGCTGACTGCCGCGCCGACTCGCTCTCTCTCGCACCTCAGGCTGGCTGTCGGCTTGCCGCGCCGCCCCTCCCCTACAGTGTACCGGCGCTGCGCGGTGCAGCGCTGGGCCGGGGTTCGAATCCCAGTCGTGTCTCGCGTCGCGCTCGGTATAGTTAGTCTTACTGGTGAGGTATAGTTCGTCCATGTGGGTGGGTGGGAGTGACGCTGCCATGGAGGCCCCGTCAACGTCTGTGTAAGTCAGCTGCCTTGCGCAGCTCAACAGTGCTTGCTTGCTTGCTTCTGAAATTCTCGCTAAAGCATGTGTTTTGCTTTCTTGAAGTTTTTGAAGCTTTCCCTCATGCTGTACGTTTCCACGTGTATTCAGTGCTAAAGAAATGTGAATACAATCGGAATCGTACACCGTGTTTTCGCACGCCAATATCTGCGGTTCCACTGAGAACGGCCGGTAATGGCATGTGATTTTCTTTGTGTTTTGCCTTGAAAACTAATCGATTCTTTACCCTTAATGGTTTCAGTCCACATCGAGCGGAGATGAGAGTGAGAGCGCGCAGCACCCCTGGGAGGTCCAGCAGGTTACAACTCCGCCCTCCCCGTCGCACGTACCCGCACCACCTGCTTCCTGGCTGCCGCCCCTCCCCACCGGCACTCCACCTGCTTCATGGCTGCCACCCCTCCCCACCGGCTGCACCTCTCCCAGAGCTGCCCCTGCGCCCTGGCACCCCGAGGGACGAGCCGGCTGTAAGTGCTTTTACACCCTATATTTTCGATGTACTTTTCTCGCCGTTGTCAAGTCACGTTCCGTTAACTGCACTTTTGATCAGGGTTGTTAAAGTTAATTTAACGATTAACGACGATAATCGATTTTCGATAAGTTAATTCAACGGTTAACGTTAACTCGATAACATCTTGCAGACCAGTTATCGTTATCGAGTTATCGTTAACACAATCCGGTAACTAGCGTTAACTAAGTAACTAATTCCCCCAAATTGTAGAAATGCACGCAAAATTTTTCAGCAAAAACGTTTCTGACGTTCGTATTTTTGCGCCGCTGGCACTCCGCCGTGCCCAATCGCCGGCCCCAACGGTAATGGGAGTCAAGTCAGTACTGGGAGTAAGTCGTCACTTAGTAACGCGCTAGTCAGTCAGTGTAAGTTTGTAGAACTTTCAATTTTGATCTTTTTAACTCCCTATTTATAATTGTATTCATTTTATCAGTTAAAGATAGGTAATGCATACATAATAGTCCAATTAGACATTACTTTTGGGTATTTAATGTTGTGTTTTATTGTCCTTCATTACTCCATTTAAAAAAAGTTAGTTACTTTGAACGATTTTCGTTAAAAGTAACTTATCGATAACTCGATAATGTGGCTGAGAAGTGTTAACGTTCTCGTTATCGTAACAGGAGTCGGAAATTAACTTAACAATTACTCGATAACCAAAAAAATTAACTTTAACAACCCTGCTTTTGATTCACTGAAACCGCAAGTAATGGATCGTGTGACGAAAGGGTTGGAACTTGTTACTAACTGCATCGAATTTGTTCTGTTTCAGGAGGATCCTGATAAGGAGAATAGGGCGCCGTCCCCCTGGGAGGAGGAGGAGAAGGCCCAGGTTTCACCCCCATGTGAAGCTGAGGCTCTTGACTTCATGCACGCGTGGCTGGAGCAGTGTCGGATGCCGCCGCCGCCGCCCCCACGCGATCCGGGGCCAGGAGGACCGGCTGTGGCACGCAAAGTGCCGATTAAACCGCTCGCCCCGTACAAGGACGATGGGGTGAGTATCTGCATGTTTGTTTTTTGTTTTTTTTCCCGTCCCTCGCTCCTTTTTTACGCTAGTTTTCGAAAATTTCAGTCGGTCCTTTTACCGCCGTCGCCCCCGCCGTCGCCCCCTCCACCCCCTCAGCCCGAGCCTCTGCCTCAATTTCCTGACGGGGTGGCGCCTGGTGGTTCATGTGCTGTAAGCCCTTTTTTCCCCTCACGTGCATGTACCACGTCAATGTGTCTAACCATGTTTTTTGTTCATCTGTTCATAGGTCCCAACACCATGGGTGGGGGCAAACGCCCAGGACCCCCTCGGGCTGTTAACGCCAGTGCCCACTAAGAGTAGCACTCCTCGCCGTAAATCATCATCAGTATGCACGCAGACGCCAGTACGTCGAACGAAGGAGAAGTCGACTCAGACTACTGGACCTGCTACTTCAGCTGCTGTCAGCCTTCCCTCTGCTACTTCAACTGTTGCCAGTCCGCCTGTCAACCTTCCCTCTGCTACTTCAACTGCTGCTTCAACTGCTGCCAGTCCGCCTGTCAACCTTCCCTCTGTGGTGCCATTGATGTCAGTCCCTCGGCCTGCGTTAGTCGTTCCCCCCAGGCGCATCAGAGTGATGCCCCCTTCCCCTTCGTCTATGCCGCGTCTTCGTGAGGTGTGTACTCTATTTTCCCTACTTTCGTGTATGACCATTTTTTTTTCAGTGTCTAATCACAGATGAAAATTTTGTTGTAGACTGTCCCAGTACCCTACCCTCACCATTGGCCGCGCAGGGCTTGGCCTAGATATTACTCAGTGCGGGGGCCGAGACCTGGGTCCTACTGGACCAGCCGTGGGCCAGTTGAAGACCAATTCTAATTTTCTTCCGTGGGCCTGTTGAAGCCCATTAAGCTTTTTTTTGATTCTTGATCTTCTCGTAAAACTTTTTTGGATGAGATCTTCTTCTTCTCGTAAAACTTTTTTGAGATGTTGTTTAATTTTCTTATCAAACTTTTTTTTTTGATGAGATCTTCTTCTTCTTCTTCTCGTAAAATTTTGGAGATGTTGTTTAATATACGCTTTTATTAAAGAAATCTTTCATTCTAAACAGTGTCTTGTGTTTCCTTTCCGCAACTTTTCTATCGAGTCACCTTTATGAGACAGAACTTCTCTACGAGTTAACTTTCTTTGAGTCAAACCTACTCTTGATTTCAAATTCATTTTCTTATTCGCTTACTGCACAACTTTTTCTGATTCAACTTTTCGACTCTGCTTGACACACTTGAAGCTTTTCCGAAATAGAGTTACGAGTCAACTGATTGAAATAATTTGAGCTACGCTTCCATTCTCTAACAGCACTACAAGATCAAATGTGTGCTTAGTACACAGCTATGGGAGCGTACTTGCAAGCACACATCTATAGCTGTATGCTTGGCCAAGCACACATCTATAGGTGTGTGCTTGGCAAGCACACAGCTACAGGTGTATGCTTGGCAAGTACATATCTATAGGTGTATGCTTGGCCAAGCACACTTTAATCCCACCCATTTAATGGCATACACCTACAGATGTGTGCTTGTCCAAGCATACATCTATAGATGTGCACTGTGGCAAACGGAAAATTCTGTAAGCAGCTTGTGGGAATTCTCCGTAGCCCCCTTATCAATCTTCTCCGTAGGCTCTTACAGTATTTTCCGTAGGACCGCACAGTATTCTCCGTAGGACCTTACAGTGATCTCTTTGGCAGGCTGCCTTCCTTGGCAGACCGTGGCAATGGGCGTGATCCCCTCCAAAAGAGCATTTGCTCATCAAAATCTACACTTATGTGGCTAAACTTTCGGTCGGAGGTCTGAATGGGTTCTATTTTCGTTATCAGCAGCCTCAAAAACATTTAAAACGACATTGAACTTGACAAAAAGTTGAAAGTTCCAAAAAAATTGTCTTTTTCCTGCCGTTTTTAAAGTGTTTTTTGGCTAATATGACCGAATGGATTGAGATAGAAAGCTGAATTTTGGTGTGTGGCGAGCCAAGGATATGCCCAATGACCCTGCAAAATCTCAGTAGAATCGGCCGAGCCGTTTAGGAGGAGTAGTGCGGACACACAGACACACACACAGACAGACAGACAGACAGACAGACAGACATCAACCCCACTGGAGTAACAGGCTTCGCTATCGCTCAGCCAATAAAGCATGATCAGACGTTTCCATTTCCGTCTCGGAAACATCATTTGGACATCTGGTTCAGTTTCTATGGCTGTTTTTAGAAAAATCCGTAAAAGTCGAATTTTCGAATTTTCAACGTCGATGCGCGAGGGTCAAGCTTTCAGTTACAGACCTGGCCCAGATCGCGTTGAGTTTGTATGGCCATGAAGTAACTTTGGCGCGTTATTACGTTTGCGATAGCGAAAAATCGTGTTTCACGGCCCACCCTAATGGTCACACGGTGGACATTTTCCCATAGGTTGTTTCGGGTTCAACAAGTGATGATACGAAGGTCACCTTCCGTAATTTTGTGAAGAATAAGTCACGGAAGAGAGAGAAATAGCCAGTTTTCTTTTGATGTGGTTGAGTCACATACTACAGCATGGCAATGTTGTCTTAAAGGTGTTGGTGAGCATGACGGAACTTACAAAACGACACTTTAGCAGCTTACAAAACCTAGAAAAACCAAAGGTAGATTGACTTATCCACATGAGGACATGGTCTTTGTTTAGTAAAACAAATTTGAATTGCCCAAGCTACGAAATCAACCTCAGTTCAGGCGCAAGGCCCCGGTGACCTGAAGTGACCCCCTACGCACGGAATCCCCCTGAACGGCTCGGCCGATCTGGCTGAGATTTTGCAGGCTTATGAGGTATGTCCAAGGCTCGGCACACGCGAAATTTCACCATCCTAGCTCAAGTGGTTCAGTTTTTATAGCCGAAAAACACCTAAAAAAAACGGCGAAAAATCGAGTTTTCTGCAGGCAGATCACTTCTGTCTTGAAGAAAGGGGTGTCTGGGGGGCGGAGGTCCCCAACCTCGACAAGTTAAAAAGTTACAAAGGTCAAGATCGTGTTATCTGTAGATTAAGCAACTCTTTCTAGAATTAAGGGGGGTCTGGGGGGCGGAGCCCCACAGCATGCAACACGTAAGAAGTAACCGACGATGGACAAGCCAATGCCTGCCGAAGGCAGGCTAGCGCCGCAGGCCAAGGTAGGTACGCCAGGCGCGGATTGGAGGAACAGGCCGCGAGACATCGCGAAGCCTGTTACGACAAGACGCGGTCTGGCGTAAACCTACCTTGTTTTATAACAACTCCCTCATCTAGTAACAATAATGTAATCGTGATTCAAAACAGTTGTGCTGTCGTTGGACAGGTTTTCTGTTTAGAAACAGACCAAGTGTAAGTTTTAATACATTGTTGTCAGGTTACAAAGATCTTGTTTAACAAGGTAGGTATACGCCAGACCGCGTCTTGTCGTAACAGGCTTCGCGATATCTCGCGGCCTGTTCCTCCAATCCGCGCCTGGCGTACCTACCTTGGCCTGCGGCGCTAGCCTGCCTTCGGCAGGCATTGGCTTGTCCATCGTCGCTTACTCCTTACGTGTTGCATGCTGGGGGGCCCCGCCCCCCAGACCCCCCTTTATTCTAGAAAGAGTTGCTTCATCTACAGATAACACGATCTTGACCCTTGTAACTTTTTAACTTGTCGAGGTTGGGGACCTCCGCCCCCCAGACACCCCTTTCTTCAAGACAGAGGTGATCTACCTGCAGAAAACTCGATTTTTCGCCGTTTTTTAGGTGTTTTTCGGCTATAAAAACTGAACTAGTTGAGCTAGGATAGTGAAATTTCGCGTGTGCCGAGCCTTGGACATACCTCATAAGCCTGCAAAATCTCAGCCAGATCGGCCGAGCCGTTCAGGAGGAGTAGTGTACACACACAGACACACAGACAGACAGACGGACAGAGAGAAGAAACTTTTCAACCGCACTGGAGTAACAGGCTTCGCTATCGCTCAGCCAATAACAGCACGATGAGATCAACACAAATATTGCAAAGACGTCATCGAATCGGTTCCTTGTATGCATTTGACACGAGATGAGATAGACGCCAGAAGAAGGTAGTTAGAGAGAAAAAAAAAGGCCACTTGGCCGGTGATTGATAGCTCACAGTTCCTATGATGATTGACACAGAGGTTTGAAATTTTGACGGGACCTTGACGTATGCTTTGGTAGCATTTGAACCAAAAAAGAACGCAATCGCCGATGGTCACCTTCAAACGGCACTAAAAGGCCTCAGTTTTTGTCCCGTCCCGTTTATTTTTTGTAAAATAATGACGGAGGGACGGGCATATAGTATGATGCATGCTGTGCGTCCGTTCGTTCGTCCGTTCGTCCGTTCGTCCGTTCGTTCGTCCGAGGACTTCCCGTGGTCCGATCTTGACCAAATTTGGTATGCAGCCCCCTTGGGTGACCCTAAGAACCGCCCGGTGGCAGCAAATCCGATCCGAGCCCCGGGGGCGCTGCTGCAGGTGCATCATGGTCTAGGTCGAGGAGAATTTCGGCAACGGATACAGCTAACAGGGCATGTAGGGGTATTTTTGGAATCGGGGCGACGAGACAAAACCAATGACGCCAGTTTCAAGCGAATCGAAGAAGTTTGGACCCGGGTTCAATTTCCAGTGGGGTATATTTTGAACATTCTTTTTATTCGAGTTTTTGCATTGTTTCTTATGTTTTTGATGACGGAAATAACATCCATTTTGACCCCAGACTCAGGTTCAAACCCGTCAGGGCTAAACAAAGGCGAAATTCACACATTTGTTAATGTACGGGACGGGCCAAAGTTGCCGATGTATATCGCTACTTTTCCTGTTAGGTTATTGTAAAAAAATGACGGAGGGACGGGCATATAGTATGATGCATGCTGTGCGTCCGTTCGTTCGTTCGTCCGTTCGTCCGAGGACTTCCCGTGGTCCGATCTTGACCAAATTTGGTATGCAGCCTCCTTGGGTGACCCTAAGAACCGCCCGGTGGCAGCAAATCCGATCTGAGCCCCGGGGGCGCTGCTGCAGGTGCATCATGGTCTACATGGGGTCGAGGAGGATTTCGGCAACGGATACAGCTAGTAGGGCATGTAGGGGTATTTTTGGAATCGGGGCGACGAGACAAAACACATGGTGCCAGTTTCAAGCGAATCGAAGAAGTTTAGACCCGGGTTCAAATCCCAGTGGGGTATATTTTGAACATTCTTTTTATTCGAGTTTTTGCATTGTTTCTTATGTTTTTGAGGGCGCTGATGACGGAAATAACATCCATTTTGACCCCAGACTCAGGTTCAAACCCGTCAGGGCTAACCAAAGGCGAAATTCACACATTTGTTAATGTACGGGACGGGCCAAAGTTGCCGATGTATATCGCTACTTTTCCTGTTATTTAAAACAGTGAAATTGAGCAATTTCGGGACCTAAAACTGGCCGAACCCGATCTCGTAGAGCCTCGTGCGACACGGCATTCGAATGAGCACACATTTTTGCGTACCTGAGACCCATTTGGGTCTCAAACCCCCCAAACCCTCGACAACAGCCATTTTTGGGGTGTTTAGACCCATACCTAAACCACAGGAGGTGTCGGGTTTCATCCAAGTGTTTTTTCGGCAGTTCGAATGCATACAAGGAACCGATTAAACACCATAGGTGCCCGCTTCTAGGATGTCGCCGGCCTTTTTTTAGGGGTTCCCAAGAACCCCTATTGTCCGAGGTCCGTGGATTCCTCCCCCCCCCCTCTTCGATTTTCAAATAAACACCCGATTGACAAATCTCGTGACTAAAGACGTCCCAAGAATGTCCCCCCAGGAACGAGGAACGTTCCTTTAGGTACTACGCAGGGAGCTCCCCAATGGCAACGGGGCGTGTTCCTAGGAACGTACCTGGTCATAATCCCTACGACCATCCTAGGTAGTTCCTGCAGAAACGTTCCCAGTGGGATGTCCTGGGAACATGAAGGCGCGGCGTGCACAAGATGTACTTTTTTCGTACCCGGAGGCATGTTCTTGTGGGAACGTTCCTTTCGGCACAGCCTGGGGATGTGACGGCAAGGCATGTGGCCGTGACTGCTGCGTGCCCTCCGTTTGAGCGGTAGCACGACACAGCGAAAGAATACCATGGGCCAAGATCGTCACCTTTCATATTTCATGGGTCAAGGATTCGATTTGCAGTCGATTGGCAATATCAGATTTTAGATTGGACGCATAGTTTTAATGTTTTAACTGTTTTGAGAAATGACGTTGGAGACTTCGACGCACGGGTAATCGTCAAGCGACCACTGGAAGGTCCATCATACGTGCACGTGGACACGTGCTGGACATGTCTCTGAAAGGACGTGACCTGTACAGCCCATCTGGAACGAGTACCGAACGCACATGCCTAACACGTGACTGTGGTCACGGCCAATGTACAAAACACAAAGGACGTGAGGGGATAGTACCATCTGCAACGCGTTTCACACTATGGCTGGTTGTATCCGCGGGGGCGTGACAATGACGTGACTGTCGGCATGATCCCGATAGGCACGTGATGGAGACGTCACTACCAGTACGTGCCCCAGGGAACGGCCCGGTTACGCCCGGGCGAAGTTCCCTCAGGTATGATCCCTAAGACCTCCCGCCAGAAATGGTCCCTCCCACATCCCCTGAGGACTGCCTCAGGAACTGCTCCCAAAGTGGTTCCTTCAGGAATGGGAACTAGTTTTGTCAACCGGGCAACGCTAAACTATTTCAACTATAAAAAAAACGAAAATTCCAATTTTTTTTCGAAAATTCATCGTGGATATTTTCCGTAAACGCGAAAAACATAAATTTGAAACAATCGAAAACCAGAACCGTTCATGATATGAAAAAATGGTTCAAATAAAAAATGTACCACTCCTCAAAACTAAACCTCCTGGCTCATCAAAGTGACAAGAAATTGTCTGTGTTCTGAGAAAATGGTTAAAACATGAAAAAAAAATCGCCATGGCAACGACACGACACCATCATGCCAACTTGTCAAAATTTAAAGTGACCCATCAAAAGAAATCAACACGCCGTGAAATTCGAAAATGCCAATGCTAGCGCATTGCACTGTGTCTTGACATTGGAACATCTTTGAAATCCGTCATTGGTAAAACGTTCGTAGCAGAAAAGACGCAATAAATTAATTTTCGTGGGTTGGCAACAATTTTCTCGGTGTCTGCGCCCTTTCGAAAATCGCGAGACTGAAAAAACGAGTAGTCGCGCATTGAAACTGCCCCTTCATTGTTGCTGAGGTTGGATTGTTTGGCATGCTTCTAAAGGCTGCGGTTGACTTGTCATGTTCTCCTCAATTCTGTGACCAGCTAAACGGTTGGTTTGACAAACCGCACTCGCACTCCGTAATAAAGGTGTTCTTAAGGAAGGCCCAAAGAGTACCCACCCGTTGAGGGAGAACGATTAGCCGCTTTAGATTAGTCGCAGTGGGTGCCTAAAGTCAGCTCAAACCACGATTTCTGCACATTTGTTACCGTTTCAACAAACTTTGCTGCAATACCGCCCCCAAACTAAGGCGGCTAATCGCACTCCGCAACAAAGGTGTTTCAAAGGAAGGCCCAAAGAACACCCACCCGTTGAGAGAGAACGATTAGCCGCCTTAGATTAGATGCAGTGGCTGCCTAAAGTCAGCCCAAACCACGATTTCTTCACATTTGTTACCGTTTTGACAAACTTTGCTGCAATACCGTTCCCAAACCAGGACTCCTTTTTATTGGTATTTCAAAACTTACTTTTAAACCAGTTATGAAACTGGGAACACCCTG
>NW_023144622.1:9848575-9874160 GCF_012932325.1 Thrips palmi
GTAGGTTAGGCCCCCCCCCTAGCTTAGGTTAGGTTGGGTTAGAGCCCTCATCTTCACCTCCAAAAAAAATCCACAAAAAATGACAAAATTTTTTTTTTCCAAAAATGCCCCATTTTTGACCCTTCCCAAGGGTAGGTTAGGACAGGTGACCTGGGGGAATCAAGATGGCGCTGGGGGACCTGGGGGTATTTATACTACTACCCGAATCGCCTCCTCATTTTTGCCTCCTCTGAGACCATGAAGATGCTGGGGTCGTGTGATATGCTGTTCAGCGACGGCACATTTAAGACTGTGCCTCAGTCATTCGCACAGTTGTTCAGCATCCACGGCCGCTACATGGGCTTCGTCTTCCCCATGGTGTTTGTCCTCACGACCCGCATGACAGAGGACACGTACAGAAGAGTGTACGAGCAGGTGAAGAGCAGGTGTGCCGAGCTTGGCGTCACATTTGGTCGTGACGGCCTGTCGTTCATGATGGACTTTGAGATAGCCAATATTAATGCTGTCCAAGCCCTGTTTCCTCGAGTTAACGTGAAAGGGTGCCTCTTTCATTTTGATCAAATGCTCTGGACAAGAGTGGTGGAGCTGGGCCTCAAGAATGAATACGAGACAGTGGGAAGTGACATCCGCCAAGACGTCGTGACGCTCATGGCCCTTCCCTTCATCCCTCTCGAAGACCTGGAAGAGACCTTCAACGAAGTGACAGAAGAAATGGACCAGCGGCTGGACGACATCGTGACTCACCTTGATGTGCACTACGTCAGAGGTGTGGAGCGACGGCGGAGACGCGTTGCACCACGCTTCGGACCTGCGATCTGGAACACCTACGAAGCTGCACTCGCTGGGGAACAGAGAACCAACAACGCAGTAGAGGGCTGGCACAACCACCTGCAGCGCTTGATGGTTATCCGCCACGCAAGCATCTGGAGGTTCCTGGAGAATTTGAAGAAGGAAGAAAACGAAATTTTCACCCAACTGACCCAGGTCAGAGGAGGCCACACCAAAATCAAGGAGCCGGTCAACAAGAAGTACCTGACGAACCAGCGGCAAGTTGAGCAGATCGTCAGCAACTACCAGCGCTACAAGGACGGCGGCGAAGTCCTGACCTACCTGAGGGCCATCGGGTACCATCTGAAGGCCGGAGCTCCACCCAACGACCAGCAGGAGGGCCAGGATGAGGAGGACCAGGAGTAAGGTGCGTATTTTTCTCATGAGAAACGTCCTAGGGAGAGCGACAATAGGATCATCTGACCTAAGATATTTTCATAACAGCTGTGGCGCGGTGTTGTCGCTGCGGAGTGCTGGTTGCCGGTGCTGCGACGCGGTGCTGCGACGCGGTGCTGCGACGCGGTGCTGCGACGCGGTGCTGCGACGCGGTGCTGCGACGCGGTGCTTGCTGCGACGCGGTGCTGCGACGCGGTGCTGCGACGCGGTGCTGCGACGCGGTGCTGCGACGCGGTGCTGCGACGCGGTGCTGCGACGCGGTGCTGCGACGCGGTGCTGCGACGCGGTGCTGCGACGCGGTGCTGCGACGCGGTGCTGCGACGCGGTGCTGCGACGCGGTGCTGCGACGCGGTGCTGCGACGCGGTGCTGCGACGCGGTGCTGCCGGGTGCTTCGATGCGGAGCTGTCATGAGGTGCTTCGGTGCTTGAATAAATTTGGACATTCTGACTCATGGACTAAATGGTTTCTGGACCTTAATTTGGAGGACATTTTTGTAGATGGACATTTAAACCTTATGGACATTTTTGGGTCGTGGACATTTTGGATCATGGACATTATTTCTCTGGACCTTATATGGTGGAATGCCGTCAACAGTTTTTACCTATCTTGTAACCCAGCGGGTCAGGAGACGAAACACTTCGCTTTGTAAATTCCGTAATCTGTAAATTCCGTCATTATTTCTGTAAATTCCGCCGTATTTCATAAGGGGTGAAATTAAAAGTCAACTTGTAGCGCTGCCACGCTCAGAGGGGTACTGTGGGGTACTATGTATGCCATCTACACCAAATTTAGCCCCTAAAGTTGAACTTTAAAAAAGAACATTTGGTACATCCAAAATGACCCTCTACGCACGGAATCACCCACTTACAATTGCATGCTTGCAAGTACACACTTACAAACGCATGCTTGACGCATGGAGTTATACGGCGCCAAGCATGCGTTTGTAAGTGTGTTCTTGCAAGCATGCATTTGTAAGTGTGTACTTGGCCAAGCATGCGTTTGTAAGTGTGTACTTGCAAGCACGCATTTGTAAGTGTGTACTTGGCCAAGCATGCGTTCGTAAGTGTGTACTTGCAAGCACGCATTTGTAAGTGTGTACTTAGTAGACAGTTAGGTTTGTAGTGCAGTAGCTCAGCACAACAGGTTTTATTCTTTCCCTTTCAGTCAGTTAGGAGGACATAATATCACTCTCATTCCAGGAACGTGACATCACGTGGAAACTGGGCATTGTGTCACATTCATTTGGGTGTGAATTGGCCAAAAATCAGCTTGTTCACATTCAAACGAACGTGACACAATGCTCAAACAAACGTGACATTTTGTCACGTTCGTTTCAACGTGATGTCACGTGCCTGGAATGAGAGTGATGTTTTCAATACAAGCTGCAAAGCGGGAGTTAGGAAATCCACCTACATTTCCGGAACAGCATCTTCTCTCGAGAGCTACCAGTACCAGATAAGATCTTTTTAGCAGGAAACCGTGAGAAACATTGTTCTTCTAGCCACTGAATGACTTGAAAGTCACGCTGATGGTTTTGTGCGCGTGCGCGGTGGTAGTGGGTTAACGAAGAGGACATTCAATTAACACCGCAAAGTATGAATCAGAGTTTGCGGTCGGTTCAAAGCTTTGGAACTCACATAGTGTAGTGAGTCGTAGTAGTTTTGACTGTACACGCAGAACGCGCCGTGCTTCTCATAGTGCACTCCTCCTTTGCCGACGACTGTTGCCTTCGTACCGGAAGAGCTGAGTGGAACAAGCACAATAGATGGATGCATTAATAATTAAAAGGAGTACATACCTCAAACTCCGATAACAAATTTCGACCGATGCCTGCGAGTGCTGAAAACGGAGACCGAGATGCCCTTTCAAGGCAACTCGCAGTTGAGAAAAATTGCTGGCAGCCTAAAAATTAATACCGCTCTTAAATTTAAGGGGGCAATACACTGAAAATGGCCCAAAACTGACTTGTGCGATTGCTTCAATTTTCATGCATGCAATTTCATGCAAAAACAATTTTTGAGGATTTTGCAAAAATGATCAAAACAGGCTTTATCGTAAAATTTTGTACTTTCGATTGCTTGATGTGCATGGTTCTAGTTCATGCGATAGCCGCTTCAATTACCTACATTTAAGCGCAAACGGGTTTGAGATATCTTCATTTTTGCGGACTGAAGAACTTCCGCCAGTTAGATTTTTAACGAAAATTTGATTGGTAACTGCTCCGCTCCCTGGCGTACGATCGACGATATTCTGGGCTTAAAATGCTTCTTTTCGTGGGTCTTGACACATGAAAAGTTTGAACAACGTACAACAACGCGTATGGAAGCAATCGCACAAGTCAGTTTTGGGCCATTTTCAGTGTATTGCCCCCCCTTAACAAACGTGACTGAGACGCTGAAACGCATCTAAATGAGCAGGTGATGAGAACAATAGTTGTGCACATAGCAGTTGCAAGGTATCTTTGGAGAAAAGTTTTAATATGACTTTTTGAACGGTGAAGCACACTGCCTTACACAGCAAATCCGAAGGCGACGGTATCCCTTTTGGCAATGCATTGAAGTAACGCCAACAAATGGCCTTGCCGAAAAATCTTGCCCTCAAAACGCCAATACACTAAAGTATTGTCAAAATTTTGTAAAATCTGGCATCAAACAATGAACTCAAGCCCTTAAGTTATTCGAAGTTCGCAAAATTTTGGCGATACTTGTGTTTATCACCTCTTTGACAGCAAGATTTTCTGCGTGGCCTTCTGTTGGCGATAGTACCCAATTGTATATCAAGAAAAGGTTCTAGAAGTATCACCATAGGATTTGGAGTATAGCACCTTTGGGACCTTTATTGCACGCGTTTAGCGAAGATTCGAAACAACTACAAAATAGTCATTTGGAATTTTGTTCCGGGTTCCAGCCTGCTGAAGTTTTCATCCGTCGTCAATTATCTTAGAACAGACCGATCCTTACTCTGGTAAGTTGTTGGAGGTGAAGAGATGTATCCCTGGTTGATCGGAGTACAATTCCAGGGTGCGGCCTGAACTGGGATGCTCTGCCCTGCAAATTTATTCAAAGTGAATTTTACACCGCGTTGAAATGAGACTTTTACATTTCTTTAATCTCATTACTGCAACGGCATGTGGTTCTTGGATTGCGACGATTCTGATGGGTGTTAGTGAATTCTTGATCGCTGGTAACTTTCATGGAGTATAAACACGTCTCCCTTTTCCCCTCAAATTCATCAAATTTTAAGTACTGGTGCTGCTGAGGAGTTAAGGTTACTGTAAGGTGAAAAAACTATCTTCCAAAGTATAGGTGGCAGTGCTTTGGTTTTTGGTGATTTAGTTGCTTACTATGAAAAACCTTTACAGCCACAGACTGGACTCCCAACTCCCATTAGTTCCAAAGTTATGAGGGTTTTAGTGTCATTTTAGTCGTTTACTAAAAATTCTCCTTGCGATGAACCAAAAAGTTTACGGAGTTGTGATTTTTTGTTTTAAGGCCCAATGGACATGCAAACAGACTAGCAAAGCCGGATTTGACAATATATGCATAGATAAGCTGTAATTTCTGTTTGGAAAATGAGTTTTGAATTTTTTACTTAAATTTGGCAAAATTTTGGTATTTTTTGGTGTTTTTTTGTGTTTTTTGAGAAAAATTCCTGTTTTATGTTGGAATTTTGGAAATCCGGCTTTGCTACCAGATAGGCAAATCAATAAAGAACTTGTAAAACAAAAATCAAGTCTCGACAACTTTTGGTTCATCGCAAGGAGAATTTTTAGTAAACGACTAAATTTGTTACGTAAACTTCAATAACTCAGAAAATAATGGGGGTTGAGTGCCTCAACTTTGGGTTTAAGTTCATCTTATAGTAAGCAACCTGAAACCTAAATACAAACATGATGCCACAATTATTTTGAAAAATGATATTTCACATTTTTTCACTTTACAGTAACCTTAAGGATACTGTGAAGTAAAACTGGCATGTCCTACAAATATTTGTCACAGAAAGTCCATTTTGAGGTCAAAATTCAACAATTACTAGACAAGGTAGGTTTACGCCAGACCGCGTCTTCGTCGTAACAGGCTTCGCGATGTCTCGCTGCCTGTTCCTCCAATCCGCGCCTGGCGTACCTACCTTGGCCTGCGGCGCTAGCCTGCCTTCGGCAGGCAATGCTTGTCCACCGTCGGTTACTTCTAATTTGTTGCATGCTGGGGGTCGCTCCGCCCCCCAGACCCCCCTTCATTCTGCATAGAGTTGCTTCATCTAGAAATTACACGATCTTGACCCTTGTAACATTATAACTTGTCGAGGCTGGGGGGCTCCGCCCCTCAGACCCCCCCAAGGCAGGGGAGATGTGCCTGCAGGAATCTCGATTTTTCGCCGTTTTTTAGTTGTTTTTCGACTATTAAAACTGAAACAGTGGAGCTAGGATAGTGATATTTCGCGTGTGCCGAGCCAAGAACACACCTAATGAGCCTGTAAAGTCTCAGACAGATCGGCCGAGCCGTTCAGGAGGAGTAGTGCACACACACACACACACGCAGACAGACAGACAGACAAAACTTTTCATCCGCACTCGAGTAACAGGCTTCGCTATCGCTCCGCCAATGAATTTGTTCCTAAAGTGGGGGGGGGGGGAACTCCTATCAGATTTTGAGTTGTGGAGGTTTGCGTTACTTTTTAGTCGTATCTCCCAAATTCTCCTCACGACAAAGGATTACCTACCCAGTCTTCAGATTTTGACGATTATATCTATTTTTGCATAGGAAAAAGATAGCGTTGGAAGATTTGAAAATGCCAATCCAGAAGAGGCTATATCTTCATGCCCATTGCCACGTTTTGTGCAAGATTCAATTATATTGACAATTCACTGGTAAAACTAAAGCGTAACTCTATGCTTGAGTCAAGCATAAAGTTACGCTTGAAGACGTTACGCTTGAAATCAAGCATAGACTAGAAATTGCCCCATGCATTTAGATAGGGGGAATCTTGGCGGATGAGCCTGTTACGCTTGATTTCAAGCGTAACCTGATTACGCTTGAAAACAGTGGGTAATGCTACGCTTTAGTTTTACCAGTGAATGCAACATATATGGCGTCAAATATTGCCATACATTTCCCATATATTTTCCTTTACATGAGGCAATTTTCGTCACGTTCGAATTCTCAATGCAGGAAGGGATCGCACGAGATTTCGTGCCTCTAGCAAAATGTTGCGAGACTTTGTGATATTTCATCAAATTTAGACGAGATTTTGCTAGATTGAACCAGATTGCACGAGATTTCTACTGATTTCATGGAAGACTTAGGTCACTTAAGTGTGCCCAGGATTTCGCGAGTGGTCGCCCCCTCAACGTCAGGGATCCTTAACTTACCTCATAGGGGTAGGTTGGGGAAGAAAAGTACAAAACGCGTACTTTGCACTGTACAGCAAATGAGGATTCAACTAATCTGCTCTCGTGAACTTGTAATCCAATGCCTTCCTAATGAAATGGATCACTGTTCATTGATTATAGTTCCCTACATTACGTACAACATGCCAAAATGTATGTGATTTTGGAACTCCTCGAAAAGGGTAAGAAAAGTACACCACCGGGAAAGAATAGTACAACGAAAAGAATTGCGATTTCGAACCAGGAGACCACCAATCTTGGCTCAATACAGGTTTACCCATAAAGTGGAGAGCTTTCACTTGCCATTAGTTCAAGTTTCGTCAAAATCGGTCAATTGTTTCTGATTCTACATGGACTCATCACAGAAGGTCCAAAAAGCCTTTTCTCAGAGATAGGTGGGTAGAGCATTTTTGTGCTTTTCTTCCCCTTTTCACGTAAATGCCCAATAACTTGTTTATTTTTAGTCTAATTCTATAACTTGTGTTGACATTTTTGCTTGTCTCGCCTAATCAAATCTATTCCCGTGATCAATTCAATTTTCATCCCGCTTTTAGTTTCTTAGAGGGTGTATTTTTCTTCCCCAGTGCCTGTACTTTTCTTCCCCAGCCGACTGTACTTTTCTTCCCCATTTCATTTTTACACTTATAAAAAATTGTGTTGAAGCCTAAGAGCATCGAACGGCACTGTTTTTCAAAGATGATGGTCTAAGCCATAAGGTGGTACCTTACACGAGGGGGTAAACACTTCAAGAAATCGTGTACAGACTACTCGGTATTACGCTGTATTACGGTGTATTACACGTGTATTACGGCCTTAAAATGCCAAAATTTGGCACATTTGACCCAAAAAATGGTATTACGATCACGTGTATTACGCGTAATACACGGTTTTGGTGTACAGGGTATTACGCGAGTGGTTACCCCCTCGACCTTACATTGGACTGTCGGCTGATTCCGCAGGAAGCTGTACTTCAAAGTACAAACATTTAAAAAAAAGATTTTCATAGTTATTTTTAATGTTTTTTTCAAACGTGCAGTTTGATTCTAAATATTCTATGTAGGACTGGGCTTAATTTATTTTTTGTCAGCGGGATGACCAATCTTTCTAAAACCACTAACGTGATGGTTTAGTGTAGTTTCAGTTCGGAGATATAACGGGTGTACTTTTCTTACCCAACCTACCCCTAAGGGCATCATAACGTTATGGTAAGAGTCAAAGTTATTACCCCTAACTTCTAACATCTTTTCAAAAGGGTAGGTTATATTTTTATGTCTCAAATTTGTGTGGATATACTTTTGCTAGTACTTTCATAAGTCCGTACCCTTAACCTTTAGCGGACATTGTCTTATGTTACGTTATGAAAGCAGTGTTAGTTAAATGTTATGTTAAGGATCCCTGCTCAACGTGTGCCAGTAATGGTTCAACTTTTTCTAAACTCCATTCAAATCATTAAATGTACGATATCTTACTCAGCTACGCGAACCATCTGATTCGGTGTGGTGTGGCATTTTGAGACGAGAAGATCAGTGTCGTAGTCCACCTTCGCCAACACATCTTTTAAAAGACGAGGTGTGCAGAAGTCGTACGGGGCACTGTGGCAAAAAAGGACGGAAAATTCTGTTAATTTTTTTCCAAGGTTCCCAAAACCCCCTTAAAACCCTGGCCAAGTATTTGAGGGGGAAAATATTCCTAAAATCTTTGTTTTAAAAAGAAATGTTGTTTACGGAAAATTTTTTTGTAAGGCCTTTCGGAAAATACTTTGGGGGTTTTCAAATACCTTTTTAAGGCCCAAAATATTTTTAAGGGGTTTCCCAAATGAAGAATTTTTGGCTTTTTAAAGGGCCCCTCCCTTGGATATTCCGCCCAGGAAAAGTTTTGGGGGATTTCCTGTTTCCCCATCTTTGACGAAATTTTATGGCATCTATAAAAAAAAATTCCTTTTTTATTCCAAGGAAAAAGTTGAAATTGAAGTTTTTTTTAAAGTTACAAAAGCCAAATCCCTTTTTTTGTCAAAATTCTTTTTTTTGTGGAAAAAGTTTGTAAGGGTTTTTTCATTCAAGAATGGTTGGACCCCTAATGTTTTAAAGGGCGTGACTTTTGTCGGCCCCTTTTTTCAACTTTTTTTTCAGTTCCCAAAAAGGTATTTCCCCCGGAAAGGGGGGGGGGGGGGAAAATTTCCCCCTGACCCTTAGATAGGCGCTTGAAAGGTAGGAAAAAAGCACCACTTTACCCCTGTAAGTAGGCAAAAAGTGCTATTTTGACCCACCCTTGGGCCGACTCAAGATCCGCCACTGGAGTAGTGTCCATGATCGTGAAACTTTCAGTTGCAAGTTTTCAACTGTGCGGAGAAGATGATTCTTACCAACATGATTGTCGTATATATCCAGAGGCTGGTAAAGATCAGCGTTGAGCTTCAGACGCGTGGCGTACACTCCCTCTGCACCAGCATCCTGTTACGCAATGCACCTTAGCAACTTAAGAAAACAAGAACTGGGTCCCACACTTCTCGTGTTCTAGAAAGTGTTTCGATGAAGGCGACAAAATGTCAAGGTCCTTTGACCATCATGTCACATTCGTTTCAACGTGGATAGACTAATGGCTTATTTTCATTCTAACGAATGTGACATAATGCTCAAAAGAACGTGACATTTTGTCACATTCATTTCAACGTGGTGTCACGTTCCTGAAATTTTGAGAGAGATGACAGAAAATTTCCTAAACCATTGAATCAGCACGTACACTGAGACTAGGTGGTGCCCAGAAACTGACCGACTAAGTCGGCCGCCCCAGTTTTTAGGGCGACTTGAGTCGCCTAGTTTTAGGGCATCTCGGTCATGTAAATACTAAGCGTACTTATCTATGCTGGCCTAAGGCATTGCACACAAGTTTGCATGCACGTGGATAAACTCAATGGATTTCACATTCGGGTGGCGTCAGAGGTGCCCTGAATCTAGGCGCAAAGGGTGCCCCGAATCTGGGCAGCACGGACCAACCCCAAAGGTGCTCAAAATGTGGGCGCCTGGGGTCAGCATAGATCAGTGCTCAGTATTTACACGCCCTATAGGGCGACTTAGTCGGTCAGTTTCTGGGCACCACCTTGTCTCAGTGTATGCAAAAAGAAAAACTTCACCTGCACCTGAAATCAATTTTCTTTTTACTAAAATAAATGTTTGTGGAGAGTTTTGGAGCGCCTCTACTCACGTGTCCTGCGAGATTCATGTACCAATGACTAAAGACATTGATGGGCGTAGCCTTGGTCGTCTCGGCGCGCATGGCCACTTGGAGGCTGCTGTCCTCCGTGAGGCGGTAGGTGACCTGCGCCTGCACTGCACCGGGAAAATGCTCATCGCCGTCCGGCGAAAGCAGACTGAATGTGACGCCGTCTGCGCGCGTGGAGGCTTTCCACACGGCCTGCACGGAACGTAAATTTCCAGTTAAGGATACTGTCAAGTGAAACTAGCATGTCCTAGAAATATTTTTCACAGAAAATTCAATTTGTGGTCAAAATTCGACCACTATTAGATGAATCTGTTCCCAAAGTTCGGGGCCCCAACTCCCCCCATCTGAAGACTGGGTAGCTTATCCTTGGTCGTGAGAAGAGTCTGGGAGCAACGACTAGGCTTACGTAAAACTCCATAACTCAAAAACTAATAGGAGTTGGGGCCCTAGTCAAGTGTTCGAGTTTATGCAAAAAAAATGCTACTTTTACCCATAAATTGAGACATTTGACACAAGTGTTAAAAATATCTAAGGGCCACTTTTTTCACTTCACAATAACTTTAGGGGAGTAAAATTGGGCCAGAAGACCGGTGGAGGCGGTCAAAATCTCTGACGTGTTTGGAGCCCCAGAGTCCCTAAATGGGATACGAATCGAACGTGTGACCGCGCCAAAGGATTGCTCTCCGAACGAGGAATCCTTTGGTGGGGGTCATGCGCTCGGTTCGAGTCCGGCGACTCTGGAGCTCAAAACCTGTCAAGAACTTTTGCCGCTACCACCGACTTTCTGGCCTGCTGTGGAGTGGAGTGCCGTCGCGTTCGCAACTCTGCTCGGAGCGAGGCCAGCATGTCTGCCAACCTGGTCCCATCCCTTGATGCCGCCTTTGATGGTGTAGTGTGAGCGCGATCCAGAGGGGTTCAGCTTGTACACTTGCCCGTCCAAGGTGAATGAAGAGTTGGCGATGCGGTTGGCCACCCGACCTATGATCGCACCGAATCGCCGTTTCTTGTCGACGTACTCTGAGCACAGGGCATACCGCATGAAGGTTTGTTAGTAACGAGCACTCCACAAGTCGAAAAGCGTACATAGTATGCTCTACCTGGAGCATGCCTGATAGCACACTCTAGCTAGCGCATGCCTGCCAAAGCATGCACTAACTAATGCATACAGTCCATTGTACACGCTAACTGAAGATGCATGAAGCGCATAGGGGATAGGGAGTTTTCTGCATTAGGAAGCGTGTACATGGCATGTTTGTACTAGTCAGTGCATGCTTTGGCATTGCACATGTGTAGATGTAGCTGTGGATTTAACTGTGGACTAAAAAGCTTGGACTACAGAGTTAGGACTAAAAACCTTGGACTATTGAGTTTGGCCTATTGGGCTCGCTTTCTGTAACTTGGCATATATGACTGAGACTATGTATACGCATATGAATGTATACGCATATGAATATAGGATTAATAATAATAGGAGGATACCTCTAGTAAACTTCAGGTAGGAGAGTGGGGGGGGGGGTCATTTCGAACGTTCAAATCCCCGGGTGCTTCGCTTCAATCAGCAATAATGCACGCTTTACGATCTGCACAGCAGGAAAACAATGTGTCCGCGATCACCCTTGAAAGAGCGTGCCTAATTACGTAGCGAGAATTCAATTTCACACTCCTTTTCCTAGGCCAAACGTTTTGTATGGCACGAGGGGGTATGCACTCGCGTAATAGTCGGTTCACTCTATCTGTAATAGCACGCGTAATAATACGCGTAATAGTCGCGTAATAGCCGAAATTGTCAAAATTTTATCAATTTTGGTGTGTTTTAGGCCGTTTTTAGCTAAATTCCGATTAATTTGTGGCGTAATAGCGTAATAGTCGGTACACAGGTTCAGAGAGCGCATACCCCCTCGGTATGGCAGCACTGGCAGTACTGCGACGACCATTGAAGGCTATTTTAACCCCATTTTAACACATCGGCCATCAGGGCCGACCAAAATAGTGGTCGGCAAAGATGTGCATGTTCACCAAACTTGACTGCAGACGATAAAGTGATATTAACACGGCTACGTCGCACTTACACTGTTAAAAACTAGGGGTACGCGCCGTTTAGTTTGAGCGCGTAGTAGGCGAGCGATGCGTCTGAACACATTCTTATAGGAGATGGCAAAGAGTGAAGAATAAGGCCAATACAGTGTCTTCCGTAACGAAAGGGCCGGAATTAATGTCATTTTCGTGATTATCTTACTGAAAACTGCAGGAAACTATGTAAAACTCAACTTCAAAATTTTGGTCCGAAATTGGTAAATATTTGGAAAAGTAAAGGTCTGGGATGAAATTGGAAGTCATTTTCGTGATCAGCACACCAAACACTGCAGGAAACTGTGAAAAACTCGACTATAGAATTTTGGTCCGAAAATGGTAAAATTTGGAAAAGTAAAGGTCGGGGATGAAATTGGAAGTCATTTTCGTGATCGGTGCACCAAAAACTGCAGGAAACTATGTATAACTCGATTTAAAAAATTTTTGGTCCGAAATTGGAAAATTTTTGGGAAAAGTAAAGGTCTGGGATGAAATTGTAAGTCATTTTCGTGATCAGCACACCAAAAACTGCAGGAAACTATGTAAAACTCGACTTAAAAATTTTTGATCCGAAATTGGTAAATTTTGGGAAAAGTAAAGGTCTGGGATGAAATTGGAAGTCATTTTCGTGATCAGCACACCAAATACTGCAGGAAACAATGACTCACTGAGAAAATTCTGGTCCAAAATCATGTAATTCTAGTTGAAAGTATGGGCCTGCAGTTGTTAACATGAACGCAATTTCTAAGTGTTTTTCCCTGTTCATGGTGTCGTAACATGAACCCTGACACTGTTACTCAGTCGAGTAACATTCAACAGTCAGCATTGAATTGCTTAGTACGATTCACAAATGCTTCAATTACCATTTGATATCTCCTTGTTATTGAACTTATGAATACGCAATGTTCTTTGTAATACCTATAAAGCCTTTTATCTACCTTTTATTTTAAACTAGTGGATGAAACTAGATTTATCTCAATTAATTAAAATGAGACACATTTACAGGCAGGCTGATTGCAACTACTTTACGGAGAAGACCTTCTGCTAGATCCAATGAATCGTTTCATAGAATCCAATGTCGAGCCCACTTATTGCTAAACGCAAGTTAATCTTATTCATAATGATAATTCATGATGTGATATTTAATTTTTGAAACAGTATAGCATAAGTATTTACCTAACATTCTGAGTAAATTAAAAACTCAAACCATGACCGACACAAATTACCAGTTGTCACAGGCAATATATGATGAAGTTAAAAGAATCGTCTCATGAAATCATATGACCAAGTCACTGAATCGTCTCATTGAATCAGATGTCAATGTCAATCCTTTTATGCGCTACACTCACTCACCATATAGTTATCTTTAAGGTTAGTACTATAGTAAACTCACAGCATTGCAATGAAGCCTTTTCCCAGAGTCAGTGCCAAGAGTCAGCAAAGACTTTTTATTTTGGCAAGATTAGTGTCTGGTTTGTACTTTTGGATTGTATCAATCTATTTTCTAACTGTTATTGAGCAAAGCAAACAACTAAAAAGAATAATGTCTGAGAATAAAAATGGAAATACACTCTCAAAGCTTACAAACACCAAATCATTCTTGCAATTATCAAACACACACACACTCCACTGACTAAAACATTTCCCCTGTAGCAGGGGAGGGGGCGGACAGACGAAACGCGTAATAATTGTCACTTTCATTTTCCGTATTTCACTGCGTTGACACTCCGGAGGGGTTTCAATCATTCTAGAATGTTGAAAAACTAAGGTCGATCTCATTTCCAAACCGTTCTGCTATTTATTTTGTTTTATTTGTTGATTTGCTTGTGTCCCGTATTTGAGAGCCGCGGCCGCAGGGATGAGAAATTGGTAACTAACTGCTGCCAACCTAACCATGCTAATAAACTGATTCAAAAAGATGTTTTGAATATTTCAAACGATACTAAACAACGATTTGAAACAAACTCGTGTTGGGCGGAAGTAAGACGACGCTAAATGCGAAGTAAGGAAACTATACCTGTTGTAGTCGCTAAGAAACGTGAGCGTGTACGAACAGAGGGACAGACAGACTCACGACCAGTCACTTTTTGGAGCGCCCAAACACGGCAAGGGCTCGCTATCGCTCGCCAACAAGGGCTCGCTATCGCTCGCCAATAATTGGCTGAGCGATAGCGAAGCCTGTTACTCCAGTGGGGTTGAAAAATTTTTCCTGTCTGTCTGTGTGTGTACACTACTCCTCCTGAACGGCTCGGCCGATCTAGCTGAGATTTTGCAGGCTTATTATGTATGGCCTTGGCTTGGCACACGCAAAATTTCACCATCGTAGCTCAACTGGTTTGGTTTTTATAGCCGAAAAACACTTAAAAAACGGCGAAAAATCGAGTTTTTCTGTGCAGATCGCCTTTGTCTTGAAGAAAGAGGGGTCTGGGAGGCGGAGCCCCCCAACCAGGACAAGTGAAAAAGCTACAAGGGTCAAGATCGCGTTATCTGCAGATGAAGCAACTCTATCTAGAATGAAGGGCGGGGGTCAGGGGGGCAGAGCCCCCTTGCACGCAACACGTTAGGAAAATCGACGATGGAGAAGCCATTGCCTGCCGAAGGCAGGCTAGCGCCGCAGGCCAAGGTACACCGGTAAAACTGAAGCGTAGTTGTATGCTTGATTCAAGCATACAACTCCGCTTGAAGACTTTACGCTTGACGTCAAGCGTAGAGAAGAAATTCTCCCATGCATTTAGATAGGCGGGAGAGGGGCAAAATGGAGAACTATGCTTGAAGCCGAGCGTTGTTCTACTACGCTTGAAGAAAGGCGTAAAACTACGCTTGAGTTCTACCAGTGTAGGTACGCCAGGCGCGGATTGGAGAAACAGGCAGCGAGACATCGCGAAGCCTGTTACGACAAGACGCGGTCTGGCGTTAACCTCCCTTGTCGTAAATTTACGACATTTTGTAGAACAATTATGTCGTTTTTAAACGACATATTTTGTTACGACTCAAGTCGTAAATTTACGACATATCTGTCGCTAATTTTGATAGCGAGACGTTCCGTTTTGAAACGAATTAAGTCCTAAGTTTACGACTTAATCGTAAGTTTACGAACGATCGTAATTGATTTATGGAATATGTCGTGCAGTTATGACTTCAGTCGTACATTAACGACTCTTGTCGTAAATTTGTGACATGAATCTCAAATAAACGACACAAATCGTAAAAAAACGAGCAAAATTGCAACTTTTGACCAACTTTTCGGGGATTTCAGATTCCAAAATATTTAATCGCGATTACGACACTGTCGTAGAAAAACGATTTTTTAGTCGTTCAGTTACGACGAAGTAGTTTGAGAACGATTTCCGTCGCTATCAAAATTAGCGACATTTTCGTCGCTAATTTACGACAAAATTTCTGACAGTGTAGCCCACAGTTTTGATAAAGAAATGCAACGATAATGCAAAGGTTCATTAAACGGCGAAAGGGAGACCTGCCTTTGAGCGTGTCGTGGCCCAGCAGCACGTCCTTCGAGCGGCCCTGCTTGTCAGGGACCGTGATGGACGTCAAGTACGCCCCGTAGTTCATGACCTGCCGAAAGAAAGCAAAGGATGCACTCTGAAAGCATTTAAAACTATTTAAGGACATGCGAAGAAAAAATCTTGCTAAGGAAGTATTAAGAGCGTACGCACTGAGAATCCAAATTACGCCCATTGGTGCAATGCTTTTGCATTGCACATGAAGTGTAATGCCTTTTCGGGATGGATTGCACGTTAGGTTTAATATAGTGTGGCGATATCTCACCCAAGTAGAAGGAACTGAAGTTATATCTGGGAAGTGCAATTTAACTATATTTGTTAGACTGTCCGCTGCATACTTTCTGTTTACATTAAAAAAAAAACAACCTTAAAGCGGACCCAAACACATGATCATTAACAAATCGTTCTATAGTTTAATCACAACGGGAATCAGACTTACAGACTGCAGGTCTACCATAAGTATAAATTGAATGAATTGTAAATTGAGTGTAAATAGAATGATGTCTAGACAAAAAGCTGATAAAACTACAGATAAAGCGTTGATATACTTGAGTCAATAGTAGTAATTTAACACTTTTTGGAAGTATTGTTTACCTAAGCAATTGAGAGTGCAACATAGCTAAAGATCAAGCTGAGGTTTTGACACTATTAAAGAACTGAACTCTTGGCTGCGAAAAAACTGCAGTCAGACTACTATTCCGAGTACCACCTGAACAGTGCACAAACTTGTAAATAATTAGAGTTTTTTTCACACTTTGACTGTAGGGTCAGGGCGGGGAAAAACTGGACAGGGGAAGAACTGGACACCCTACATTTTACTTCAAATGCCGTATGTACTGGCCTGACAACTGTCGTGTAATGAACCGCTGCACTGTGGGAAAAAATCACAGTAAATCCTGTAGTGATTAGTACAGCTGTCACTGTAGTTCAGAGTACAGGATTTACTATACTTTTTTACAGGATCTACTGTACTTTGTACGGGATTCACTGTACCACAGGAGTGGAGTACGGAATATCCTGTACCAGGTACAGTAAACACTGTAGCCAGGCACAGTAAATCATGTGTTCTGAACTACAATAAATCCCGGCAAAAAAATTAACGGGATTTACTGTGGTTTTTTCGTACAGTGTGATGCCACGGAACAACTTTTGATATTGTTATTCCTGTGCCTACGGTATTTGAAGTAAAATATGGGGTGTCCAGTTCTTCCCCTGTCCAGCTCTTCCCCGCCCTGACCCTACTGAAGTTTATGCACTGCAGTTTTTCACTCGGTACTGTCAGTCGGTACTGAGTTAAAACTAGACTTCCTTCCACCCGGGCTGTGCATTGCACCAAACGTGCTATACGCTGTTGTCCCTGGGTGTTCCATAACTAAGCGCGTTAACAGGAGTCTCCAGGTCGGCCGCCGGCCGTGCCTCCGCGCGGGGAGCCGATGCAGACCGAAATGAAAATCGCGATTTCTCGCAAACGGCTGGCCCAAAAAATTTCAAACTTGGTAGAGAGACTGGCAATAGACCAGGCCCGCCTCCGGTCCGGTCAAATCCGGTCCGACATTGCCTGTTTGCCTACTGGCGTGATCGGCTCGAAAAACGGAGACCGCCGTATCTCGGCTGCTGGGCACGATATCAAAAATCGGGCTTCTCGGCGTTGTAGTCCAACTTGTTCCCTGCCGCCTCTCCAAATTTCAAGTCAAAATCTTGAACGGTGTGGCCGTAATTTGGGAAACGCCGGGACGAAAAACGCGACTTTTCGGCGACTGGCGTGGCGAAGGCAGGCTGGAGGCAGGCAAACAGGCCTGATCAAGGGACCGGCCCCCGAAGTGCCCCCGCCACACCTCCCCCGCCCCCGCCCGGATAATATTATACGACCCAGCACTGGTGCGAATAACAGCCCAGCCGTTATACACCCCAGAAGAACTGGTGCGGATAAAGACCCAAACCGTTATACACACCAGTGATCCCCCTGGAGGGATCTGCTGGGTCGCATAACCTATTGAATTCTTGGGTGCACCAGCTGGGGCGGATAAAGCCTTATTTGTTATACGCCCCAGCTGGGGCGCACAATACTTGTAATTGTTATGTGCACCAGTTTTTAGAGTCTTTTAACTGAAAAATGCGCAGATTTCACAGATTTCATTTTAAGTTTTTTTTTTTCCTTTCCAAGTCCTAACTGATTTGGCATTTCCACAAATGTCCATTGGTACTGGAGACTTGGTGCAAATACTGTACACCCATACACACACAAATACGCCACAGTCTTAGTCTTGCTGCTGACTTGAAAAAGAGCAGTTAGGACTGAACAGTCTCAATGCGCGGGAAAACAAACGATGCGAATCTGTTAATGCGGCCAGAACCAGTGACCACTAAAATTTTAAACTATCAAAGTCTGCCAGGGAAAATCAGGATGAAGGAGGCAAAACAAGAAGGGGACAGCAAGGAATCACCACAATGTATTATGTTATCTCTTTTCTTTCTTGTAGATAATGAAATCTGCGCATTTTTCAGTTAAAAGACTCTAAAAACTGGTGCACATAACAATTACAAGTATTGTGCGCCCCAGCTGGGGCGTATAACAAATAAGGCTTTATCCGCCCCAGCTGGTGCACCCAAGTATTCAATAGGTTATGCGACCCAGCAGATCCTTCCAGGGGGATCACCGGTGTGTATAACGGTTTGGGTCTTTATCCGCACCAGTTCTTCTGGGGTGTATAACGGCTGGGCTGTTATTCGCACCAGTGCTGGGTCGTATAATATTATCCGGGCGGGGCGGGGGAGGTGTGGCGGGGGCACTTCGGGGGCCGGTCCCTTGATCAGGCCTGTTTGCCTGCCTCCAGCCTGCCTTCGCCACGCCAGTCGCCGAAAAGTCGCGTTTTTCGTCTCGGCGTTTCCCAAATTACGGCCACACCGTTCAAGATTTTGACTTGAAATTTGGAGAGGCGGCAGGGAACAAGTTGGACTACAACGCCGAGAAGCCCGATTTTTGATATCGTGCCCAGCAGCCGAGATACGGCGGTCTCCGTTTTTCGAGCCGATCACGCCAGTAGGCAAACAGGCAATGTCGGACCGGATTTGACCGGACCGGAGGCGGGCCTGGTCTATTGCCAGTCTCTCTACCAAGTTTGAAATTTTTTGGGCCAGCCGTTTGCGAGAAATCGCGATTTTCATTTCGGTCTGCATCGGCTCCCCGCGCGGAGGCACGGCCGGCGGCCGACCTGGAGACTCCTGTTAAGGCCGTCGGAGCAGCCGTCTATACTGAAGATGGCCGCTCCGAAACAACATATTCAGTGGCGTCCGCAGAGGCCCCCGCAGACCGAGCGTTTTTCCACTTTTGTCGATCGAAACGTTATAGTGCGGAAAAGTTGCCTTTCGCAAGTACAAATTCAGATCAAAAAAGTTTTTTTTCAAATAAGTTAATATCTTCCGATCCCACAAAGCGTGCAAAGTTTCGAAACTTTGAATAAATTTTGTGCTTTTTCGAGATTTTTCAAGTATCACCAATTGGTTTCGTTCTTTTTTCTTTTACCTCATAACGCGTTTCTAAGACGATAAAAAATATATTCAGAAGCCCACGTGACCCTAATGGATCGATGGGAGAGGGGAGAATGGAACTCAAACTGGTCCATTTAACTAGATTCGATCCCAGTCCAAAAAAACGTGCGTTAACATAGAGTGGATGATGAAAATGGCATGGAACGGGCTAAGGGCGACCCAAATAACACATTTGAAGGCGAGGAGTACCTGAAATGACATGTCCTTATTTTTTATCGTATAACGGAACACTGTCTGTCCGGACACATTTCCAAAGCGCTCGCTTGAGACTTGCACTCCAGGCGTTGCTGGTCCAGTGGCGTCTGGTACAGTTCCCTTGAGAGCCGGTCCGCAGCAGTCCAGCGGTTTGACCACCTGAAAACGATCCATGAGGGTCAGTTATATAATCGCTTCATGCTGCATTCCTTTTTTGGAAAACATCATTCCTCCATTGTGTATAAAGAGCCTTAAGCACCTGTACTGGTGCACATGCAGGGTGGGTCCTATATATAGTCCCATGTCCCATAACAGCTCTAAAGCACCTGAATTCTTGTTCTAGATTTTGCCACTTCAATTTTTTTGTCCCACTAACTTTAATAGATCCTCGGGAATGTAGGAAATTACCTTCCGCCCCAAGTTACCTTCGTTCATGACAACACTCTCATTCCAGTAACGTGACACCACGCGTTGAAACGAACGTGACACTTTGTGACGTTCGTTTGAGCATTGTGTCACATTCGTTTGGATGTGAATCGGCTTAACACTACCTTGTTCACATTCAAATGAATGTGACACAATGCTGAAATGAACGTGACATTTGGTCACGCTCGTTTCATAGTATGACGTACTAGATGAGAGTGCAGGTTGGAAGATCCTTGCGCTTTTAAAATAGTGATTCTTTAGTCTTCACGAAGTTCAACTTCTCTTTTATATTCAGTCAATTCATCACAACTTGAGACAATTTAGATACGACCAATTTAAACATGCCAGTTCTGTTACTTCTCTCAATTCCTCTTAAACCAGGCTCGGAGCAATAATACGAAATTCCCGACTTAAACTTACATTGAGGACGGAAACGAAAATTACAGCGTGCAGCCACATGTTCGGTCTTTTTCTGCGCCCAAGCCGAACTCGTGTGAAACTCATAAAAAGGAATAACTAACATTTGGCCAACATAACGGGAAGAAAGCCCTAATGAAACCAGCCCTCTCGCAACTTACGATAAATTCCCCACAAACTGTGATCTGAGGTCGCTTCCCTTCACTGACGTCAGTCTTTAGTTTTCTCTTCTGTTTTCATGTTAATAGTGTGACTCTGGTGCCTTTGAACTGTTACAGAAAGCTCAATTGCGTATAGGTGTGTTGGTAGCCATGAGTCACGAGAATCGTGCAGTAGGTGATGCCACCGTACTCTATCCCACAACTACCCCACCAGTCCCCTCAACCCGCACGAGGTGTTCAATGTCTTGGTGGCCAGCGGCAGCCGACTGCAGGCAGCGTGAGGTGGTCAGTGGGGGGGGATACGATGGGCTCGCCTTTGCTCTGACGGCAGTCACGATAGACAGGCGTGGGCCAGGTTTTACTGCTGATGATGCCAGTATTGCAAATACCAAAAAAATAACCTCCTTTGAAAGCTATTGACACCACAGCGGGGTCTGGCTCTGCCATTCAGAGTGAGATCCCGCATGATGCCCCGCGCCATTGCCTACAGGACAGACTGGCCCAGTTATGAGAGTGCTTAGTTGATGGTACTTGTTAATAAGCACAGAACCATTATCAATAATCATCGACATAAGGATTTCTCCAAGACATGGGGCATCATTCAGGCGGAGATGACTGAGAAGAATCTCTTCTACGAGGAAGATGTCCTCAGGAAACGGTTAAAGGGAATGAATAAATATTACCCGGACAGACGACAGTGGCGCCATCTCTCGGGAGTATCAACAAACAACCGGTCAACATGATCTTCCCTAAACATTCCCCCGATTTGACACCACGAGGCGGCGAACAATGGAGCTACAACAGTGTCAGAGTGCAAAAGATTTGTACAAATTTTTCTCACAAGATGAGAAGAAAATTGTTGAAGCCCTTCAAAGAGAGGGGTTCCTCCTGCCTTTGCGAAGGTGCAAGAAAAAAACTTGCAAAACTATGCAGGTCTTGTATCGTAATAAAGATCACAAGGGCCACTATGCAGCCTATTGCAAGAACTGTCGAAAGTTCTCCTCGCTGACTGATGGCACGTTTTTTGAAGGAACAAAACTTAGCTTCGAGGACATATTTATCAGCATGTGGTTTTGGGTGTGCCACGTATCGTCTTATGATACTGCCAATGTTACTCAGATTATCAGAGCAGGTGTGGTTCAGTACCACAGATATTTTAGGTAATATATCTACATACTTGAATGAATCACCCTTCTACCTGTTGAATTTTGAATTGGTTTTATTCCTTGTTTCATTTATTTACAGAGATATAGCTTCCTGGAAGATTCTATCGATGCCAAGACTGCAACTAGGGGGGGGGGAGGGTGCATTGTTCAAATAGATGAATCTGTAATAACAAAACGAAAGTATAACCGAGGTAGGGGGGTAGGAAAAACAATATAAGAAAAATCACTACAAATCCAAAGGTCAGACTTTACGCCTCTGGAGAGGCGAGACAAAAAGTCTCGCCACATTTTGGCGATACTTTCATGTCTCGCCACAATATGGTCAGATTCAAATGTCTCGCCAATTTATGGCGAGACTTTTTTGTCTCGCCAAAATATGACCCAAAATTATTGAATAGGGTAGGCAATGCATGGATTCATGGCAAAATAGATAAACTACTGCATTATTCACAAAATTCATAAGAAAACATTTCTGATCACCACTCATAGTTGTTTGACCCACTGGGGACTCTCAAGAGTAACGCTGTTTGTTTCGCTCATAAACCAAGAGGTGCGTCTTCACATAACAGGGCCGCTCACATTCAGTTTCATTGAAATCAGATTGTACTCACAATAATCACAGTAGCACTGTGGCTATGAAGAAATTTGCAGGCAGGTTGAGAGTTGATTCATCCAATAAAGATTGTGTACAAACATGTAGCTGTGAGTACTGTACAACTTGGTCCAGAGCACAGATGGTGTAGACTGTTGATGAACTAAACATTTTGACAATTATCCTTTTCCACACGCAGTTTGACAATAGCTCGAACGATAAAAAGACATCTTCGCGAACAGATAACCCAGTTGGCAACAGTCGTCATCGCTCCAAACTAGAAAAAACTTAATTTTATTGATGCAAAGTCGGGAGGAAAACATGATAACCAGCGGCCATTTCCTCAGGTTACTTTTGTTTACGAGATGTGAGGATGTGACTGCGAATACTGGTTTGGTCATGCGTATAATTTCCCAACCCGAATCTGAATCTAAATCGTCACGCCCATAACTGCCCATAACCTCTTCTGTCCAAAAACAAAAACATAGCCTCTAAAATGGCTGCCAGCCTCTGAGCGATTGTTTGACTTGCAACGATATAATTTAGTTTTTCCTAGTTTCGAGCAATGACGACTGTTGCCAACTGGGTTATCTGTTTGCGAAGATGTCTTTTAATCGTTCGAGCTATTGTCAAACTGCGTGTGAAAAAGGAGAACTGTCAAAATGTTAAGTTCATCAACAGTCTGCACCATCTGTTCTCTGGGCTAAGTTGTACAGTACTCAAAGCTACATGTTTGTAGACAATCTTTATTGGATGAATCAACTCTCAACCTGCCTGCAAATTTCTTCATAGCCACAGTGCTACTGTGATTATTGTGAGTACAATCTGATTTCAATGAAACTGAATGTGAGCGGCCCTGTTATGTGAAGACGCACCTCTTGGTTTATGAGCGAAACAAACAGCGTTACTCTTGAGAGTCCCCAGTGGGTCAAACAACTATCAGTGGTGATCAGAAATGATTTCTCGTGAATTTTGTGAATAATGCAGTAGTTTATGTATTTTGCTATGAATCCATGCATTGCCTACCCTATTTAAATAATTTTGGGCCATATTTTGGCGAGACAAAAAAGTCTCGCCATAAATTGGCGAGACATTTGAATCTGACCATATTGTGGCGAGACATGAAAGTATCGCCAAAATGTGGCGAGACTTTTTGTCTCGCCACATTTTGGCGTAATGTCTTTCCATTCAGTTTGCAGTGATGGGTTTTGGGAATTTATAATGTCAACACTAAGACTGGGATAGTATTATATGTAGTTAAGAGGGACAAAGCAACTTTAATTCCGCTCATCAGGGAGTATGTTGCTGAAGGCTCGCTTTATAAGGGATTAAACAGGTGGTACACCCACAGAACAGTGAACCACTCCAAAGAATTTAAGAGTGCTGACGGCACATGTACTAATGGGGTTGAGGGATACTGGTCACGTCTTAAACAG
This sequence comes from Thrips palmi, assembly GCF_012932325.1. Taxonomy (NCBI): domain Eukaryota; kingdom Metazoa; phylum Arthropoda; class Insecta; order Thysanoptera; family Thripidae; genus Thrips; species Thrips palmi. The sequence continues at coordinate 9,871,939 of NW_023144622.1, forward strand.
TTCTGTAGGCATAAGGGAGAGTGGGGTAATTCCGGACACGGGGTAATTCCGGACACTTCGATTTTCACTGGGTTTGAGTGAAGATAACTCAAAAGCCCGCCTAACAGAGGAAGATAATCAGTTAAAAATGATAATTCCAAATCGCCAAGGTAGGAGGTCAAACCGTTTGGCTGTGGTCGCTTCACGAATTTTGAGAAACCATCAAAAATAGGCAAAAGCTGCATCTTTCCCCCGTATTTCCATGTACTTATCGTACCTTACCATCAGGTTCAGTCCCATGACTAAAATTCTATCATATTATATGGTCATTGGACTTTACTTTGGCGTTTCGGGAGTGTTCGTATGGCTCGCCGCGAGGGGCAAACAACTTGAATTTAGGTGTACATTTTCCGTGAAATAACGTGAAATAACGCCAAAATAAGCGTGAAATAGCGTGAAATAAGGGTGAAATAGCGCGAAATAACGTGAAATAACGCGAAATAACGTTGAAATACCCTTGAAATAACGTTGGAATAACAATGAAATAACGTGAAATAACGTGAATTTGAAATAACGGTGTACAAATTTTGACGAAGTTGTTTGCCCCTCGGCTCGCCGTTTTCTTACAATGTAACATCAAAGGTTTTCACTACCTGTGGGGTAAATCCGGACAAGAAGTACTTCCTGCGCGCGCGCAGGAACTTGAAGTGGTTGACCTGAACAAGGAATCGATGTGGATGCCGGATAAGGAAAAAGAAAAAAAGGAGGATATGCTGCGCCGCCTGAAAATAATTATTTTCTTCAATTTCCCGCATTATATTAAGGTAGTGGGTTCAAAATTGTGGACATGAATCCCCACCGTTAGGAAGGATAAAGAAAGAAAGAAAAATAGCATTTGTAGCTATGTTTAAGAGCTTTACTCAAGACAGTGTTGTCAGGGTTTTGATAAAAACTATTCCTTATAATATGCTTTGAGTAATAATCAAACACTTCAGTTCGCAGCAAATGTCCTTGTACGCCTTCTAAAAGCATGCCTGACATCAAAACAAGCGAAAGTAAGCTCGAGTAGTGTCAAATTTTAAGGTCGTTCCGGAATTGCCCCATAGGTCGTCCGGAATTACCCCAGGCTGGGGTAATTCCGGACACGTGCAGGGCTTTTGTTAGGCGCCTATATCTCCCTAACCGTTGCTGAGATTTGGCTTTCATGTATATCATTGTGAAGGTAAAGGTCCATACTTTACTCTCCTGTAATAACATTTGACCCAAGAAGCATATTCAAGCTCAAAGACCGAAAAGAAAAAAAGCGTCCGGAATTACCCCACTCTCCCTTACTAATGTTCTGCGAAGCCAACTGCTTGCAGAACATATTGACGAGTTCATGTATCGTCAATATTTTCAGGGTAGCCCTCACTTCCGCTTCAAATCCTTCCTGGAGCACTTGAAGGAACGATACCCGGTACTTAAATAAATTTTTGGGCTTTAGGTTAGGGAGGAGGGAAATTATCTGGAGGTTGTAAAAGTTTACCTGTAAATAAAATTATTGAACTTGTACCTTCTACAATAGAACATATCTTTCTTGTCCTGGCCTTGGCTTTCCATTTAGATCTGCAAAGCAGTGGAGGTGGCAATCATAGGCCCAAAACTTACTCCGCCTTTCATGTCCATGGACCTCATCATTCCAATAGCGAAACAGTTGCTTTAATTTAATGATTTTATTGGCCCGTCCCGTTTATTTTTTGTAAAAAAATGACGGAGGGACGGAGGGATATAGTATGACTCGCGCTGCTCGCTGGGGGCTCCGCCCCCAGACCCCCGCATGTGTGGGGCGCGATCCGAAGTATTTTCCGTGGTGACCAAAGGCAAATTTTCTAAGGAAGTAAATGTGCTGCTTCTTTGAAAGGTCTATTTAACAGCTTTTGACCATATAATTAAGCTACTTTTACTGCCCAAATAGATAGCTTGTGTTGCATTGGCTACTGTGGCAGTCAATGGGTGCATACAAGGTCCGGAAAATATTGAAGACTGCTTTGACAAGGATAGAGGTGAATGGAAAAAACCGCAAGTCTCTACGACCACTCCTTAACCCCAAACATTTCTATGAGTGTGTCAGTGAGTGAGTCGCAGTCAGTCAGTCGGATTGGGGCTATATAGATTCTTGATGATGATGATTTACCCAAATGCCGGTGGCGGGGACCCGACTGCTGCAGTTTCGGAAATTCTCAACCAGACCTACACGGTAAAAA
>NW_023144622.1:9874660-9917052 GCF_012932325.1 Thrips palmi
TTTGGGAAAGCACTCGCCGCCCCGTGGGCTCGCTAAAGGGCCCACGAACAATGCCTTCGGTGTAAGTCTAAAACTGTCGCCCTCGGCAAGCTTGGGTTTCTTTGGCTGCCCTTCCTTTCTCTCTCTTTCCCACATGGTCCAAAGCCTGGCCCACGACCCCTCCCTCCCCCCAATACCGGATATTTTGGGTGTTGATTCAGATGAATTTCAAGTTTTTTGTCGGAAGCTGTCCCCCTTTTGGGAAGCTTAGGAATTCTTCGGAATCTGTCGGCGTTTCCCCCGGCGGTTTTCTCATTTTCCCCAACCCTTAGGGGTCGAGGGCGAGGGGTTTGAAAAGTTGGGAAAGGTGGAAAACAGAAAGGGGGCAGCCGACGACTTGCGATTCTCTTCCAAACCCTTTCCCTGAGGGCGACAGCTTGAGACCAAAACCGAACAAAAGCTTGAAAATCGTCTGAAACAACACACAATTCATTTAGTGTTTGGGAGGTTTAGGGGTCGAGGGCGGTAGTTGGGCAATGTGGGAAAGGAAGAAAAGAAGAGAGAGGGGGGGGGTGGAGATTGCGGCCGACACAAATCCAAAGCTGTTCGAAGGCGTTAGCTCGCTGTCTGAAGGTTCAAACAGGTTCCCGTTTTCGTTTTCCCTGAATTTGGCCTTCTTAAAAGGGGGTGAAATTTCTTTTTTCTCTGCCCTTTTTTCTCAAGTTTTATTCGCAAGGTTCAATAAATAGGTATAATAGGTATTAATAGGTATTAAATAGGTATTAAATACGATATTAATGTTTTCCCGGGAGCGAAACGCATGAGCTAAGAAACCCCCTACTACGCGTTACTTACACTTCATGCCAGCTTTAAAATTTTCCCTATCCTGGTTGCGTTTTTCCCTAACCTTATTACGGTTTTCCCTGAGTTCAAATGCCCCTTTAAATTTCCCTTACTTCATTATGACTCCCCCTTTAAATTTTCTGACCAGTGTGAACGTGTGAAACCCTTTCGTTGTCCTCGAGCTGTCGACCGCACTCTCAGACTGTTATTGACTTGTCTCTAGTTAAAAAGCATTTTTCACTGAGAATGAAAGAGTCATGATCATGACTCCCAAATTTGGGTCAAAAACTATGGAGCTAAATCGCCCTCAACCCCCCAGGTTGGGAAAGTGAGAAAACCGCCGGGGGGAAAAGCCGCAGATTCCGAAGAACTTCCTAAGCTTCCCAAAGGGCGACAGCTTCCGACAAAAAGCTTGAAATTCATCTGAATAAAAACACAATATATCCCTATTGGGGGCAGGTTGAGGGGTCGTGGGCCACGGCTTTGGACCATGTGGGAAAGAGGAGAAGGAAGGGGGAGCCAAAAGAATCCGAAGCTTGTCGGGGGCGACAGTTTTAGACTTACACCGAATGGCATTGTTCGTGGCCCTTGAGCGAGCCCACGGTGCGGCGAGTGTTTTCCAAGCGCCGTTTGGTGAGCTTACCAACCCTCGGCTGTTCAGGCGCTCTAAAGAGGACCCTGTTCAGAAAGGCTGTGCCGCTTCACCCCTTCTTGACTCCCATTGCGCACGCAGACCTCACCTCGAAAGCAACGATCATGGCTGGTACGGCTCGGGTGCCGGACATTGAGCGCAGAGGTCAAAAGGGCCGGTTTTCAGGCCCCCTCAAAAAACCTCCAACTTTGACGCCTTACAGCTTCTAAACGGTTTGAGCTACAAACATGGGCGTGTGCTCATTGGCTTTATTAGCTCTTCTTCTACAAGATGGCGTCAACGGATCGTGGAAAAAAAATATTTTTGACCGTTTCCCCAAAATTTGGGTATTTTCAGTAAAATTTGGTCGTTTTGGGTACGTATGTCGCAAGATATCGGTCGTAGGTCAAATCTGTGACCATATTCTTGTTCCTTGGGCAATTTTACATAAGGATATCAATTTTCAGCCACTTAGCGCCAAAAACCTCAGAGTAGTAAAGAAACTCCCAAATTAAGTAAAAAAAGTGGCAAATTTAGAAAACATTGGTTTTCTCGGCCAAAAAATTTTTTAGCGACCTAATTTTTTAGGATGTTTTTTCTTACCATAAGGGCATCTCAGAAAAAAATTTTGGTCAAAATCGGAGGGGGTCATGGGAAGGCGTTGCACGTATTAAATAAATTAGCTCTGTGGTAGCTTCACGAATTTTGAGTACCATCAAAAATAGGCAAAAGCTGCATCTTTCCCCCGTATTTCCATGTACTTATCGTACCTTACCATCAGGTTCAGTCCCATGACTAAAATTCTATCATATTATATGGTCATTGGACTTTACTTTGGCGTTTCGGGAGTGCTCGTATGGCTCGCCGTTTTCTTACAATTGAACATCAAAGGTTTTCACTACCTGTGGGGTAAATCCGGACAAGATCCTGCGCGCGCGCAGGAACTTGAAGTGGTTGACCTGAACAAGGAATCGATGTGGATGCCGGATAAGGAAAAAGAAAAAAAGGAGGATATGCTGCGCCGCCTGAAAATAATTATTTTCTTCAATTTCCCGCATTATATTAAGGTAGTGGGTTCAAAATTGTGGACATGCATCCCCACCGTTAGGAAGGATAAAGAAAGAACGAAAAATAGCATTTGTAGCTATGTTTAAGAGCTTTACTCAAGACAGTGTTGTCAGGGTTTTGATAGAAACTATTCCTTATAATATGCTTTGAGTAATAATCAAACACTTCAGTTCGCAGCAAATGTCCTTGTACGCCTTCTAAAAGCATGCCTGACATCAAAACAAGCGAAAGTAAGCTCGAGTAGTGTCAAATTTTAAGGTCGTCCGGAATTGCCCCACAGGTCGTCCGGAATTACCCCAGGCTGGGGTAATTCCGGACACGTGCAGGGCTTTTGTTAGGCACCTATATCTCCCTAACCGTTGCTGAGATTTAGCTTTTATGTTTATCATTGTGAAGGTAAAGGTCCATACTTTACTCTCCTGTAATAACATTTGACCCAAGAAGCATATTCAAGCTCAAAGACCGATAAGAAAAAAAGCGTCCGGAATTACCCCACTCTCCCTTACTAATGTTCTGCGAAGCCAACTGCTTGCAGAACATATTGACGAGTTCATGTATCGTCAATATTTTCAGGGTAGCCCTCACTTCCGCTTCAAATCCTTCCTGGAGCACTTGAAGGAACGGTCCCCGGTATTTAAAAAAAAATTTTGGGCTTTAGGTTAGGGAGGAGGGAAATTATCTGGAGGTTGTAAAAGTTTACCTGTAAAAAAAATTATTGAACTTGTACCTTCTACAATAGAACATATCTTTCTTGTCCTGGCCTTGGCTTTCCATTTAGATCTGCAAAGCAGTGGAGGTGGCAATCATAGGCCCAAAACTTACTCCGCCTTTCATGTCCATGGCCTCATCATTCCAATAGCGAAACAGTTGCTTTAATTTAATGATTTAATACCGTGAAAGGGGGTAATTTCGGACACTCGGTGTAATTTCGGACAACTCTGCCGGAAGCATTGCAATGATGCTCCCATCTAACGGCCAACTTGGAGGCTTGTCCCGTTGCGCGCATCGCATCGGCCACACTTAAAACCCTCTGATCAATCACCCGGAGGCCAAATCGGGGCAAAATTCAGGAGAAAGAGTGGTTTTGTATTCAACCATTTTTACCTAAATTTGCTTTATGCGTAAAAACTTTGACTGGCAAGCCGAAACTGTCCATGGCCGGTTCATGAGGTGATTGTTTGTCGATTCGATCATGTTAAGAGCATACTGTGTCAAAGTTTCAATCACCTGGGTCAAATAGTATGGTTTCTTTGGGCTCAAAACTGAAAAAATGTTACTTTACGGGGTAATTTCGGACATACAAACGTCACGCCAGGGAGAGGGGGTATGTCCTGAACACTTTCAATTTTGCAAGGTTTGAGTGGTGGAAGCTGAAGAGCTCTTCTGAAAGTGAAGAGAATCCAATAACAACGATAATCCTCAATTGTTACAGCGGTTGCTTTGTAAACTTCGAATTTCATAACAATGGGGCAAAGCTACATCTTTCATACTTAGTTTTATGTGCATGTCCTACCTTAGTGTCAACGACTCTTTTGCGATTAATTTTCTTTCATGTGACATGAGAGTTGCCCTTGGCGAATGGCTGCATAGCTCGCCGGTTCACTACAATTGAAATGCAAAGCTTTCCACTGAGCCTCTGTATCTTCCTAACCGTACACGACACGACTACTTTCCTTTCATATGCATGTATGTGATCGTATGTAATCTTGTTGGCTGAGCGATAGCGAAGCCTGTTACTCCAGTGGGGTTGAAAAATTTTTCCTGTCTGTCTGTCTGTCTGTGTGGTACACTACTCCTCCTGAACGGCTCGGCCGATCTGGCTGAGATTCTGCAGGCTTATGAGGTATGTCCTTGGCTCGGCACACGCGAAATTTCACCATCCTAGCTCAAGTGGTTCAGTTTGTATAGCCGAAAAACACCTAAAACACGGCGAAAAATCGAGTTTTCTGCAGGCAGATCACTTCTGTCTTGAAGAAAGGGGTGTCTGGGGGGCGGAGCTCCCCAACCTCGACAAGTTAAAAAGTTACAAGGGTCAAGATCGTGTTATCTGTAGATTAAGCAACTCTTTCTAGAAAGGGGGGTCTGGGGGGCGGAGCCCCACAGCATGCAACACGTAAGAAGTAAACCCACGATGGACAAGCCAATGCCTGCCGAAGGCAGGCTAGCGCCGCAGGCCAAGGTAGGTACGCCAGGCGCGGATTGGAGGAACAGGCCGCGAGACATCGCGAAGCCTGTTACGACAAGACGCGGTCTGGCGTAAACCTACCTTGTTTGGGTGAGCGATAGCGAAGCCTGTTACTCCAGTGCGGTTGAAAAGTTTTGTCTGTCTGTCTGTCTGTCTGTGTGTGTTTGTGTGTGTGTGTGTGTGTACACTACTCCTCCTGAACGGCTCGGCCAATCTGGCTGAGATTTTGCAGGCTTATTAGGAATGTTCTTGGCTCGGCACACGCGAAATTTTTGGCTGAGCGATAGCGAAGCCTGTTACTCCAGTGGGGTTGAAAAATTTTTCCTGTCTGACTGTCTGTCTGCGTGTGTGTGTACACTACTCCTCCTGAACGGCTCGGCCGATCTGGCTGAGATTTTGCAGGCTTATTAGGTATGTTCTTGGCTCGGCACACGCGAAATTTCACCATCCTAGCTCAACTGGTTCAGTTTTTATAGCCGAAAAACACCTCAAAAACGGCGAAAAATCGAGTTTTCTGCAGGTAGATCACCTCTGTCTTGAAGAAAGGGGGGTCTGGGGGGCGGAGCCCCCCAGCTTCGTCAAGTAAAAAAGTGACAAGGGTCAAGATCGTGTTATCTGTAGATGAAGCAACTCTATCTTGAATTAAGGGGGGTCGGGGGGGCGGAGCCCCCAGCATGCAACACGTAAGAAGTAACCGACGATGGACAACCCAATGCCTGCCGAAGGCAGGCTAGCGCCGCAGGCCAAGGTAGGTACGCCAGGCGCGGATTGGAGGAACAGGCCGCGAGACATCGCGAAGCCTGTTACGACAACACGCGGTCTGGCGTAAACCTACCTTGTACTATCCTAGCTCAACTGGTTCAGTTTTTATAGCCGAAAAAACCTGAAAAACGGCAAAAAACCGAGTTTTCTGTAGGCAGATTACTTCTGTCGTGAAGGAAGGGGGGTCTGGGGGCAGAGCCCCCCAGCCCCAACAAGTTAATTGGCTGAGCGATAGCGAAGCCTGTTACTCCAGTGCGGTTGAAAAGTTTTGTCTGTCTGTCTGTGTGTGTGTCTGTGTGTGTGTGTGTGTGTGTGTACACTACTCCTCCTGAACGGCTCGGCCGATCTGGCTGAGATTTTGCAGGGTTATTAGGTATGTTCTTAGCTCGGCACACGCGAAATTTCACCATCCTAGCTCAACTGGTTCAGTTTTTATAGCCGAAAAACACCTAAAAAACGGCGAAAAATCGGTTTTCTGTAGGTAGACTTCTCCTGTCCGGTTGAAAGGGGGGTGTGGGGGGCGGAGCCCCCCAGCCTCGACAAGTTGAAAAGTTACGAGGGTCAAGATCGTGTAATTTGTAGATGAAGCACCTCTACCTAGAATGAAGGGGGGTCTGGGGGGCGGACCCCCCCAGTATGCAACAGTTTAGAAGTAACTGATGATGGACAAGCATTGTCTGCCGAAGGCAGCCTAGCGCCGCAGGCCAAGGTAGGTACGCCAGGCGCGGATTGGAGGAACAGGCAGCGAGACATCGCGAAGCCTGTTACGACAAGACGCGGTCTGGCGTAAACCTACCTTGTAAGTTACAAGGGTCAAGATCGTGTTATCTGTAGATGAAGCAACTCTATATATAATGGAGGGGGGTCTGGGGGGGTGGAGCTCCCACACGGTGAAACCGATGTCTGGAAATTCCAGACATTTTTTCCCATTTCCAGACATTGTCTGGAAATGGCCGTTTTTTTCCAGACAATGTCTGGAAATGTCTACTTTTTCCAGATAATGTCTGGAAATGGTCAATTCCCAGATATATGTCTGGAAAAAAAAACGACATTTCCAGACAATGTCTGGAAATAACATTTTCCAGATAATATCTGGAAATTTCCCAGATAATGTCTGGAAACAAAGGCCTTGACGCCGAGGTCCACGGATTTGCGACCTGGGGTCCCCGATGGTGTCCTCGAGGTCCCCAGGACACGACGAGTCCAACGCCGAGGTCGCCGACGCTCTAGGACAAGCGGCTCGGAGATACGAGGACGTACCACAAGGAGTCCGTCAAAGCAACTTTTTAGTTGGGGGCCCAAAAATCATCATCGGCCTCTGGCTGCGTTCCACTTGAGTGTCCGGGACTTTTCACTTCAGCATCGTGTTAAGGTAGTGCTAGACTACCAGGAACCCGTCAGAGGTCGCCGTCGGACCACCGGTGCGCCCAGGATGCCGACGTACGCGGCTGCTGTGCCGCCACACGGTTCAACACCGTTGTCGCCACCACCCAGGTGGTCCTCGATGGTGTCCTCGAGGCCCCCAGCACACGGGGAGTCCAACGCCGAGGTCGCCGACGCTCTAGGACAAGCGGTTCCGGAGATACGAGGACGTACCACAAGGAGTCCGTCAAAGCAAGGTTTTAGTTGGAGGCCAAATCATCATCGGCCTCTGACTGCGTTCCACTTGGGTGTCCGGGACTTTTGACTTCAGCATAGTGTTAAGGTAGTGCTAGACTACCAGGAACCCGTCAGGGGTCACCGTCGGACCAACGGTGCGCCCAGGATGCCGACGAACGTGAGGCACGCCGGAGCGCCGTGGCGTGCCGGGTGCCTAAACAATCGTCGCCGCGGCCGCTGCCGCCAGGTCCTCCGCTGCCCCCGGGTCCTCCGCCCCAACCGCGAGCTTGGACGACGGAGGCCGACGCCGTTGGCACCGACGCCGTCGACGTGTACGTCGACGCCACCACGTGCTTAGTCGGCCGTTAGTGTGCTCCAACGGCCGCTTCGGCCTCTGGGTGCGTTCCACTTGGGTGTCCGGGACTTTTGACTTGAGCACTGCGTTGGGGTGCTCCCGGGCAACCATGAACCCGTCAGGGGTCGCCGTCGGACTACCGGTGCGCCGAGGGTGCCGACGAAGTCAGGCACACTGGCGCGCCGTGGCGGGCAAGGTGCCTGAACGATCGCGTTGCCCCCACCACCGCCGTGTCCTACGTCGCGATCCACAGCTTGGACGACGGAGGCCGACGCCCTTGGCGCCGATGCCGCCGACGTGTCCGTCAACGCCACCACGGCCAGGGCCGATGCGGCCGTTCGAGCACACGGCGGCGGCGACGGTGCCGACGGCGTCGTCTCTGACCGTGAAAGCACACGGTGGCGACGAAGGACACGCCGGCGGCATCAGCCGTCGTCCGGGCACGCGGCAGCGGCGTCGGCCCTGGCCGTGGTGGCGTTGACGGACACGTCGGCGGCATCGGCGCCAAGGGCGTCGGCCTCCGTCGTCCAAGCTGTGGATCGCGACGTAGGACACGGCGGTGGCGGGGGCGACGCGATCGTTCAGGCACCTTGCCCGCCACGGCGCGCCAGTGTGCCTGACTTCGTCGGCACCCTCGGCGCACCGGTAGTCCGACGGCGACCCCTGACGGGTTCATGGTTTCCCCGGGGGCACCCCAACGCAGTGCTCAAGTCAAAAGTCCCGGACACCCAAGTGGAACGCAGACGCAGCCAGAGGCCGAAGCGGCCGTTGGAGCACACTAACGGCCGACTAAGCACGTGGTGGCGTCGACGTACACGTCGGCGGCGTCGGTGCCAACGGCGTCGGCCTCCGTCGTCCAAGCTCGCGGTTGGGGCGGAGGACCCGGCGGCAGCGGCCGCGGCGGTGGCGACGATTGTTTAGGCACCCGGCACGCCACGGCGCTCCGGCGTGCCTCACGTTCGTCGGCATCCTGGCGCACCGTTGGTCCGACGGCGACCCCTGACGGGTTCCTGGTAGTCTAGCACTACCTTAACACTATGCTGAAGTCAAAAGTCCCGGACACCCAAGTGGAACGCAGCCAGAGGCCGATGATGATTTTTGGGCCCCCAACTAAAACGTTGCTTTGACGGACTCCTTGCGGTACGTCCTCGTATCTCCGGAACCGCTTGTCCTAGAGCGTCGGCGACCTCGGCGTTGGACTCCCCGTGTGCTGGGGACCTCGAGGACACCATCGGGGACCACCTGGGTGGTGGCGACAACGGTGTTGAACCGTGTGGCGGCACAGCAGCCGCGTACGTCGGCATCCTGGGCGCACCGGTGGTCCGACGGCGACCTCTGACGGGTTCCTGGTAGTCTAGCACTACCTTAACACGATGCTGAAGTGAAAAGTCCCGGACACCCAAGTGGAACGCAGCCAGAGGCCGATGATGATTTTGGCCTCCAACTAAAAAGTTGCTTTGACGGACTCCTTGTGGTACGTCCTCGTATCTCCGGAACCGCTTGTCCTAGAGCGTCGGCGACCTCGGCGTTGGACTCCTCGTGTCCTGGGGACCTCGAGGACACCATCGGGGACCCCCAGGTCGCAAATCCGTGGACCTCGGCGTCAAGGCCTTTGTTTCCAGACATTATCTGGGAAATTTCCAGATATTATCTGGAAAATGTTATTTCCAGACATTGTCTGGAAATGTCGTTTTTTTTCCAGACATATATCTGGGAATTGACCATTTCCAGACATTATCTGGAAAAAGTAGACATTTCCAGACATTGTCTGGAAAAAAACGGCCATTTCCAGACAATGTCTGGAAATGGGAAAAAATGTCTGGAAATTTCCAGACATCGGTTTCACCGTGCAGGATGCAACAAGTAACCACCGATGGACAAGCCAATGCCTGCCGAAGGCAGGCTAGCGCCGCAGGCCAAGGTAAGTACGCCAGGCGCGGATTGGAGAAACAGGCCGCGAGACATCGCGAAGCCTGTTACGACAAGACGCTGTCTGGCGTAAACCTACCTTGTAGAGGAAGATTTAAGATTCACTTTTCGCGTAATAAAGTAAGGCCCGAGTTGCCTATGAAAGCTAATCGGTCAAAAATTTAAAAATAGAAGCGTTCTAAATGGCTCTACTAGTTCCACTCACTATTCCTGAAATCAAACTACATATGAATGCAAAAACATGACTTCAAATTATGTATGACCACCCCTACCTTACCTTAACATCTCAACCCTTACGAATTTCTCGTATAATCATATTGGCACTTTAGAAAGAGACAGTGATCGATTTTGGGACCAAAATCAGAACGAAAAGTCGTTTTTTCCAGGGGTGTCCGAAATTACCCCAAAACACGGGGTAATTTCGGACACTGCTTCGGACCCTCCACTGTGAAAACGGTGAGGTGCAGATAATTGAAATAAGCGCCAAAACGAAGCTAAAGGTGGGTAGATGATAAATTTTAACCCTCAAGTCCATGACATCACCACAACTCTCACAATTTCAAAAAAACCTATCAAAAGTGTCCGAAGTTACCCCGTTTCACGGTACACCAAGGAAGTCATACTTCGGCTTTACGCGATTTGAACTGCATTGATGTTGACAGGTTGTTTGTTGACACTCCCGAGAGATGGCGCCACTGTCGTCTGCTGTGCCCGAGACCCTTACCTCCGTGGCCGACCGTATTTCGCCGTAGATTTCGGATATTTAAAGGTTCCCGGATCGCATCCCCCCCCCCCCGCGCATTTGAAAGAGGCACCAAAAATATGCCGAAATACGAAGTCTGGGTGGAGCATGCCTGCAAGCACGCTCTAGCTAGCGCATGCCTGCCAAGCATGCACTAACTAGTGCATACATGCCATGTACACGCTTCCTGATGCAGAAAACTCCCTATCCCTTATGCAGTAAATGTATGCTTCAGTTAGCGTGTACCTGGCATGTATGCACTAGTTGGCTGAGCGATAGCGAAGCCTGTTACTCCAATGCGGTTGAAAAGTTTTGTCTGTCTGTCTGTCTGTCTGTCTGTGTGTGTGTGTGTACACTACTCCTCCTGAACGGCTCGGCCGATCTGGCTGAGATTTCGCAGGGTTATTAGGTATGTTCTTGGCTCGGCACACGCGAAATTTCACCATCCTACCTCAAGTGGTTCAGTTTTTATGGCTGAAAAACACCTAAAAAACGGCGAAAAATCGAGTTTTCTGTCGGTAGACCTCTCCTCCCCCAGCCACGACAAGTTAAAAAGTTACAAGGGTCAAGATCGTGGAATTTGTAGATGAAGCACCTCTATCTAGAATGAAGGGGGGTCTGGGGGGCCCCCAGCATGCAACAGTTCTGAAGTAACTGATGATGGACAAGCATTGTCTGCCGAAGGCAGCCTAGCGCCGCAGGCCAAGGTAGGTACGCCAGGCGCGGATTGGAGAAACAGGCAGCGACACATCGCGAAGCCTGTTACGACAAGACGCGGTCTGGCGTAAACCTACCTTGTTAGTGCATGCTTGGCAGGCATGCGCCAGTTAGAGCGTGCTTGCAGGCATGCTCCAGTTAGAGCGTACCATGTACACTCTTTGATTTGTAGAGTAGGTTAAAATTTACGATTTCGATAGTACCCTACCATTACCGGAAGGCCGAGGTTCCACGGACTGCACGTCGAACTCTGCGAGAATGGACACCGTTGCCTGACTCCTCAAACCCACAGCGCGGACATCAGATTCTAAACAAAAGCTATAAGTTTTCTGTCTAATCTTTTGCTGCCTTGCAGTGAAACTCAATTTTGAATTTTAACTTTATTCTAGTGTTGACTTGCCTTCCACTAACCACCTAATTACAGCCTAGTTAATCACCAGCCTAACTTGGAAGTAGTGTTGTTGCTTGGTTTGGATACCATGGCGGAGGCTGTAAAGGTAGAGCAGGAGCGGGAGGCGCCGAAACGAAATGAAATTTTTTACGAGTTTCATAGAGACTTCGCATTTGAAATCTTGCTACCTCTCAATATGTCCTACGAGGACCTGGTAGGTCCTCATTGGCAGGTAGTTTGCGATTCCCTCAGAAAAGCGGGCGAACGGGAGGCCCATTATGCGCCTTCCAGGGCAAGGTCCGTCCGCCAAACCTTCACCGCAGGGCGGCTGCGGGCGCGCTTCCTGGCAGATCTGCAGGTAAGTTGGCTGAGCGATAGCTCACTATAACTATAACAAATAGTTTTGCGATATCTCAGCTGCATTGCACCGTACGACGTGCTATACTCATAGCGTTTGAAATCTCAGTGCTGCCGGCCCCAGGACTCCCCCTAAGAGCGGTAAAAGCGGCGAAACGTGACCTGATTGTGGCAAAGACTGATCTGAAAGCCTTGAAGGCCCTCAGGTTCCCCGGACTCAGTTCTCCTCCAACTACTCCACCATGTTGCAGTCGTCGAGTCAGAATAAGAGGAAGGTCAGTTTTCACGCGGCGCCCCGCGCTCTGCAACCGCCCTATTGCCCTTCGCGAGTTCGCGGCATTGAAGACGCCGACGACGACGTGCTCCCTCTCGGCCTGCCCGGCCACCGTGTGGCGTGCGGGGCGACGCCGTGCTCACCACCCCTCACGCCACATTGCGCCGTATAGCGGTCTTTTGTCTTTTTTGATAGTTGTTGCAGTGTTTATAATGAATAAATTCCGTCGATATGCACGCTTTTTCGCTTTTGGCTTCCGGACAGCTCTCAAAAGATTGGAAATTTTGCGCTGATTCCAGAAATGACCTCGGTTTTTCGATTGGACGTAATCTTGATCACCCTACCGGCCGTTTTATGAAAAAAAAAGCGTTTTTTTCGCAGTGAATTGATTGTGGTAACCCCAAATTGCGATCGGCAGTTCGGGGATGGGGTTTGGCGGCTGGATGGTCTTCCCTGGTCCCAAATGCAACAGATTGACTCATGAGGGGGTGTGCGACCGCACTCATGTGGTCCTCAGACCTCAATTTTAGCTATGTTTTTCATGAAAAATCGCGAAAAAATACTTTTTTTTCGCAGATTGCCGACGATTGTGACACCCTACTGACCCGGTGACTTGTCTGTTGTTTGTAAAAAGTTGCTCTTGGGCTAAGGGAACACAGCGCAGCGCCTGGATGGAGGCCGGGAAGCGCCGGGGAAGGAGGGAGGGGGGTGCGGCGCTCTCACTCAAACTCGCCCAAAACGCCCAAAAGCGAACGGCGCGTGGCGCGCTCGTCGCTGGGCCAGGGGGTGAAGGGGTGAAGCACCCAGTGGCTGCCAGCTGGTCGGCTTCGCTCCGGCCGGCCAGCTGGTGCCGGTGTAACCGGTATTTTATCTTCCCCTGGAGCTTTGTACCTACCTACATTCCTACAGCTTTGAACATTATGCCTAGGCATGGTGTATCCTCGCGGGAAAACGTGGGGCAGTTTGAAACAGGGGCAGTTTGAAACAAACACCAATATTAAAGCAATGAGGGCTGCCGAAGGAAATGTGAGTGTGCACAATCTTCTATTTTCATGATCTTACTGATTTGCGATCGACACGGTCGCCAACGGTGCACTTAAGTGGCCTTGAAAACAAGGTGAAACTTCGGTACCATTGAAATTGGCCTAAACTTAAATTTCTAAGTCACGGGAGTTTCCGTCTGGGTTTCGCTAGTAAGCAATTATCTCCCGCGCACTTCCTTCATCTTTTAGTACCATATTAGACAAACGTAACGCACCCTCGGACACTGACGTAGCCCTCACCAAGTCCGGCGGGGAGCAGCACAATTGGAATGGTGCCCTCTGGGGCAGTTTGAAAGAGAAGTGGATGGGGCAGTTTGAAACACAGCAATATCACCAGAAAAAACGTTTTATATTATGGAAAGCGAGCATAATGATGGAAGTTCGTAATTCCAGATGGCATCAATGAAGACATTGTATGTTTGACCCGTGACTTGCATCAAAATGCAACATTTATAGACTATTGCATGTTGTGCACTTTGCGGGCAGGAAAAGGCCTTCATTTCAACTCCAAAACAGTAGTGTTAACAACTTTTGTTCGTCTCTTTGAGACGTATCCATTGCCATACAAATTTTCGAAAAATTCGCCATTGTTGACCAATCAGGATCTTGAAAAAAGGGGGTTGACCAAGAATTTTTTTTATTCTTGATTCGAGTAGATCTTGACGAGACCTGTTCAACGAATGGTCGGAACCTAGGTCTAAAATGCTCGCATCGTCATCGGCGACCCTGTGAGATGCCCGTCGACCACTGTCCCAAAAGTAAGTTAGAATCGACCAAGCCTTAGTGGATTCGACAAAATAATTTTGTTATTTCAGGGGGTCACAAAATTTTTGTCGAATCGACGTGGCCTGTTTCGACCGCGTTTTCACGTTTGAATCTACTAAATGTTGGTCAATTTGACGAAAGTTTCGTTGAAATTTTGACGAAGAGATTTCGTCGGTCCGATTTGGTCGCTCACTGTTACGTCACATGCTTTCGACGTCATCGCCTCTGGCGTGTTGATGACGTTTTCTTAGTTTTAGTCGAATCGAAGAGGCAGTCGTTGTATTAACATTACGAAGGCTAGGGCTGTTCCTGATTGGCTCTCCTAAGCCATGTGACGGCTTGTTTGAAAACAAACGCATGGACATTAGTTTTCATAACAACAGAACCTGGCGACAACGTTTCGCCACTTTATGACTCCCAGGATAAAAATTCAAGCCATTACGGATCAAAATACGACATCGGCAAGTCAATACAAAATTTATCGGATATTCCTCTGATGAACTTTATTTTTCCAAAAGAGTAAGGATTGCAGAGATATATATGGATTGTATCTAGGCGACGACGCTGATTCAACATATCTGACTACATGTTCTTGCAGGTAAACCGGCAAACAGGATCGAACGGGTATATCAAATCGACAAATCACTCGTTTCCCTTTAATTTTTCACCCCTTTTGTGCGAAATAAAGTCGGCTGAAGCGATAAATCGGTCGGGAAACGGGTGTATTCCGTCAAACATAACCACACTCTCCCGAGGAAATTTTGCCACAGCAAATTGTGGTGTTGTAGCTGACTTTCTCTCATGCACGTTATTAAAAATATCAAGGTAAAGGGTGTGATCTGTCAATCCGAAATGCCTGTTTCATGCCAAATGCTGAAATTAAATTAATCACACGGGAAATGTGAGGGGGACTGAGCCGAGTCGTAGCGTCAACAGAATCCGCTTTTATCTGAGCAATCCTTAACTTTTTTGGTTAAGTTATAAAAGAATGAATTTGTCCCTGAGATTTTAGATTACACTGAATATATATCGTAAGTTAATATGGGCTGATCTGCGATTTATTGATAATACTTAGTGCTGTCAGATGCAATCTGACGTCAAAGTATGAGAAATTGGCCCATCGACTAAATCTTCGTCAAATCGACTAAACTAAATAATTGGTAACATTGAATAAGACAAATTCGTCGATTCAACTTTACTTTTGGGACAGTGACGTCCTCGGGGACCCAAAGGTGACCTATGAGGCTTTGGCCATGCCGTCCCGATGTGGCATTGGCCGCTCGGACAACAGAGAGATGAGCCCAAAAAACAACAGTGAGCTCCGTCTTTTAAAAGACAGAGATCACTGTAGTTGTGGGCACAGAGCGACGCTGAGAAAAAATTAACAGGATTCTCTGTAGTTTTTTCTCGCAGCGTGAATTGTCGTCGATGTCCATTCAAGACTCAAATTATTTCAAATTATGCTAATCATTTGGAAATCCACAGTCTGGAAAAGAACTTTTCTTTCTCATGCCCTGTGTGCGCATTCAAAACATTGAAGAGAAGTTGCCTGCGGACACACATCTATGTACATCTTAAAGAGCTTACAGCAACGCCACAGCAAAAATTGCTCCCAGTAACAACATCGAGATGCAACGTACCTGAATGTAATGTGTCTATTACGTCACTGAAGGATCTTGTAGCCCATTTAGGAGGACACTTGAAGAAGGGAGAAGAAATTTACTGCCCATTAAGAAAGTGTGCAAGTGGAGACAAGCCATCAACATGGGTAACTCGTTTTACAAAACTGGCAAACTTTAAAACTCATGTTTAAAGGTATCACAAGAATGCTACTCTGCCGTCGCTCTCTTCACACCTTCCTCATCCTGCCAATGAGGAGCTTGATGAATCTATGGATGTGGATGGTCCTTCTGGTGACATGACTCGTGAAGAAGCTGAAGAAGCTGATGACAACATCAAGAGTTCTCATGAAGAGGAGTTGTTCACTGTGACTCAAGCATGCGTCTTCATTGCTCAATTTTACTTGAAAATGGAGGGATTTCTGAACTTGCCCTCTGACACTGTCCAAACAATTTGTGAAAATATTGCCAAAATTGTAAAATTTTCCCATAATATAATGGCCACAACTCTTCTTAAAGAATTGTCAAAGATAGGTGTGAAGGATGAAGTGGCAGAGCAAGTTAAACATGTGACATTAAGTAGTGATCCTTTGTTTAGGGTTCATAGTACATTTATGGGGGCAGTTTGTCTCCTCACAGAGCATCGGCGCTACAAGTTCTTCAAAGAACATTTTAGCTTTGTGGAACCAGTGAAAGAAACAGTGCTAGTCAGTGATCCTGCTGTCCCACCTGTTCCACCTGGCGCTGTTCCAACTGTCCCACCTGTTCCACCTGGCACTGTTCCAACTGTTCCACCTGGCGCTGTTCCAACTGTTCCTCCTGTTGCACTTAGTGCTGCTGTGCCACCTGTTGCTGTACCAACTCCTGCTGCTACTCCTGCACAAAAACGGAAGACTATCCATGTGGTGGACTTTGAAGTTACTTTGAAAACATTGTTGCAGGATCCGCATGTCCAGAAAGAAGTTGATATCTTTTTGGAAAAGCAAGCGTCTGGCTTCTTTTGGCCTGATGAAAATAATGCCAACAGAGTTTATCAAGACTTTACCGATGGGGAAATTTTACGCAATCATCCAGCAAGCAAAACACCCAGCATTTGCCTCTTATTATCATGTGACGCTTTTGGTGTGACCAACCAACTGAGAGCGGCCAAAAACAAGCACAAAACAAATGGACTTTATTATGTCCCAGTTAATCTACCACCTGAGAAGAGGTCAAAAGTTGACGTGTTGCAGCTAAGTGCCCTTTTTCTTGAAGAGCATTTGAAAGTTGTTGGCAGAAAAGGTCGTTCTGAAAAACTGAAAGTCAGGTGGGATGAGTGTTTAAAACCTGTTATTAAGAAGCTCAATGATTTGTTTAGTGGAGGCATTGAATATAAAGGCAAGAAACTTCCTGTATATGTGATATTCATGCTTGGTGATAACTTAGGACAGCACCAGATTGGTGGGTTTGCTGAGAATTTCAGTGGTGACTTTTGGTGCAGGGATTGTGAGATACAGAGTGCAGCATTCAAAGAAAACCCAACTCTTGTGATTCCTCTAAGGACACCTGAGGACTACGAAGGATGTTCATATGTAGCTAGCACTCAACCTCAACTAACTCATTACAAAGGTGTTAAGTTCAGCTCTACATTAAATGAGTTGCCTGAGTTCCATGTTTGCCTGCCAGCTTTACCACCCTGCATTGCCCACGATCTTTTTGAAGGAGTGGTTGCGTATGACATGATGTGAATCATCAAACACTTCATAAGATTAAAGTGGTTCTCTCGTGAAGAATTGAATGCTAAAATTAAATCTTTCCCATTCTTTGGAAAAGATGCTTCAGCCAGGCCTTGCACCTTGATCTCAACCACGAAAAGCAAATGAAGATCAAATCCCCCCTGATTCTTGGAGTTCTTGGCGCCCTTGGCCGCCAGGACTTGGCCGAACTCTTCAAGGTTGGGACTCTACGTTAGTCAGTGACCTAGTCGGCTGCATTCATCCGCTGGAGAAGAAATACACATGGCACAGCTCATGATGTGGAAGAAGCAGAAGGGCCTTAGTGCTAATTGTTGATTATGATAGCGCTACTGGGGACAGGAAATTTATCAGGGTGCATTACATCTTTTGAAGACTTTCCGAAATTGTTTGGCAAACTCGTTCAGTCATCACCCATCCTGAAATAGCTGTACAGAAGTGGACAAATTTTGTCCTGGAAAGCAGTCGAGGGTCTGATGAGCTCTCCGAGCATGAGAAATTCAAGGGCAGTAAAGTCACAAAGTCACGTGCACTTGACCGGCTTCAGCTGCATGAATGTGAGTTGGACGGCACAAGTTTTTAACAGGCTGATTGCAATGGCATTGCGGAAGGAGAATCTTGAGCCTGTCTGACAACATTTCTCAGAGGAGCTTGTGGATTGAGTTAAAGTTTTTAACTGATGCTTTGACTGCTTAGATGGAGGTGAAGCAAGCTCAAAGAAGAAGGGCGACCCAGACCTTTAGGAATACTGTTCGGTCAGTGATCCAAAATTAAAGTTCCTTAAGATATCATTGGATATTTGGAAGATTGGGAAAGAGACAGTAAAGAGAGAGTGAAAAACTTTACGAGCAGCAAAAGAATTCATGGTGATAATGCCTTTAACAGACTGATAGCAGATACACAGAGTCGTTGGATGGGTCCGTGAAATTGGAAGACAGTTGTGAGGGGGGGTTTGATTAACCTGATTCAGACACATTGCTTTCAGAATCTTTGGATACTTTAGAAATGACCACGCAGTAGGGTACTTCGGAGGAAACCTAGACCGGAAGTCAGAGACAGAACGGGAGAAACAAAAGAGCGTCGCGCGGCCGTGCTGAGCGGTGGTGGGGGCCGGAATGGGCAGAGTGGGGGTAGCGAGGGGGTATGCACTCGCGTAATAGTCGGTTCACTCTATCTGTAATAGCACGCGTAATAATACGCGTAATAGTCGCGTAATAGCCAAAAGTTGTCAAAAGTTTATCAATTTGGTGTGTTTAGGCCGTTTTTATCTAAATTCCGATTAATTTGTGGCGTAATAGAGCGTAATAGCGTAATAGTCGGTACACAGGTTCAGAGAGCTCATACCCCCTCGGGGGGTAGCATGCGCGCGCCACCTTCACCCCCACTCCGTCGATTTCGACCCCCACCACCGCTCAGCACGGCTGCACGACGCTCTTTTGTTTCTCCCGTTCTGTCGCTGACTTCCGGTCCAGGCTTTCTCCGGAAGTACCCTATTCATGAGGTAACGGCTAAATTATAGGCTTGTACACCACTTGTTTGACGGGGTGTACTTCTTTCTAAATTTGTACGTGTGGTAGAATGCGGTAACCGCAACTTTTGGTCTCACTACAGCCAAATGTGGTAATTTCACTACACTTTCGATTTCAGTGTTCCTTCTCTCCCTTTCCCACGTGTCCAAACCTTAACCTAACCTTTTTTTGTTTTCTTGGATTTTTTTAGGGGATCACGCCCAATGCCACGGTTTGTTTAGGTAAGCTCAAGGTAGGTGTATACGCCAGGCGTGGATTGTCGTAACTGGCGCAGCATCGCGAAGCCTGTTACGACAAGACACGGTCTACACAAGGTAGGTGTACGCCCGACCGTGTACACCCACCTTGTGTAGACAAGGTAGGTGTACGCCCGACCGTGTCTTGTCGTAACAGGCTTCGCGATGCTGCGCCAGTTACGACAATCCACGCCTGGCGTATACACCTACCTTGGCCTGCGGCGCTAGCCTGCCTTGAGCAGGCTACTTTCCTAGTCAAACCGTAGAAATGAGCGTGATCCCCACAAAAATTAGAATTTGGTGATCTGAATCTTCACTAATGGGACTTATCTTTAGGTCGGGGGTCAGAATGGGTTCTATTTTCGTCATCAGCACACTCAAAATCCATGTGTGTACTCAGTACACACTTCTAGGTGCGTGCTTACAAGCATGCACTGCTAGGTGTGTACTTGAATGAGTACACGCTTATAAGTGTGTACTCAGTGAGTACACACTTGCGAGGTGCATGCGCGGCTTAGGGAAAACGCATGCACTTCTATGTGTGTACTCACTCACACTAAATTCTTATGGACTTTTTTATGCATAGTTATGCATGCGCAGAAACGTCCATATGTTATGTATATAATGCATCTATTGTCGTTACCAATCCAGAGCTAATGTACACAGTAAGCATTTAGTTTTTAAAAATACCTATGGACTTTCCCGCGCATGCATGTACTAATGATAAAAAATGCGTCCTTATGCATTTAAAAAGCCATGCACTTTAGTGTGTTTTGAGTACACACTTCAAAGTGTGTGCTCATTCAAGTACACACTTCTAGGTGCGTGCGTAGGCAAGTACACACCTAGGAGTGCATGCTTGTAAGCACGCACCTAGAAGTGTGCACTGAGTACACACAGATTTTGTGTGCACCCTCCAAAACATAGGAATCGATATGAAACTTGTCAAAAGAATGAAAGTACCGAAAAAAATTGTTTTTTTTTCTGCCGTTTTATGAGCGTTTTTTTGCTCATGAGACCGAATGGATTGAGGTAGAAAGCTGAATTTTTGTGTGTGGCGAGTCAAGGACATACCTAATGACCCTGCAAAATCTCAGTCAGATCGGCCGAGCCGTTTAGGAGGGGTAGTGCGCTCACACACACACACACACACACAGACAGATAAAACTTTTCGACCGCACTGGAGTAACTGGCTTCGCTATCGCTCAGGCAATAATAGTTTGTTTACTCCTTTATCATTGGCAGTTTTCAAATCGCGAACGTTTTAATTTTTGTCACCGAATTTGAACAGCATATTGTGTTTGTATGTTTCTCCAGGACGCAGCACTGAGTCTGGGACACTCTTCACCTGGAACAGCGAAAGCAACATGCTGAAACAGGATTTCAAATGTGATTTCTTCCGTGCCTTCATTCTTAGTCTGGACTCTGTCCAACGTCCGGACGTTTTTACCAAGAAATGTAGCAAAGGGGTATTTAAGGTTCTTTTTGACGATCAATTTTCAAGAACACCAATCATGAGTTGCAATCTTACAAACAAAATAAAATGCCAAGAACCGAATAAAAATAGGTAGCATGATTAATCGTCAAAAAGGACCTTAAATACCACTTTGCTACATCTCTTGGTAAAAGCGTCCGGACGTTGGGCAGAGTCCAGACTAAGAATGGAGACACGGCGAGATTTTCAATAACACCAATCATGAGTTGCAATCTTACAAATAAAATAAAATGCCAAGAACCGAATAAAATTAGGAAGCATGATTGGAAAGAAAGATAAACGTAGGTCCCTCAGTACCTGCACACAACATCTGTTACTGCAGGAAAACGATCCCGTTTAAATATTCAAATACAAGAGTTCTTCGGCACCTCAAAGCAAGAATTAGCGTTGCGGTCGGTTCATAACTTCGGAACTTACATAGTGAAGTGAGTCGTAATAATTTGGCTGATAATGCAGAATGCGCCGTGCTTTTCATAGTGCACCCCTCCTTTCCCGACGACAGGCGTCTTCTTGCTCGAAGGGCTAGGAAAGCATCGAGGCATCAATTAAAAGAGCGGAGTACTTCACTACAAGATCAAATGTGTGCTTAGTACACAGCTATGGGAGCGTACTTGCAAGCACACATCTATAGCTGTATGCTTGGACAAGCACACATCTATAGGTGTATGCTTGGCAAGTACACATCCATAGGTGTATGCTTGGCCAAGCACACTTTAATCCCACCCATTTAAAGGCACACTCCTACAGCTGTGTGCTTGGCCAAGCATACATCTATAGATGTGTGCTTGTCCAAGCATACACCTATAAATGTGTACTTGCCAAGCATACACCTATAGATGTGTGCTTGCAAGTACGCTCCCACAGCTGTGTACTAAGCACACATTTGATCTTGTAGTGTTGGTACTCAAATATAGGTCATGGCTAATTCCAACGGATGCTGACTTCGCATCAGTTGCTGAAACCAGGTCCCGAGGTGTCAATCATGAGGTGTTAATTCGTTCAACCAACATGACACCACGTTCAAATGAACGCGACAAAATGTCACGATCGTTTGAATGTGGATAAGTAAAGGGGGCAGTAGCACTTTGTACACGTGTTTTCCAGTTTTTGTTTGGACATCAACATGAAAAAAGACTAGCATGGATGAGAACCGGTGACCATGTAAAAACTCAACCTTTTTACACAATTTCCAAAAAATATTTTCTTTTAACATTAACGAAGGCATTTACATGAAGCAGGTAAAAACGGTCTGAAAATTATACCTGGTGTCACCGCACGCACGATTTCAACCAATGTTTTCAACTTTTTTTAAAGGGGTGCATTTGAAAGAGTATAAAATTGCCCAAAAAATGAACCTCGGGGTTCAAATCAGATGAAAAACATTAGTAGAGAAAGGTGGGATTTTTTTTCATAAATTTTCCATTGTATGAGCTTTTCTTGGCCGATACTAAACATCTAGTATTGAAACATCTCATATCTTTCGTCCAATATTAACCCCCGTGGACTTTTATTTTAAGAGTCAACGACAAGATTGATTTTGTTTCTGGTTTGCAGCCCGCTGAAGTTTCCAGCCGCAAACAGTTACCTTCAAAATGCTTAAAACAAAGCGATCCTTACTCAGGTAAGTTGTTGGCGGTGAAAAGCTGTATCCCTGGTTGATCGGAGTACAATTCAAAAGTGCGGCCCGAAATGGTATGCTCTGCCCTGAAAATTAAATTGATTTCAATTTTACACTGCGTTGAATGAAAATCGTTATTCATTGAATCTAGAGACGCCTAAAGCTGGTTCGAGGATGGTGACGACTGAAATGGCTTACTGTATTCAGTAGCACCCCTTCTGGACTGATCTTAAAACCCGCCTTTTCCTTGTTTCATTAGTTTAGTACTGCTGATTTTTTGCTGACAAAATAATCCCGCACCTGCCTCTTTTGCTTAATACGCACAACTTACACCCTTATTACGTACGTACTTATGCTATTTTGACAATTATCCTTACGCATCATCATTTGTTTGGTTTAGGCTTTCCCTGCAAACAATTTTTTGTTTCTCCTGATAATGACGGAAATTGATTTATCCCCTTCCTCAGCTTCGCGGTTTAATTTCAAGTTTACCACGACTTACCTCAAAGACAGCAGTATACAAGAAATGGAAGATCCATGTTTTTTGAAGTAGTGCCTCCCAGGTGTACCACTAACGATTTGGTTTTAACAAAACTCGAGGATCCACCTCTAGATGTGTGATTCAAGATATCTTACTCAGCTACGCGAACCATCTGGTTTGGTGTGGTATGGCATTTTGAGACGAGAAGATCAGTGTCGTAGTCCACCTTCGGCAGCACATCTTTCAATAGACGGGGTGTGCAGAAGTCGTACGGGGTTCCCTCCACTTTTGCAGTGGTTCCTGGAACAGTACTGATAATTAACATTGCCTATTTCGAGGGTCGACAACTGCTCACATTCGCTGAACGACTCGACTCCCGAAAATCTCTCACACTCTCAAAACACTCATGCACTCCCGACATTCGTCTACAATCCCTTCCATTAACACACACTCAACATTTACTCACATTTCCGTGTACAATCGCAGCATTCTTGTACTGTCAACACAGGAAACAATGCACATTCACACACATTCCTTCACATTTCTACAAAACTCTTTCACCTGCACATTCATAAATCAGTCTCCCTCATTCCTTCTCATACATTCCCAACACATTCGTGCGCATTCTTGATATTCTCCACACATTCCTTCACATTCTTGGAGTTCTCATTTTCAGTTTCATTTTGAAGCTTAGATTGGCAAGAAGAACAACGGTTCAAAAATTTTGTACCCGCTACGAAATTCTATAACCAAATTACGAAGAAAGAAATTGTATCCATCGTAGCACAAATTTCTGTATCGTATGATACTGGAAAGGCCGCACTGGTGAAACAAAGGCATTAAAATTATGCCCTTTAAAGGGCGTAAACGTTTTACGCCCTTCAAGGGCATAAATCGTTAATGCCTTCAGGAAGGGCATTAAAATTTTGCTTGTAATTCCTATACCATTTACGCCCTTCCCAAGGGCGTAAAACGATTTATGCCCTTGCAAGGGCGTAAAAGAGTATTTATGCCCTAAAGAGCGTAATTTTTATGCCTTTGTTTTACCAGTGTGCGTCCCGGGCTGCGTAACCAACCATGTTACAGAATTCTTTACTGATCTTTTTGAGAGCATATATGCCCACTATCAAAGACATCTGTAAACCCTGGGATCGTCATATGCTTTGAACTATCCAGCGGTTCAAAATGAACGCTTTTCAAATCCATTCTTACCGCAATGATTCGTGTATTCATCTAGGGGTTGGTAACGATCTGCGTAGAGCTTCAGACGCGTGGCGTACACTCCCTCTGCACCAGCATCCTGTATCGCAATATACCTTTAGCAACTCCAGAACATACTCCGGTCCACTTTCTCTTTAAGTTGGACACTGCAAGAAAAATTGTGAAAAGTACAACAAAACTACAACTAAAACTGTACCCCCTTAAAAAGCCTAAATGTTTAAAAAGTCCCAAAAATTGTCAAAGCAATGTTGAAAAAAACCAAACAGGCTTTGTCTAAATGACATTTCCAAATGTGCTTGTAAAAAATTGTACTTTAAAAGTACATAATTCCCTGTTAAAAAATTTGCCAAATTTTTGTGTTTTTTCTTGGGAAGGGGGTTTTTTATCAGGGTGTAAAAAAAACCAAAAGGTTTAAACTCCCCCCAATGGGAAAACGGCAGTCTTACAATAGCTTATTTAAAACTTTAATCCCTGATTTTGTTCTTCAATGTGTACATGAAAACCTAACGTAACAAAGTACACACTTACAAAATCTTATTGGAACGTGACATCCGTTGAAACGAACTGCAAAATGTCACTTTCTTTAGCATTGGTCACATTTTTTTGGGGTGTAATTGGGGCAAAATCATTTTTAATTGCGTGCAAATGCTAAAGAACTGACACTTTGTAGTTTTTTCAAGTGAGTATTTTGGGAATGAATGAATCTGTCGCAATAAAACCTTAAAAACGAATCAGGAAAAAAACGGAACCTTTTTCCCCCAACCCTATGGCGAAATATGACCGGGGGGGTTTCCGGAAAAAGGAACCTTTTTCCGGGGGTGTACTTGAAGCACATTTGTAATTTGCATGGGCAAGCTGGTTTGTAAGAGGTTTCGACATTTTTTGAAGGTTACTTGTGCATTTAGGTTTGTGGGTTTTTTGAACTCTTTAAAAATACATTTTTGCAAATCCAAGTGTGAGAGGCTAACCTATTTGTGCGAACCACTACGTCTCGGGCGAAAGTAAAACCCGCGCCCACGCGCAAATGTCCACTTTCCCAAAAGGGGTGGAAGCTTTGAACAAAACCAACTGTCCACTTTGAAGCGGGGGACAAAGGGGTTCCCACTTGAAAGCGTGAAAAGGGGTTCGCACAGTGGAGACGTTCACACTTAGCGTGCAAACGGTCATTTCAGGTTTGGAACGTTTTCCACTTACTACATCCTGCAATTCAGGAAAGTGATTGAAGCGGGGGGACCTTTGTCCCCGTCCACCTGGATTGTGCCCCGTACTAGTGCCTGCCCTGCCCCCCGGAAAATCTCGTCGCCGTCCGGCGAAAGCAGACTGAACGTGACGCCGTCTGCGCGCGTGGAGGCTTTCCACACGCACTGTAAAAAATTATTGTATATTCACGAAAAAAAATTGTTACAAATTCCTTAATTTGTTACTTACGAAATGCATTTCTACAGGCCGTTTCATAAATTATTCATCACAGAAATCTTAATTTTATGAAATTTATTTGTGAACACTGACTTATGAAATGGTACTAACGAAATATATTTTAAAGGCGACGATAGTACTACGGCAAGGCCATTTAAATACGAAATGTTTCTTTAATTTACAGCAAATACTTGGGTAATTTCGTTGCACAAATCGCTTGTAACATTACGAGATGGGGTGATGCCTTCGTCATTTTACAGAATGTTGCATGAATAAAGAAATACAGCTGAAACAAGTTTATCCCAATGATACCAGAGTGACACGGCACGAAAGCGGTCCACGTAATTTGGAACGTGCAAAAAGTTTGTAATTTTACAAACTCCTGCATGGACAGCATGGAGAAGATTTCATAATTCGTTTAGAAACATAAAAACGTTGAAAATTCACAAATTATTCATGCAACAAAATTACCCAAGGATTGTTTGTAACTTTATGAACAAAATTTTTACAGTGCGGCCTGCACGGAGTTCAGAGTTTCATGATAATTGATTTGTCCAGCTGATGACCAAAAATAATGACAGACAAAAAGTCACGACAAAGATCGGTCTGCCAAGACAGTCACGTTGATATCTGGCGTGAATGAACCGTGGAATTGGTGCTTTTATGGCGTTTCTTGGGAAGCGTGGGTAAGCGCGACTGCACAGTAAAAACTCTACGAAGAATCGCTTCGTAATACGAAGAAAATAAAGGCATTGTAAAATAAACGAAAAATTGCTTCGTATTATAAAGCAAATTCCTTCTTAAAACGAAGCAATTCTACAACGCCTTCATTTTCTGCGTAGTTACGAAGCAAATGCTTCGTAGGCTTTTAAGAGTGTGAAGTCACGCCGAAAAGCTAGCATGACTTGTCACGCTGATTCTTAGAATTACTTTCTTGCGTGACAGTTTATTCGTGCCTCTGAGGCGGCACGAAGTCACGCCGGTACACACTCTTAAAAGCCTACGAATCATTTGCTTCATAACTAAAAAGAAAATGAAGGGGGTAGGAGGACTTCGTCATTTACAAGGATCTAAAAAAGGGGGTCGACCGACTAAAAAAATTTATTGCAGATTTCGATTGGTCTCAGCAAGACCTTTTCAACGAGGGGTCGGAAAGGGGGTCCAGGAGCCCGACTTCGTCTATTAGTCAAATCAGGACCTTCAAAAAAGGGGTCGACCGACTAAAAAAATTTATTGCAGATTTCGATTGGTCTCAGCAAGACCTCTTCAACGAGGGGTCGGAAGGGGGGTCCAGGAGCCCGCCTTCAAGAGTTATGGGAAAAAGTGCGACGGACTCGTTTGCGCTCCTGCTGTGCCTCTATTGCAAGGAGTTGCAGTAGCATGGCAAATATGGGTATTTTCGAAATGAGGGTGAAGAGACAAATGAAATGGGCATATTCTAAGGACAGTTGGAGTAAAAAGTGTAAGGACTATTGCATATTGTGAATAGAAGGGCGGGCCTAAGTCACGATGGTACATCGATAACTTTGCTTTACCCGCTCACGGTGTGTGTGATGCGAGCGGGCCGAAGGCCCGGGCCTTCGACTGGCCAAGTTGGGTCTGATGCGAGGGCCGAAGGCCCGAGAAAAGGCCGCCGGCAGGCCAAGCTGGGCCGGCCCCCTGTCGAACCGAGTTGCCGGCGCAGCGAAGCGGAGCTGGCAACTCGGTTCGACGGAAGGGCGGGCCCTAGCTTGTTATAGTTGAATTGGTCAAAACCCTGTAGGGTTACATCAAAATTGCATATAACTTAAAATAGAGTTTGGAGATTTATCTGTAACTTGATGCAAAGCGCAGAGCATTACGACAAATTTTAATTTCAAAATTTTTTGGCGGGAAACCCTAGCTGATGTACTACTTTAATGTCCGGTATCTACTGCAAATTGTACTAGCATTACATGGTGTTTGCATCCACTGGTAGCCAACGAATGTGACGTCATATTCGTTAGAGTGTAAATTTTGTCACGTTCGTTTGAATATTATGCCACATTCGTTTGAACGTGACTCGGCCGTTAAAGCAGGGTGTCACATTCGTTTGAAAGTGTATCAACATTCAAACGAATGTGACATCATATTCAAACGAACGTGACAAAATTCACATTGGAACGAATATGACGTCACATTCGTTGGCTACAAGTGTCGCCTGAAGCACCCTAAATTGTATCACCGTTGGATGTGCTTAAAACTGCTTAATTACTACGAGCACATCGGTTTCTTGGACATTCACTGCACATTACCTTCCTTTTTCATTTTTAACTGTCCGAATTGATCATCATGTAGACAGTTCAAAAACTTGGTCTGTCCTCAGAAGTAGTGAATTCGCATTCAGAACTTAAATCAGCACTCTTAAAAGCCTACGAAGCATTTGCTTCATAACTACAAAGAAAATGAAGGCATTGTAGAATTGCTTTGTATTATGAAGAAATGCTTCGTATTACGAAGGATTTTGCTTCGTAATACGAAGCATTTCTTCGTAGATTTTACAATGCCTTCATTTTCTTCGTATTACAAAGCGGTTCTTCGTGGAGTATTTACTGTGAGAGCGAGCCAATCCGCCTACCTTGTCCCAGCCCTTGACGCCTCCCTTGATGGTGTAGTGTGCTCGCGATCCTGAAGGGTTGAGCTTGTACACTTTCCCATCCAGGGTGAATGAAGAGTTGGCGATGCGGTTGGCTACCCGACCGATGGTAGCACCGAAATATTGTGGGTTATCGACGTATTCTGGTTAAATAAAATCGCAAATAAGTTTTGGAACTTGAACTTGGAGAAGAATAGTGGGGTGGTAGAGAATGTCCGCATCTTAGAAAGGATGTAGAAGGTGCCTTATTGTGACAGCAGTACTTAAATGCCGTTCCACCTTCACTCTTAAAAGCCTACGAAACATTTGCTTCATAACTACGAAGAAAATGAAGGCATTGTAGAATTGCTTCGTATCATGAAGAAATACTTCGTACTACGAAGGATTTTGCTTCATAATACGAAGCATTTCTTCGTAGATTTTACAATGCCTTCTTTTTCTTCGTATTATGAAGCGATTCTTCGTAGATTTTTTACTGTGTTGACTTTGATCTGGCGCGGTTCCAGTATGTTGACAAGGGGACAGTTATTTTACAGACATAACACTAACACGTCAGACTTAAGAAGGATATGCCTTTTTAACTGGTCCATACGTTTCGAACGGCAAGTGAACTGCAACAACTATTGCTGCGCTGCAGACAAAAACTGCAACCTGTAGAGGATGTGCATGTGCACCACATTCAACTACAAAGATCTTTTGAAGTAATTTAATAGGGCTGCATCACTTAAGCTATATAGAATTATATTTGGTTGGCTAAAAACCCCTGTCGATTTACGGTGGTGCTTCTACTGTTGCAAGCTATATTTGTTCGAATACATTTCGGTGGCATATAAAGAAAATCTGACCACAGTATTTTTTTTTATTTTTTTAGAGAGAGAGAAAGGGGGGGGGGGGTAAAAATGCCTACAGAGTCAAAGGCTACAACAATGCAAAAGTTAAATTAACGGTGGAAGGGAGACCTGCCTTTGAGCGTGTCGTGGCCCAGCAGCACGTCCTTCGAGCGGCCCTGCTTGTCAGGCACAGTGATGGACGTCAAGTACGCCCCGTAGTTCATAACCTGCCGAAAGAAAGCAAAAGGTGAGAGCTGAAGTCTCCAAGCGCGTTTTTATGTTGAGCGATTATCACACTAAAAGCCTGCGGAACATTTGCTTCATAACTACAAAGAAAAATGAAGGCATTGTAGAATTGCTACGTATTATGAAGATATACTTCGTATTGCGAAGGATTTTGCTTCATAATACGAAGCATTTCTTCGTAGATTTTACAAAGCCTCCATTTTCTTCGTATTACGATGCGATTCTTCGTAGAGTTTTTACTGGGCACGTTTCGGGGTACTTTTAAACCTTTCTGATTTGCCGAAAGTGAGAAACATCTAATTACGTTTTTCTGGTGACTGGGGTCATGAATGTTACTATAGTCATGTCAATGGTACGAGCTATGGTATTTATAGCAAAGGCCTTGTACTACCTTTCAAAAGCATTGAGGCCTCAGGTTTTCACATCATATACGTTTAAACAGGTGTTCACACTTAGAATCCTACAAAGAACTGCACGTTTTTTTTTCGGAAGTATGGGAAATGCGCCAAAACCATTTTAGGGCATCGATCTTAACATCAATTGACGGCGATTCACCAACTTTTGTCCAAATCGGTGACATCAAGGCTTTGGCTCTGGTTGACTTGGCATGGAATGACCCCTTCGTATTATGCTTGCGCCATTTCCTTCGTATTATGGGAAATTTCTTCGTAAGACATTGAGAGTGCGGTCGCAAAGCGGGCCCTTTGGAAATTTGTGCATGTCGATATCTGCACTCGTTTGGGCACAGGAGCCAGGAGAAACGAAACAACCCCAACGTGAGAAAGGCTCAAGTGATTCCCATTGGTACAGTCTGGCGAAAAATGGGAAAATTTGTTTCAAACACCACACTGTAAAAAATTTGTGTTGCAATTTAGCAGAAAATATGTTGCTAATTTTCTTAGCGATCAAAGTTGTTTTCAAATGACTTTCGTTGTTTACTAACGAGTTGCGTCGTTCGTCCACAAGATGTTTGTAAACCGGTAGACAGCCTTATTTGCATCAATTTTTATTGCCGATTAGGTCACAGACCTAGTAGAGACCCGGTTACCCCGCAGTAACCACTCCTTAGATTGTCCGGGTTGTTTGTACGCAGCAAAATATTGTTTAGAAACAGCATAAGTCATAAAAATAATTAGCAACGAATTCGTCGTTTTAAAACAAGCAAACTTGTTCACAAACAACAGCGTTGTCGAGGTTGGTAATTGTGTTGTTGTTTTAAAACAACAATTTTTAACAGTGCAAGGAAAGTTGAGGTGCTTATCAGGATTTTCAACGCGGTATGAGAATAAGAGGGCGGCTGTGCTGCCTGTACTCATGTTCTTTGTGGCACAAACTATACATGTTTCGTTTCAGATTTGTCTGAAACTTCAGTGATAAAGCTTTAATTTTAGCAAAGACGTCTTCCACGCCCTAAATTTTGATCGTCAATATGACCAACACTCTCAGCAGGCAGGCTGCGTTTTCAAAAGAAAAGCAATATTTTTTCACGAAGTTGAATGATTTTTTTTGCAGTGCAGGCTCTGAGGCTGATATTTCTCTGATTTTGAAGTGTGTGAGCGTCGCAAGCCCGCAATGTAATATCACATGAGTACCTGAACGGAAATGTCTTTAGTTTTGATCGTAAAACGAAACACAGGCTGTCCCGACACATTTCCAAAGAGCTGGCTTGAGACTTGCACCCCAGGCGTTGCTGGCCCAGTGACATCTCGCAGAGGTTCCGTCAGAGTAGGCCCGCAGCAGTCCAGTGGCTTGACCACCTGAAAGCAGCATCCATGAAAATATGTATATAAAAGTCTAAAAGAATATGTAAGTTTTGAATGTGAGCTTTCCTCAGTATCTGAGCATATAATTGTGCATAAAAATTGTATAATTATGCTTGAAAAAGTGTAGTGTGTACATTATCTCTAAAACCTCGGAGAACATAATATTTTTTAAACACTTATTTTGTTTTCATTTGTTTGTTTTAAAAAATACTTGTTAAGCTTACATGAAGCAGCGACACGAAAGTTACAGCGTGCAGAAACATGTTCGGTCTACCACTGCACCCAACTCATGGGCGCAGCTCACGAAAATAAGATCTGACTGTTTGGCCAACGTAACGAAAAGAAAGTCTTACTGGCATATCCCTCCCAGAACTCCGGACAAAATCCTCACAAGACCGTGATCTAAAGTGGCTTCGTTTCGCGGACATCGTTTGTCTTATTTTTCTCCAGTCACCTTTATTGTCTCCATATTAATGATGTGACTTAGGTGTCTATGAAATGTGACAGAGTTTCGTTGTGTGCAGGTGCATTGGTACCCCTGCGCTGCGTCACGACTATCGTGTGATTTTACGGCAGCCACGGAGTGCAAGCGTATCATGGTTTTACTGCTGCTGGCACGACGATTGGAGAAACGTAATGAAACTTTCTTGACACTGTGAAACCCAAAGGCGTGTGCAGGAAAATGTCAGGCAGGAGCAGGTTTATTTGAGAAAAGCAGGGCCTTTCATTGACTCCCCTATGGATTTTGCTGTTTTTTTTTTTTTTTTTTTCGGGAATCAGAGTAACCCATAGTGGGAGTTCAGGGTCAAATTTTTAGTAACAATAAATAAAACAACAACAATCAGGGATGTTAGTTTTTTTGTGGCATTTTTGCCAGGTAATTTGAGTGTTTCCTGGAGCTCGGGGACTCTCTGACCGCTTTGGATCAACTTTGGGTCCTCGCATCAGAATAGAAAGAGGACACAATCGTGCTGCCCGATTCTAATTAGACTCGATTAGAACGACGTTTTCATGGAAGAAATTAGTTTTCTCTCTAAAAACCCTTTTGCCCAACCCAAATCCGCGCCTGCCGAGATGGGAGGGGAGTGGGGACTAAAAGCCAATTATCCACATAACATCTAGATAGCGGCTTGAAAGGAAATCCCCCCCCCTTTTCCATAGCCCCTAGAAAGCCGCCTGAGAGGAAAGCAAAAAGTGCTACCTCGCTCCCCCCCCCCCATAGCCTCTGGATCCGCCACTGCCTCCACCCCTCCCTCTCGCAGGGTCCTCCACTGCCAAATAGACGCCCCCCTTCCCCCTTGGCCTGGTGAGGCTCGGCGAGACCACCGACGGTAGGAACTTTCTCATTCGGTCCATCCAGTGGATGAGTTCCCAAAGGTTGTCCCTGGCGACTTTCGCTGGTATTCAGCCACGACCCCCCTCTTGCGCCTCTCTCACTTCTAATCTATGAAATGAAAAAGACAGGAACCAGAAGGAACGTATACCTACTGGTTCCTTGTTTTCGTTACAACTATATTTCATCGCGAACCCTCGGGACTTGGGACGGCCCCTCCCTGGGTGCCGGCCGTCCCGCCGACGCTGGCCGCCTATCTGATATAAGCTCAGCACATTCCGTCGTATATATAACCATTCCGCCTCCACTCACGCTGCGACGCTGCGCGGGGCACTGGTACTGGACTGGGATCAGTTCGCCTCGCGCTTCAATGACAGACACAGCCTCCGTGTCGTCCCTCTGCGCCTTCGTCTTGCCTCGTGGATAATCAGCGTCTTGAGCCCGCGTGGCCATCGCCAGCCCGTGTTGAAATTTCAAGTGTGTGAAAACTTCTGTGAACATTAACAAATGAAACAAGTCTTGCCCACGTCGAAATGCGTCGCGTCCTCGCGGCGTCCCTCCAGTTTTCTGCAGTTGAAGGTAGGGTAACTGTTCAACTGTCATTAGGGATGACAATTAAAATAAACCAAGATAATTAGGCCATAGTGTTGTCTCGCAGGGATCCTTAACTTACCTCGAAATGGCATCATTACGTATCGTAAGCGTCAAAGTTATAACCAGTAACTTATGACTTCTTTATAAAAGGATAAGTTATTTTTCTAGCTTCTCAAATTTGCATTGGGAAGTTCTTGCACCAGTCCATACCCTTAACCTTTAGCGAACTTTGCCTTATGTTACGTTACGAAAGCAGTGTTAGTTAAATGTTATGTTCAGTTAAGGATCACTGCTCTCTCGTTCATCCTGCCACTCAGTTCTCATATTTTCAGGATAACATCCTGGCTTTTGATTACTCTTGTTTTTCAGTCGGCGACGTGCGAAAGCGTCTATCGCACTCTTGATCGTCTCGTATCTTATCTGGCCAAATCTGCGGCCGTTTTCCTGTCCCGGTGAAGGTGAGGCACGGCCGGCGCAGGCTTGATGTGCGCAGTCAGTGGCCCAGTGCTTCGCCGCAGGATGGCTGGACGGTATCCGGTCAGCCCGGGCGTCGCTCTGATCATCAGCGTCAGGGACTTCAAGGGCAAAGACGAGCCGCGCCTGGGCGCAAGAAACGATTTCATGTTCCTCAAGAGCACGTTCACAGTTACGGGCTGCAGAACATTCCCAGCCACAGAGAAGCTGAACTGGAGCCAATCGGATTTCGTAAATGCTCTGAAGGAAGCTGTGACACCCTTTGAAGAAGAAGAGGCTTTTAAGCGCGGACCTTTCTTTCTGTGCTTCTCGACGCATGGCGATGAAAAAGGTTTGTTCCTGTCCTCACTTTTAAACGCTGTTAAAGAAACGTAATTCCTAAAATGACGCATTCGCTGCCTTTGAATTGCGATCACCTCACGAACTTTTCTTCGCTTTGCGTGGAAATAGTACGAAAGTTAAAAAGAGAAAGATCCTTAACGTCATTGTTATCTTAAGTGTGAACTCGTTTAAATTGCATTGGAAGCGTATTGAAGAAGTTTTTGCATCATAAGTGCTTCAAATACTGAATTGCATTTACGTATGTTCTCACTTTATCACACCAAAATGTGATTATCAGGGCCTAAACGGGCCAGATCATAGACATTTTTTTTGCATTTAGGCGATAATTTTTTATTTCTGCCACATATATGATGATTTGAGAAAATCACATTGGCCTTTTTATCAATGCTAATTGTATGAAACTTGTCACATTAGAAACATCAGTAGTTGCGATACAAAGGTTAGTGCCGTTGCAACACTGATTATCCGAACGCTGTGAGTATAGCGTCAATTGGTGCGATGCAAAAGCTTTGCACATGAAGTGCAATGCCTCCCTATTCCCATGCATCACTGAGATTCCAAACGCCATGAGTATAGCACGTATGGCACGATGCGCTGTGATATCGCACCATACGTGCAATGCCAGAGCCATATCGCACCATAACCATAGGTGCAATGCTTTCCGAAAATGCCCTATGCTTTTGCATGGGAAAGGGGAGGCATTGCACTTCATGTGCAATGATTTTGCATTGGACCAATTGACGCTATACTCATAGCGTTTGGATTCTCAGTAATTACACTGCGGCAAAAGGCTACGGAAAATTCTGTTAACAGCTTGTGGTAATTCTCCGTAGCCCCCTTGTCAATATTCTCCGCAGGCTCTTCCAGTATTTTCCGCAGGACCGCACAGTATTCTCCGTGGGACCTTACAGTGTTCTCCGTAGGACTATACAGTCTTCCAGGCCCTACGGAGAAGACTGTGCGGTCCTACGGAGAATACTGTAAGAGCCTACGGAGAATATTGATAAGAGGGCTACAGAGAATCCTGGCAAAAAAATTAACTGAATTTTCCGTACCTTTTTGCCACAGTGTATACATAGGGCAATTTCGGGAAGCATTGCACGTATGGAGCGATATCTCAGCTGCATTGCACCATACGTGCTGTACTCAAAGCGTTTGGAATCTCAGTGAAGGCATTTTGTTCTCAATTTGCAAAGTAACTCTTCGCAATGCACAGAAGACAGTCCGTAACACGACACGACGGTGTGTAACTATTTGAGGGCTAGAGTGTGTACCTGACTCCGTCATTAAAGTTTATTTTAAATTTCAGGTATAACACTTTCCGACGGCGAATATTTACCCCTCAACGTGCTTCGGGCTATACTAGCGGAACAAGAAACGCTTCGAAGTAGACCGAAGGTGATAGTGATTCAGGCATGCCGAGGGGCGATGTGTAGTGAGTATCCGAGAACACTTCGCGCTTAAATCCGTGGATGGGTCTCCTTCACAACCAAACAAATTTCACAGTGACCAAGGATGGACCTAAACTCTCGAGTTTTAAAGTCACAGCTGACTCTGCCGCAGACCCATGGGGGAATACAATGGGTATCGCATCGTGTGTACAGACACGTGTGTCCTACAGCAGTGATCTTGGTAAGCTTTCAAATATAACCTAATTTGTGCCCGAAAAACGATGTACGCTATGTGCTCAATTCATTTCGGCTGATGAAAATGACGAAATCGAAATTCCCTGAGTTTGCTTGTTGGCGCAAATTGGAAGCGCTGTTCCTCCTTTTCTTTTGGTCTTCATGTCAGTTACTTTAACAAACGAAAAGCTTAATTGGTCCCCGAAGCACGTTAAGTTATAATTTTTTTAAAGTACCCTCCATTGAACCGCACGGTAAAAAAAAATAAAAAACTGCTTCTGGTTTTCCCAGGAACTCCTTAAAAATCGCTTTTGTCTCTACCATAGGCTGCCTGGGAAAACCAGGTACTGACCTTAAGGGGGGACCCTGGTGAAAAAATCGCCAATATTGACAAAAATAGTATTTCCAAAGTTCATAGATAAAAATGTGCATAGAAGGTTTCAGATTCAACAGGTTGAACACTTTTGAGCTAAGTGGGTAGTTTCTTTATCATTTGGAAGGAAATAACATTGAGATCAGTTGTCGTTGGCTTCTACGCTCAACTTCACAGCTTTGCTCAGTCAACAAAAAATTTTGTCGTAGAAAGGCTTCATGCGTTCCTGGTTGACACCTACATGAGTCGTCTTGCTTGGACTCTATTCATTGATGACTTGTCGACAAATTTTAGTGACGGAATCTTGATATCAGCCCTACTTTTTTTAAAACACACCTAAAAGCTTGAAAAAAGGGAAAAAAATCACTTTTTTTTAAATGTTAAAATTTGAAATCTGATATCTCAGGACAGAAGTTAAATTTGATAATTCCGTCACTAAAATCTCTTCTATACATCTTTAGGATAACCCAAAAAAATTTTCAAGACTTTCCGTTCCAATGAAAGACGCAGGAAGATTTTTCCCCAACGCTCCAAAAAACACTAAAAAGCCACTTTTCTCAGAGACCGTTCAACATTTTGGATTGAATTTTGTTTTGGGAACTCACCATAATGAACCTAATAATTAAGCAAAGTTTCAACTTTCTGGGATTATTTTGAAGCCTACTTGAAAGTTTCACCAGGGTCCCCCCTTAATTACCGTGCGGCCACAAGGCCCCATTATTTAAGTACTATTTTTTAGGGGTTCCGACGAAGGAGGACCCCTATTGCCCGGGGCTCAGAATTCTTCTTCTACGGACCCCCCACGATGGACATTTCGCTCCCGCCATATTAATCCTTTTCATAATACAATAAAAAGTCCAGAAAATCTAAAAAATTTATCGTGGAAATTTTCCGTAAACGACTAAAACATAAATTTGCAACAATCAAGCACCCTTATCCGTTCACATTTTCCAGAAACGTTTCGAAGAAAAAATGTGCTACTCCTCAAAACTAAACTTCCTGCCTCATCAAAGTGACAAAAACTAATCACTGTTCTAAGAAAATGATGAAAACATGAAGAAAAAGTCTCCATGACAATGTCTCACTGCCATCGTACCAACTGTCAAAATTTTAAGTCCCTGATAAAAAGAAATGAAAACGCCGTAAAATTCGAAAATGCCAATGTTCACTCATTGCACACTGACAAGACATTTAAACATCATTCAAATCTGTCATTAGTAAAAGGTTCGCAGCAGAAAAGACAGAATAAATAGATTTTCAGGGGTTTGCAACAATTTTCCCGGCGTCTGCGCCCTTTCGAAAATCGCGAGGCTGAAAAAAACAAGTAGTCGCACATTGAAACTGCCTCTCCATTGTTGCTGAGGTTGGGTTGTTTGGCTTGCTTTTAAAGGCTGCGGTTCTCTCTCAGCCCCAAAATATAAAATTTACTCCCTTCTTCGTATTTCTAACTTCAAATCTTCTTTCATTAACTTACATTATTTCCACAACCGGAACACCGTGCAATGCGTAAGCATTGGAATTTTTTTTTTATATTGCAAGGCAGGTCAAAAACTGTTTCTTGTTTTCCCACGACCTTCCTTAAAATCACCTCTGTCTCTACCATAGGCTTCCTGGGAACACCAGGTACCTCATTTAGCGTGCGGCCACCAGGCCCCGCCCCGCGTTACTTAAAGAATTTGTTTCATATTGCAAGGCAGGTTCCATATTTATTTTGCACTTCTGCAACGAGATACTCCGCGGTCTCCTTGACAACGACGGTTGCACGATCCAAGATGTGAAGGAGGGCGTGGTACGTGCCTTGACGGGAATTCGCAAATTCAACAGCCAAGAAATCGTCTACACCACGCCGGAATTGTTTTGCGACAACCTCCAAGGAGCCCTTGTACTGAAGCCCACAAATCGCGACGCGGTGCAGAAATGGCGGGCGATTGTAACCCACTTCCTTTCGAAGATGCCATGGGAAATTGAAAGAAATGAAGAGGACATAAAAATATCAGGTAATGCACCACGTTTTGGCATGCCGATGCATGGGGGAAAGTCGCTACTGAATTCATTTCTTTCTCGCACAGGAGCAGGTCCACTTTTTGTTCGTGCACCAGTTGTTGGCCTGCTGCACACTGCAAACCTAACTGTCTACTAAGTACACACTTACAAATCGAGGGGTCCTATTCAAAAGATCTTATCTGCGCGTTCCCCCCAAGACAATCTTATCTTAAACGCAGGCGAATTTCACTCAGTTTGACCACTTGTGATGGGTACGAGAGTAAGCGGAATATATTTCTGCATGCACTGTTGGTTTCTTTGATCTTTCATCTTCACATTTCAGTGAATTTAATCACAAATTATATTGATTTGTAGCTGTATCAAATGATCAAACTGAGTGGAATTTGCCTGCGTTTAAGATAAGATTGTCTTGGGGGGAACGCGCAGATAAGACCTCATGAATAGGACCCCTCGAAATGCGTGCTTGCAAGTACACACTTACAAACGCATGCTTAGCCAAGTACACACTTACAAATGCACTGGTATTTCTAATGTGATAAGTTTCATACAATTTGCTGCGATAAAAAGGCGAGTGTGATTCCTTCAAATTATCGCATCTGTGGCAGCAATAAAAAATTATCGCATTAAAAATGCAGTAAGTCCCTTAGGTTTTGGCCGGTCTGGGCCCAGATTATCACAGTTTTGATGCGATAAAATAATAACTACGCTAATTATGCGATAAATGCGCTAATGCAATCCAAAAATTATTGCACTTAAAATGCAATAACTTTTTCATGACACTACTAAGGCCATAAAAATTTTATTGCTTTTTAAATTAGTTCATTATTACACTTAGAAAATCAGTGTGCATGCTTGCAAGTACACACTTACCAACGCATGCTTGACGCCGTATAACTCCATGCGTCAAGCATGCATTTGTAAGTGTGTACTTGCAAGCATGCATTTGTAAGTGCGTACTTAGTAGACAGTTAGGTTTGAAGTGCACTCACGTCAACCTTGGGTTGCCTGCGACTCCACCTTTTCGGACGCTGTTAAAAGAAATCTGATAATTCAGACCACTTTTGTCAGACTTCGTGGTCTAAATCTGCATTTCAGACTACTTTTCAGAAAGTTTCTGAAAACTTCTGGCTGGGCGTTAATTCAGTATATTGACAAACAATTTCAAAATGTTTATTGCTGAAATTGCAATTTCAACATTGAAAATGACAATGCGATATTATTTCGAAAAGATAAACGGTGAACGACTGGATTCAATCACAAAGGATACGGCGCAGAGTCGTTTTTTTTGTCCTATAAATGTAGCTTATGCTGATTCTGACTGCCAATATTGGAATTGTTTTCCAATATATTAAAGGCAATATTTCGATATTGGTACCACCTATTCCCGAAAGTCGATCTCCATTTCACATATTCATATTGATTTTTAATTGGATACTTTGAACTATTGGATATTTATATTGATACGAAAGTAACGCGCAGCCCTGCACGTCCCACATTTGTTTTTCAGGGCTTGCGATGGCAATGAGCGGAGAACGAAGACGGTGCTGGGCATTTCAGCCTTCTCCATGGCACATTCACATTGAAGCAGCAACAATAGCTTTTCTATCCGCGTACGCGTTTCTCTTTGATGCAGCTTTCCCCTTGGACGAACCCACCCACGAGGTGACCACAGCGGAGATGGTGGACGCTGGGAAGTTCGAAGAGCAATCTTCCATGGTATCGGTACTTGAAGAGCCCTCACCTTGCGTGGTGAGTTTAAAAGAATACTCAATATCTACACTACAAAATCCACTGTGTACTTGGTATACATCTATAGGAGTGTATATACCTGCCAAATACACATTTATAGGAGTATACTTGCCAAGTACACATCTATAGGAGCATACTTGGACAAGTACACACCTATAGGAGTATACTTGGGCAAGTACACATCTATAGGAGTATACTTAGGCAAGTATATATTTATAGGAGTGTACTTGGACCGCCTATCCGCTTTCACAAGTATACTCCAAGATTTGGCAATTAAAAAACCAGAACCCTTGACTTGACCAAAGTTTGTTGTCATATTTTGGAAAGAAAAAAAAAATTAGTTCATTGCCTCTATTTTTTATCGATTTTCTATACGGCCGTTTGTTGACGATACACAACTGTATCGCCGATAAATGTACTGAACGCATCGCCTTTGGATTTGGAGTGCAAGTGGTTTGAGTTATCTTGGGGGATGCGCAAGTGTCGAAGGTGCTGCTCTGACGCTCCCTATAAACCATCTCAAGGTACTTTACCCCCACTGATGAGGATCTAAAATAGGCTTGCTATCTATGATTTCGTTAACAGTATTAAGGCGATGACCGGAATGTAGCTCCCCAGCAGCCCATCCGTTTTGGAACAGAACAGTGAAAATAGGCACAACACGCCAGTGTGGCGTTTGTCTGGGCGGGATATTAAGAGCTTTCTTGTCGGTTGTGCTCGGTTTCCCAATTTAATAGCGTACTTTGCATTCCACCCAGTAGAAACTTTTAAAAAATAGCACTTAGCTCGTCTAAATAACAAAGTGTGTACAAAGCATGCTTCAGGATGAAGTTCTCTACCTATACAGCGAGGCAACCGTGTAGCGTCAGTTGGGGTGGGACACGGGGTAAAAATGGGACAGTTGTTTCTTGAG
Organism: Thrips palmi; assembly: GCF_012932325.1. Classification (NCBI taxonomy): domain Eukaryota; kingdom Metazoa; phylum Arthropoda; class Insecta; order Thysanoptera; family Thripidae; genus Thrips; species Thrips palmi. Next base: position 9,914,509 of record NW_023144622.1, read on the forward strand.
CAAGATTTGATACTTTAGCACTCATACCATATCAAATGTTATTTACACAATAAAAGCATCACGTTTGGAATGGCATGAGCTTTTAAATACCAAATCTTGCCCTCGGAACAGCTGTCCCACTTTTACTCCATGTTCCATAATTACCCCAAAGTAAGGGAGTATGGGGCGATTTGTAACAGATTTCGGAATTCTCTACACAAAATTAAGAACATTCTGCATATCGGTGTCAAACTTGTGCCAGTTGAGCAGTCTGGCCCTTCATCTAGACTGTGCAGCTCCATTGGATCAATCTGGAGTCCGTTATCTTTGAAATCTAAGACGTTTTCCAAACCCTTGCATGCTGTTACGAATCGCCCCAGCTTGGGGTGATTTGTAACAGCCATGGGGCTTTTCATAACATCCTACACATTAAATGAAACATCGTCGGGAATGTTATCTCCTCCACCAGTTGTTCTTCGGGTGTCCGGCAGACGTCTAAAAATCTACATTACAAGCTGCCGTTGACCGCCTCAGCATTAACCGACCGGCTATGTCAACCCTAACCTCACTTTTTTCAATTTTAGAGGAAAGCCTAGAATAACTCGCTTTAAAATGCAATTTGAGCTGTGTAAATGTATTGGAACAAAACAGCAGATGATTCGAGAAATAATTCAAGCATTTAACAGCAAAAACTACTTAAATTCTTGTCTTTATACGGGTCCGTTACGAATCACCCCAAATGCCTGTTACGCAAGAAATCCGTCCCTAACTATCACTGGACAAAGTAAAAGCAACTTAGGCCACGTGTTTACATTGTAAAGGGGTCACGCTTCAAGGCCCCAACGGTACTTCGATGGTGATTCATACCTGGGGAGCCTCAGACAGAAACTTCCTATAACTCAAAATAAAAGATTTGCCTGTTTGCCGAAATTTCGGTGTACCCTATATTTCAGACGCCCTCCAAAACTATACCTGAGCACCGATCGCATCCGCTTCGATTGTTCAAGGACCCTGCACTTGAAGCGAAAGAGGGGCCATACTCAGATTTTCCTCTGCTTCCTCCACTTAAATTAATAAACGCATTTGTTACGAATCGCCCCTGTTACAAATCGCCCCATACTCCCTTACCCTACGTGTACGTGGCAAGTGTCTGCCACCTGGATTTCACATGCCGGTGCCGGGCATGTTTAACCTGAGGCATGCTACACTTGAGTTTGTGAAGTAATTGTTTCCAAGTGTGATAGTGAAAGGTTTGTAATTCAGTTGCAATTCCGGTCACTGCATTGTAGGCTGCAGGAGCTGATTCCGCCTTGGACGTCAACGGCTTCGTGGACCAGCTTCTCAGCGCGGCCCGCGCGGAGATCTCCAACCGTGGCATGGAGCAGGTGTCCTTGCCCGACATCTCAGAGAAGTTGAAGCAGAAGGTCATTTCCATTAAGATCCCGGGCAGGTTCCTGGCCTTCAACGGGTGGGCCAAGTCGCTGGCCTCCCTCCACCGCATTGGCGACGCGGTCATGTCCACGAATGGCGACAAGTTGAGCTTGGATATCCCCCTGAGCCTCACTGACCTGCAAATACGGTGAGTCACGTGCGCTGCCAGTGCGGGGAAGGATAAAAACTGCAGGAGCGGGAAAGAATCGAACAGACCCGACTCTGACTTTTCTCATTTCAATATTACGGAATACATTTTACTCGTAGTTGGCTGGCACACTATGATTGCGTGAGGGGCCGTTCAAATATGACGTCACACTTTTTAGGCTCATTTTTCGACTCCTCCCTCCCCCCTATAGTCATAAATGGTCACTATTTAGACTCAACCCACCCCTCCCCGTGACGTCACATTGACCAAGTTACTATTTTTGGCAACTGGGATAGATACGCGACTAGATAATCTTAATTAGGTGCCTAAATTGGGATTTCATAACAATTTGATTCCATTTTGACGAATCCGGTCTTACGCTAACTTGTCCGAAAGAATCTGAGGAAAGTGCAGCTTAAATACTTAAGCAAGTGATAATTTTTAAAGCTGAAGTAGGCGGGGATTGCTGACAAGGGGTCCCCAACCGGCGAAAATCGGTGTACACGGGTGAAAAAGTCATTAAAAAAGTCACTAAAAGTCAAAAAAGTCAGAAAGTCACAAAAGTCAAAAAGTAACAGAAAAACCACTACAAAGTATCCAAAAAGTCACGAAACAGCCTTTAAAAATGCCAAATTTCAATGAACGCTGGTGGAAAAGTAACTTTTTAAGTCAAAAAAGTCATTTAAAGGTCAAAAAGTCATTTAAAAGTCAAAAAGTCATTAAAACGTGTGAGAGTGAAAATAGTTCCAAGGCAAAACAATCGCAAAAAGTCAGAAAAGATACTCAAAAAAGTCAAAAAACAATCAAAAAGTCACTAAAAAGTCAAAAAAAAAGTCGTTTTGACTTTTAAATCAGGTACGCTCGCCGGCTCGGTTTGGGGGCCCCCTTTATTTCTGAATCAGTTTATTTTTAGTGGCTCACTCCCTTTTTTTTTTCGGCAATTACACTGTTTAAAGTGTGATGTCACAATGCCCTTAAACCCCCCC
>NW_023144622.1:9917552-9938024 GCF_012932325.1 Thrips palmi
CTGCTTCGCCCCTATCTTTTGCTTAGGAATGTTGCGGGTGTGCTTCCAAACACAACCAACATTCAGTGATGAGTTCGTAATAGTGACAGCTTTGAAAGTAGGAACTGCCTTCATGGAGAGGAAGTTGAAATATTGAATTGAAGACTCTCTGTTGAGGCAAATTCCACAGAGGCCAAAAGACCCCTCAATGTAAGCACAGACAGAACAACGTAGATGAGTGAGTTGCTTGGGACGAACAGTGGCTCACACCACGAAGTGTGAGACACAGTATGTCTCACATTTCTAAGTGTGAGACAGGAGTGGTTCACGCTTCCAAGTGTGAGACAACATGGTACGCACTATTTAGTGCGTACTTGTCTCACATTGGACTGGCAGTGTAAAAACCATTCCGCCTCCACCACGCTGCGACGCTGCGCGGGGCATGGTACGGACTGGGATCAGTTGCCTGCGCTTCAATGACAGCACATCGTCCGGTCGTCCCTCTGTGCCTTCGTCTTGCCTCGTGGATAATCAGCGTCTTCCTTGTGAAATTATCAAAACTTGTGACACGAGCCCGCGTGGCCATCGCCAGCCCGTGTTGAAATTTCAAGTGTGTGAAAACTTCTGTGAACATTAACAAGTGAAACAAGTCATGTCCGCGTCGAAATGCGTCGCTTTCTCGCGGCGTCCTTCCAGTATTCTCCAGTTGAAGGTAGGGTAACTGTTCAACTGTCATTAGGGATGACAATTAAAATAAACCAAGATAATAAGGCCATAGTGTTGTCTCGCAGGGATCCTTAACTTACCTCGAAATGGCATCATTACGGTATCGTAAGCGTCAAAGTTATAACCAGTAACTTATGACTTCTTTATAAAAGGATAATTTACTTTTCTAGCTTCTCAAATTTGCATTTGGAAGTTCTTGCACCAGTCCACCCTTAACCTTTAGCGAACTTTGCCTTATGTTACGTTATGAAAGCGGTGTTAGTTAAATGTTATGTTCAGTTAAGGATCACTGCTCTCTCGTTCATCCTGCCACTAAGTTCTCATATTTTCAGGATAACATCCTGGCTTTTGATTACTTTCGTTTTTCAGTCGGCGACGTGCGAAAGCGTCTATCGCACTCCTGATCGTCTTGTATCTTATCTGACCAAATCTGCGGCCGTTTTCCTGTCCCGGTGAAGGTGAGGGCACGGCCGGCGCAGGTTAGATGTGCGCAGTCAGTGGCCCAGTGCTTCGCCGCAGGATGGCTGGACGGTATCCGGTCAGCCCGGGCGTCGCTCTGATCATCAGCGTCAGGGACTTCAAGGGCACAGACGAGCCGCGTCTAGGCGCAAGAAACGATTTCATGTTCCTCAAGAGCACGTTCACAGTTACGGGCTGCAGAACATTCCCAGCCACAGAGAAGCTGAGCTGGAGCCAGTCGGATTTCGTAAATGCTCTGAAGGAAGCTGTGACACCCTTTGAAGAAGAAGAGGCCTTTAAGCGCGGACCTTTCTTTCTGTGCTTCTCGACGCATGGCGATGAAAAAGGTTTGTTCCTGTCCTCACTTCTAAATGCTGTTAAAGAAACGTAATTCGTAAAATGACGTATTCGCTGCCTTTGAATTGCGAACACCTCACGAACTTTTCCTCGCTTTGTGTGGAAATAGTACGAAAGTTAAAATGAGAAAGATCCTTAACGCCATTGTTATCTCAAGTGTGGTTCAAATTGCATTGCAAGCGCATTGAAGAAGTTTTTGCATCATAAGTGCTTCAAATACTGAATTGCATGTACGTATGTTCTCACTATATCACACCAAAATGTGATAATCAGAGCCTAAACGGGCCAGATCACAGAAAAAATTATTGCATTTATAAGGCGATAATTTTTTATTTCTGCCACATATGATGATTTGAGAAAATCACATTAGCCTTTTTATCAATGCTAATTGTATGAAACTTGTCACATTAGAAACGTCAGTGGCTGCGATACAATGGTTAGTGCCGTTGCAACACTGAGAATCCGAACGCTATGAGTATAGCGTCAATTGGTCCGATGCAAACGCATTGCACATGAAGTGCAATGCCTCCCTATTCCCATGCATTAGCATAGGGCAATTTCGGGAAGCATTGCACGTATAGAGCGATATCTCAGCTGCATTGCACCATACGTGCTGTACTCAAAGCGTTTGGAATCTCAGTGAAGGCATTTTGTTCTCAATTTGCAAAGTAACTCTTCGCAATGCACAGAAGACAGTCCGTAACACACGACACGACGGTGTGTAACTATTTGAGGGCTAGAGTGTGTACCTGACTCCGTCATTGAAGTTTATTTTAAATTTCAGGTATAACACTTTCCGACGGCGAATATTTACCCCTCAACGTGCTTCGGGCTATACTAGCGGAACAAGAAACGCTTCGAAGTAGACCAAAGGTGATAGTGATTCAGGCATGCCGAGGGAAGATGTGTAGTAAGTATCCGAGAACACTTTTGCGCTTAAATCCGTGCATGGCTCTCCTTCACAACCAAACAAATTTCACAGTGACCAAGGATGGACCTAAACTCTCGAGTTTTAAAGTCACAGCTGACTCTGCCGCAGACCCATGGGGGAATACAATGGGTATCGCATCGTGTGTACAGACACGTGTGTCCTACAGCAGTGATTTGGGTAAGTTTTCAAATATAACCTAATTTGTGCCCGAAAAACGATGTACGCTATGTGCTCAATTCATTTCGGCTGACGAAATCGAAATTCCCTGAGTTTGCTTGCTGGCGCAAATTGGAAGCGCTGTTCCTCCTTTTCTTTTGGTCTTCATGTCAGTTACTTTAATAAACGAAAAACTTAATTTCCCCGAAGCACGTTAAGTTATAATTTTTTTAAAGTGCCCTCCATTGAACCGCACGGTAAAAAATAAAAAACTCTTTCTGGTTTTCCCAGGAACTCCCTAAAAATCGCTTTTGTCTCTACCATAGGCTGCCTGGGAAAACCAGGTACTGACCTTAATTACCGTGCGGCCACAAGGCCCCATTACCTAAGTACGAATTTTTTTTTAATATTGCAAGGCAGGTCAAAAACTGCTTCTTGTTTTCCCAGGACCTTCCTTAAAATCACCTTTGTCTCTACCATAGGCTTCCTGGGAACACCAGGTACCTCATTCACCGTGCGGCCACCAGGCCCCGCGTTACTTAAGGAATTTTTTTCATATTGCAAGGCAGGTTCCATATTTATTTTGCACTTCTGCAACGAGATACTCGGCGGCCTCCTTGACAACGACGGTTGCACGATCCAAGACGTGAAGGAGGGCGTGGTACGTGCCTTAACGGGAATTCGCAAATTCAACAGCCAAGAAATCGTCTACACTACGCCGGAATTGTTTTGCGACAACCTCCAAGGAGCCCTTGTACTGAAGCCCACAAATCGCGACGCGGTGCTGAAATTGCGGAAGATTTTAACCCTTGCCCTTTCAAAAATGCCATGGGAAATCGAAAGAAATGAAGAGGACATAAAAATACCAGGTATGCACCACATTTTCACTGCATTGCACATGAAGTGCAATCCCTTCCCATTCCCATGCGTAACCATAGGGCCTTTTCGGTATGCATTGCACGTAAGGTGCAATATGGCTCTGGCATTGCACGTATGATGCGATATCCCAGTGCATTACACCATACGTGCTAAACTCATACGTTTGGAATCTCAGTGTTGTCATGGGGGAAAGTCTCTACTGAATTCAGTTCTTGGACGTTTCTGGCACAGGAGCAGGTCCCCTTTTTGTTCAGTGCACCAGTTGGCCTGATATGCACTCACGTCAACCTTGAAAATGATGTGGGTTGCCTGTGACTCCACCTTTTCGGACGCTGTTAAAAGAAATCTGGTAATTCAGACCACTTTTGTCAGACTTCGTGGTCTGAATCTGCATTTCAGACTACTTATCTGAAAGTTTCTGAAAACTTCTGGCTGGGCGTTAATTCAATACATTGACAGACAATTTCAAAATGTTTAATGTTGAAATTTCTATTTTAACATTGAAAATTACATTGCGGTATTATTTCGAAAAGGGATTAACGGTGAACGACTGGATTCAATAACAAAGGATACGGTGCAGAGTCGCTTATTTTTGTCCTAAAAATGCAGCTTATGCTGATTCTGACCGTCAATAGTGGAATTGTTGTCCAATATATTGAAGGCAATATTTCGATATTAGTACCTCCTATTCCCGAAAGTCTATCTCCATTCCAAATATTTATATTGATTTTTAATTGGATAATTTGAACTATTGGATATTCATATTGATATTAAAATAACGCACAGCCCTCTGGCTTGCACGCCCCATATTTGTTTTTTAGGGCTTGCGATGGCAATTATTGGGTGCTGGGCATTTCAGCCTTATCTATGGCACATTTACATTGTAGCATCAACAATAGCTTTTCTATCCGCGTACGCGTTTCTTTTTGATGCAGCTTTCCCCTTGGACGAACCCACCCACGAGGTGACCACAGCGGAGATGGTTGACGCTGGGAAGTTCGAAGAGCAACCTTCCACAGTATCGGTACTTGAAGAGCAATCATCTTGCATGGTGAGTTTATAAGAGACTCCAAATCTAATGGCGATATTTTAAGAATCTGTTTGGTCGATACGATTGAGTATCACCAACAAACGGACGTACGGAAAATCTGGTGCATAAAATCATCGACAAAATGTGGCGATACGTCGGAGTATCGCCAAGATTGGGCAATTAACACACCAGCACCCTTGATTTGCTCAGAGTTTGTTGTCATATTTTGAAAAAAAAAAAAATTGTTTATTGCTTCTTTAAGGTAAAAAATCAATTATGGGTAACTTTTTTTTTAAATGCATATTTAAAATATAAATGTTGAACAAGTAGCCAAAGTAGCTTTGAGACGTTCAAATATGATCCCTTGACTACGTTTTGCAGCATAGAAGCCTCGTCTTTCGTCCTCGTTTACTGAGCTACAGCCGTTTTTAAAACTGGCTGTTTTGGCCCACAATTGATTTTTGGAACCAATTGTGGGTCAGCAATTTTTGAAGCTACTCGCGCGCCAAGCCTTGTACACCACTTACCAAACTAAGGTTGACTTGTAGTCCTTCACCTATTATATCCTTAAATCAGCAAGGGCGTCCCGCTCCGTTCCATAATTCGATTTTTTTTAAATGTTTGAAAAACATCCTTTTTTTTCGTTTTTCTTGCCCTTGGATAGGCCCAATTTTCCGTTGAATTTTTAAGGTCTCTCTTTGCTGCCCGATAGGTTTCGTTGTGGTCGATGCTCAGACATCCGCACCGTTTCAGCTGACAAAGGAAGGTTGAGGGAAGACCCATGCCAAATTTGAAGCCGGTTCGGTCATTCATGGATTTTTAGCGGCCCGTCAAACAAAATGGCCCATAATTGATTCGTGACCCACAATTGAATTTTGACCTTAAAGGAAAGATTTTCTATACGGCCGTTTGTTGGCGATACACAACGATAAAGGTACTAAAAGCAACGCCTTTGGATTTGCAGTGAAAGTAGTTAGTGTTATCTTGGGGGATGCAAGTGCAGCCCTGGCGGTCCCTATAGACCATCCCAAGGTACTTTTCCCCCACTAATAAGGATCTGCTTGCTCTCTATAATTTCGTTGACAGGCTAAAGGCGATGACCGGAATATGACAGTAGTTAAAACTCCCCAGCAGCCCATCCGTTTTGGAACAGGATAGTGAAAATAGGCACAACGAGCCAGTGTGGCGTATTGTTACTCGAGAATGTTGTCCGGGCGGGAACTTAAGAGCTTTCTTGTCGGTTGTGCTCGATTTCCTATTTTATTAGCGTATTTTGCATTCCACATAGTGGAAATTTTAAAAAAATAGCACGTAGCTCGTCTAAAAATTCAAGTGTGTACACATAAATTTCAGGAGCGTGACTTCACATTAAAATCACTGAAAAACCAAACGTGGTCCAGACCGCACCACGGGTGTGGTCAGATGGATGCCATTTTGACCACATCATTTGGGTGTAGTCTAGCCCACGTTTGACGACGTATGGTGCGGTCTAGACCACGTTTGGCCACGTTGGTGTGGTCTAGACCACACCAAACGCCCCAAACGTGGTCTAGACCACACCAGCTGGTGGGGGAAAAATGGCATCCTTTTGACCACACCAGTTGGTGCGGTCTAGACCACTTTTGGGTTTTTTCAGTGATGAACGTGACAAAATGTCACGTTCGTTTGAATGTGAACAAGCTGAATTTTGGCCGATTCACATCCTAACGAATGTGACACGATGCTCAAACGAACGTGACATTTTGTCGCGTTCGTTTCAACGTGAAGTCAGGGTCCTGGAATGAAAGTGTAAGCATACCTCAGGCATCCGTATACGTGGCAAGTATCTGCCACCTGGACTGCGCCGGGTATGCTTCAACCTGAGGCATGCTACACTTGAGTTTGTAAAGTAATTGTTTTCAAGTGTGATAGGGAAAGATTTGTAATTCAGTCGCAATTCTGGTCACTGCATTGTAGGGTGCAGGAGCTAATTCCGCCTTGGACGTCAACACCTTCGTGGACCAGCTTCTCAGCGCGGCCCGCGCGGAGATCTCCAACCGTGGCATGGAGCAGGTGTCCTTGCCCGACATCTCAGAGAAGTTGAAGCAGAAGGTCATTTCCATTAAGATCCCGGGCAGGTTCCTGGCCTTCAACGGGTGGGCCAAGTCGCTGGCCTCCCTCCACCGCATTGGCGACGCGGTCATGTCCACGAATGGCGACAAGTTGAGCTTGGATATCCCCCTGAGCCTCACTGACCTGCAAATACGGTGAGTCACGTGCGCTGCCAGTGCGGGGAAGGATAAAAACTGCAGGAGCGGGAAAGAATCGAACAGACCCGACTCTGACTTTTCTCATTTCAATATTACGGAATACATTTTACTCGTTGTTGGCTGGCACCCTATGATCGCGAAAGGGGACCGTTCAAATTGACGTCACACCTATCTTTTTTCGACCTCTCCCTCAAAAATTTCACAATAGTCACAAATAGTCACAAATGGTCACTATTTAGACTCCCCCCACCCCTCCCCGTGACGTCACATTTAATAGACTATTCTAGTCGTGGCTGAGTGAAGAACGAGAAGAATCACAAAAGTGTACTTTTTTGCACTTTTACTTCAAATGTTTAAGTCCCCTTGCTTGGTAGAAGTTAATTCAAATATTTTCTAGTAAATGCAACACATTTGAGCAAATATAATCACTTTAAATGCCCTAAATGGAGTCTTTTGTGATTCTTCTTGTTCTTCACTCAGCCACGACTAGAATGGTCTATTGTCCAAGTTATTATTCTTGGCAACTGGGATAGATACGCGACTAGATAATCTTAATTAGGAGCCTAAATTGGGATTTCATAACAATTTGATTGCATTTCGAACAATTCGGTCTTACGCCTACTTGTTCGAAAGAATCTGAGGAAAGTGCAGCTAAAATACTTAAGCTAGTGATAATTTTTAAAGCTGAAGTAGGCGGGGATTGCTGATTTCAGTTTATTTTTTAGTGGCTCACCCCTTTTATATTTGGCAATTTTACACTGTTTAAAAGTGTGATGTCACAATGCCTACATCACCCTCTCCCCCATGTCACATTTGGTCACGATTTCTCTGACCCCTTCCTCCCTGAAAAGTGTGACGTCATATTTGAACGGCCTCCAAGTGCAATAATGGGTCGCAAAAAAGGGCATTCAGTCTTCAAATGGGGCGTCCAACTGGCTGCCACAGGTACAGCTACAGGATCGTGCTGGGCAAGCTCCGGCCCGGCGGCCACCTCACAGCCACGGTGGCGACCAACACGCTGCACCTGCGCGCCAGCCTGCCGCAAGTCTCGGACGACGCCTGCGCGCTGGTTGTCGACTCGTTCGAGCTCACCGAGCTGGGCGAGATCCAGGTGCAGGCCGAAGGACTGGGCGACCTCAAGGCCTACCTCTCCAAGGTCCTGACCTGGGTGACGGCCTCGCTGCACGACAGGATCAGCCAGGCGGTGCGAGAGGGACTCAAGGACGCCATCGTGAAAGCCGGTCTGCACCTCAACTGCAGCTCACTCATCCGAATGTAAAACTAATCTTCGTGCCGGTTTGATACCAGTGATCTCATGTGTTTGTTGTACCTCATTTCTGTCAGGATGGACAGAATCCTGTGCATGTACAAGGATGTACGTACACTACGGACATGTAAATAAATTTAGTTTTTTTCATCGCTTGGATCATGCTGGGTGCTGTTTTCATTTCTCTCTTGAAGCCCGATCATTTCTCTACGTCGAGCACGTAGACCGTGGGTTTGAAACGGAACCAGGGTTCGGGAGCCTTATCTTTTCACACAAGGTGGGTGTACGACAGAGCGTGGCTCACACTAAATGTTTTTGTACAAATTTTGTACGAGACATCACAGTTTTTTGAGCACAAGAACATTTCGTACAAATTCGTACGAAATTTTGCACAAAAAAGGGAAATTTGTGCAGTTTTTGGCACAAAAATTGTACGAAAAGTTCGTGTGCACAAAAAACTGTGATGTCTCGTACAAAACTGTACATAACATTTAGTGTGCTTGAAACAGGCTTCGCGATGCTGTGCTAGTTCCTATACAATCCACGCCTGGCGTCTACACCTACCCTGGCCTGCGCCATTGGCTTGCCTTTGACAGGCATGTTAGTCAGACGTCGGTGCACAAATCGATGTGATTGCAAGTCGAGACAGCGTTCGGCTTTTAATTCATGATAGGAGGATCCGCCCCCCAGACACCCGCTGCAAGTATGGAGTGACGGGGTTCGCTGGTGAAACTGGGTTAGCTACCTCAAGATTGTATGATCCATTGTAAACATCGGGATAGACATTCTGGCCAAATTATGCTCTTTGGGGATTCAAACGTGGGTGGCAGGTCAAAGTGGATTCAATTTCCGTCATCAGCACCCTCGAAAACATAGGAAATAATGTGTACTTGATACAAGGTAGGTTTACGCCAGACCGCGTCTTGTCGTAACAGGCTTCGCGATGTCTCGCTGCCTGTTCCTCCAATCCACGCCTGGCGTACCTACCTTGGCCTGCGGCGCTAGCCTGCCTGCGGCAGGCAATGGCTTGTCCGTTGTCGGTTATTTTTTAACTTGTTGAATGCTGGGGGGCTAGCCCCCCAGACCCCCCTACATTGTAAATAGAGTTGTTTTATCTACAGATAACACGATCTTGACCCTTGTCACTTTTTAACTTGTGGAGGCTGGGGGGCTCCGCCCCCCAGACCCCCCTTTCTCCAAGACAGAAGTGGTCTATCTGCAGAAATCTCTATTTTTCGCCGTTTTTTAGGTGTTTTTCGCCTATAAAAACTGAACCAGTTGAGCTAGGATGGTGAAATTTCGCGTGTGCCGAGCCAAGGACATACCTAAGAAGTGTGCAAAATCTCACCGAGATCGGCCGAGCCGTTCAGGAGGAGTAGTGCGGACAGACAGACCGACAGACAGACAGACAAAACTTTTCAACCCCACTGGAGTAACAGGCTTCGCTATCGCTCAGCCAATGAGAACATACGTCATAAAAAAGTTTACTTTTTTCTGACTTTTTTCTTTTTTTTTGCTGGAATGACCGAATGGATTGAGATAGATTGCCGAATATTGGTGTGTGGCGCGCCAAGGACATGCCTAATGACCCCGCAAAATCTCAGCCAGATCGGCCGAGCCGTTCAGGAGATGAGCGCACGCGCACAAACAGAAAGTTTTTTAAGGGGGCATTGCACTTTGTGCACGCTTTTTCAACTTTTTTCGAATTTTCTGTTTGAGGTAAAAAGACTTCCATGAATGGTAGAGACAAACGGCAGTAACCATGTAAAAGATCAAACGTTTTGCAACAATTTAAAAAAAAAAATATTTTGTTTTAGCATACGGGGAGGCACTTATATGAGGGACGTAAAAAAGGTCTGCAAAATCATACATGGTGTCACTGCGCGCAAGATTTCAGCCAAAGTTTTCAACTTTTTTTCAATCGGTTAAGTGCATAAAAAGAGCATAAAATTGCCTACAAAATGAACCACGGGGGTTCATGCATTCATGCAAGTCTTTTTTATTCAGGCGCAAACAGAAAAATCGAAATAAATTGAAAAAGCGTGTACAAAGTGCTACTGCCCCCTTAACCCCACTGGAGTAACGAGCTTCGCTATCGCTGAGCCAATAATTTTAATGAAACTAATTCAGAACTGGAGTCAGATAGAGAAGAAGCCGCGTACTGCCTTAAGTTTACGTGACATAAACACTGCGGGACCGGCTCCTCTGTACTAACACATGGCAGTATCACTGGGCTGGCTCGGTCCCCTTCGCTCCGAGGCCAAACGGAGACTTCGACGCTGTGACCAGGTAGGCGGAGCCCTCGACGCGTCTGTGTGCAGAACAGAGGGGCGGCGTTGTTGAATAAAGTTGGACGGCTCATTCAGGATGTGAATCGTGTGCAGCTGTGTGTAGTGTTAACATTCCATTGCATCTAGCAGATTGCACGCAAATTACTCTGGAAATTTGAGTCGAGGGGTTCTATTCAAAAAGAATCTTGTCTGAAACGCAAGTGCATTTCGCCAAGTTTTCTCATATGAGACGGATACATGATTAAGCTCAACATATCCCTACATGCACTTTTGGTTTCTTCTATCTTCAAGTCTAAGTGACTGAAATCACGAACTAAATTGGGTCGTAGCTGTATCAAATCATCGAACTGAAACAAATTCGCCAGCGTTTTAAATAAGATTCATTATGAATAGAACCCCTCGACTAAAATTTCCAGAGTTATTTGCGTGCAATCTGCTAGATGCAATGGAATGTTAACACTTCACACAGCTGATTCATTAGGGAGAACGCCCAGATAAGATCTTTTGAATGGGACCCGTTGAAGTGTCCGTCCACTAAGCATGCTTCTGGTTGAAGCACGCTCCAGCGTAGAGAGTGCGTGACAGATATGCTTGATTTACTTTCGTATAACAAAGTAAATTGGTTCTATGTATGCTCAAAATACTTCCGAAGATTATTAAGATGTTCTTCAGCCTAAAGCATGCTTAGTACAGAATTAAATCTGCAGCATGTCACTTTTAACGACCACCTTTCAATTTTTAAGAATTAGTTGCCTCCTGCCTTTTTCGGCCAGACGCTTCGTCTCGCTCAAACCGAAGCATGCGAGACACCTTCCGATTTCCGTACGCGAGTGAAGTCCTCACAAAATACGATACTCACGCTTGCGCCGCCGCGTAGCCAAGGTAGACAGTGTTGGCATCGGTCGGGGGGCAGCGACCCAACTGAAAATCTTCGTAGCTTGAACAGGGCACGGCAGGGAACGCCTGTTCATCATTGACCGACTCCGCGAAAAACTGCCAAGATCGCATGTGGCTGCAGCCCACTGATTCCAAGAAGCCCACTTCCCAGACGTGGCATCCGGGCTGGTCGCGGTGGCCGCCGTTCGGCCAGAAGTCGATAGAACCGTCGTTGCTGTTGTAGCCGGCGACACCGGCATCCGTGTGGACCACGTCCACCACCAGGGCGGACTCGCGCGTCAGAAGGGGCTTCGCGTAGCCAGGGCCGGCTGGGTCGAGCCCTGTCGGCACATCAAATCCAGTCAGCACGCTTAAAAACATGAGTTAAGAGAACATACAACATTTATCCAACACTGCTCTCAAAGCCTACTCTCAGACAGACTATTGTCTTTTAGTACATGGTATTGACATTTTGTCGATAGTACCTCTGGTTTTTTGTGCAACAGTGATATGTACTTTTGACTTTTGTTATCTGCTTTTTTTTAGTACTTTAAATTTTGTTAGTACTTAAATAAAATAAATAAGATAAAATAATTCCTACAAAAGTTTGTGCAGTAAATTGTTCCTATCTAAGGAGAAAATACTGAGTATTATTGTTTTATGCTATAGCGGCTGGTTTCTGACGATGAAGTCAATAAGAAGCTGAGAGTGTAACAACAGACAATATCCGCGCACGGTTTGAAGTATGAAATATTGCAAGTATACTTTCGAACACAAATTAGAGAAGCTAGGAAAGTAACTTATCCTGTTTCGAAGAAGTCATAAGTGACGGGTTATAAGTTAAACGCTTTTTTTAGGGCATTGTTCAATAAATTTGCGCAACACTACTGGCGAACAAAGCTGGTGCTACACCGAGATTTCACTGACCCGTGATCCTTTTCCAGGTGAAGCTGACGGCCTCGGCAACAGCGCCAGCCACGTGAGCGCCCAAAGAGTGGCCGATGAACCAGAGGTCGTCGCTGCACAGACCCTGCTGCACCAATGAGTCTATCGCCTCGCCGACAGCCTTGCCCACCTGGAAGGAACGCTGCATTAGCCAGAGGCGGATCCAGAGGTGGCCTAGGGGGGGAGGGCAAAGTAGCACTTTTTGCCTACTTACAGGGGCAAAGTAGCCATTTTAGCCTATCTTTCGGGCGGCTATCTAGGGGCTGGGGTGTGTGTGTGTGTGTGTGTGTGCAAAAACCCCATTCTGTTCTGCGTTGACAAAAAGTTAGGATTGTCTTGGATCTGCTGTGACAGACAGTTAGGATTGTCTTGAATCTACCATGGCAGTTAGGATCATTCTATTAGGACGCCGTCGAAATGATGACAACATTATGTCCTGCCATCAGTAAGTGATGACACTTTCATAAGAGCTCCCGTACTTTCTGCAAGGGCGTGACGGTGACGTCATCAAATGTTTTATGACATGCTTGGAAAATTAGCCTTGAAATTGACATCAAGCGACAGCCAAAATTTTCACAGTGAACACGCAACATTGGGAACATTGCAGCGACTAGCAGCTAGCAGCGCGTCGTTATCGTCTTACCCCGGGCACGTTTTCAAGCGCCGAAGTGTAAGGTGCTCCATCGTATTTGCTCCAGTCCACTAAGACGACGTTGTGTTGTCCACGCTGTATGAACGCTGAAAAACACAAACAACGGTGCTGTAAATCGAAAAGCGTACATTATATGCACTAACTGGAACATGGCTGCAACTAACTCACGCCACATGCCGTGTACACATGGCATGCACATATGCTCAGCACACATGCCATGTACATACACTCCAACAAAAACATAACTCTAGTGCACTGCTTCAGTTATCGAGTCAGTGGCAGGCTGCGCCCTTGCTTACAGGTATACTGTGAAACGGACAGTCAGGGGCTTAATGCCTAGAGTACTGTTCAAATTGGAAATCTGACAATACCTTGTTGTTCGCTTGTCAATTTTACATGCTCATTGTAAGTTTCGGCGTGACTCTAAAATTTTACTCTAAAAAGTTTTTGGTGTGAATTTCTTGTCACGTCGGTTTTAGGCATGACTTTTCTCCACGCCAATTCTTGACATGACCACGCCATTGTTTGGCGGGACTGTCACGCCATAACTTGGCCATGTGTCCGACCATTAAGCACGCATTCAGTAAGTTTTGATATTATTCTTACAAGCAAAGGGGACTGCAGAGACCTACCTGTAGTGATTCCATGCACACTGTCGCCACTCGGAGTCTCCGTGTACCCGTGCGCGTAGAAAACTGTCGGCTTTTGCACGTCGATCAAGTTCAGGAGGTCATCAACTTGGTTGATTGGCACAATTGTGAAGTTAGTGGGGTCCGATCTGAAGAAATAAAAAAACACTGTCTATCTACGCTGCACATACTTTTCCATTCACACTGCCATTGAATAATTATAATGGAAGGGAGTGGGGCACCACCAAGGAACAATATGAAAACAATCTAAAAATATTTCACGCCTGCCAGATTGTCTGAAAAATTGACCGAACAAGTTCTATGCTTAAGCAAACTTAATTAATCGCAAAATTTCGTCGTTCACGATAAGAATGTCCTCTTGCAATCGGTGGGGTTGCCTTGGTTGTGTTTCCAAGACGATTTAACGAATTTATCAACAAGGTAGGTGCACCGTGGCTTGTAACAGGCTTCGCAATCCCGCGCCAGTTTCGACAATCCACGCCTGGCGTTTGCATCTACACAGAGAATCCAAACGCTATGAAAATAGCGTCAATGGGTGCAATGCATAAGCATCGCACATGAAGTTCAATGCCTTCCCATCCCCATGCATTAGCATAGGGCATTTTCGGGACGCATGGCACGTAAGGTGCAATATGACTGGAGGCATTGCACGTATGGTGCGATATCTCAGGGCATTGCACCATACCTGCTACATTCATAGCGTTAGGAATCTCAGTGTTCACTGCGAGAAAAAACTACAGAGAATCCTGTTAATTTTTTCACAGCGTCGCTCTGTACTTACCCAAAACCACAGTGATCTCCGTCTTTTAAAAGACGGAGCTCACTGTTGTTTTTTGTGTTCATCTCACTGTAGTCCAAGCGGCCAATGCCACATCGGGACGGCATGGTCAAAGCCTCATAGGTCACCGTTGGGTCCCCGAGGACGTCGACGGGCAACTCAAAGGGTCCCCGATGACGATGCGAGCATTTTAGACCTAGGTTCCGACCATTCGTTGAAAAGGTCTCATCAAGATCTACTCGAAGCAAGAATAAAAAAATACGATTTCAAGAAATCCTAGGAGTCACGAAGTCAATTTGATTATTGTGTAAGAGTGTGGAGAAAGAAAAGAAGTGGTGTTGTGAAGTTGTGGCTCAGGGGACTACCAATGGCAGTGGTACCAATGTGGTCGATGTGCCATCCGTCGAAATTTAAACTTGACAATAAATAGAAATCAAAATGCTGGTAAATTCAAAAAATTCCAATGCTAATGTATTCCGCAGTGTTCTGACAATGGAACATCTTTGAAGTCCATCATGATTAAAATGTTCTTAGCAGAAAGAAGTCAGTAAATTAATTTTCTCGGGTTGGCAACTATTTTCTCGGCGTCTGCGCTCTTGCGAAAATCGCGAAGCTGAAAGCGCCAGCAGTCACGCATTAAAACTGCCCCTCCATTGTTGTGGACGTTGAATTGTTTGGCTTGTTTCAAAAGGCTATGGTTCTCTAGTCATGTTTTCTTCAATTCTGTGTAATAGTTCTCCCTTACAACGTATCAACACCACGACGGTTGGTTTGACAAACTTCATAAACTCGGGAGGGATGGTTTCGAAACGCGGGTGAGTCTTGTTCGAGGAACATGAGCACTGCAAGTCGCGAGGTGGAGCGAAGTGGTCCTAGTGCTAACTGAATCACAACAACAACACTGCGCATGTCCAAAAACACTCCAATCAAGAAGTATTATTGGATAGTTCTACCCGAAAAACTGCGTTCGAACCGGCACCAATTCTATTGTTGCATCTTGTCTACCTGCAGTCAAAGAAATTTTTCATTTCGAACGTTGCTTTTTCAGCTTTTGGAGTAAGCTGTACAGACCCAAAAAGAAGCTCCGCTATTGGTCCGCCCCGGCTCGGCTCCCCCCACTCCCTTTTTTTCCTTTGACGAGTCGAGTTTTGCCATGGAAACGGCGATTTTGACAGCAAATTTCTCAAAATTGGCCACCAAATTTTTGACCAGATTTCAACATCAGAATCAGCGTTCAAAGTTCTACTAGTCTGCAAAATCTCATTAAAATCGTATAGAAAACTTCCGAAATGCATAAAGGGCCACACAAATCAAATCTCGAGCCGGCTGAGTCCTGGGTATACTATAAGGCTACTTCGTGCCTAAAAAAAAATTCTTGGTCAACCCCCTTTTTTCAAGATCCTGATTGGTCAACTGGATCTTGAAAAAAGGGGGTTGACCAAGAATTTTTTTTTATTCTTGCTTCGAGTAGATCTTGATGAGACCTTTTCAACGAATGGTCGGAACCTAGGTCTAAAATGCTCGCATCGTCATCGGGGACCCTTTGAGGTGCCCGTCGACGTCCTCGGGGACCCAACGGTGACCGATCAGGCTTTGACCATGCCGTCCCGATGTGGCATTGGCCGCTCGGACTACAGTGAGATGAACACAAAAAACAACAGTGAGCTCCGTCTTTTAAAAGACTCGCCCTTCCACGAAGCCCAACTTCACAGCAGCACGTGCTAACTTTCTTCTTTCGTAGGCGTGGGGTGTACGATAACTGCTTTCAAGCGGAGTCAATTGATGTAACATTGAGAAATTTGCCTGTCTCAGAGAAGGCGTGTGTTCCATGGACCCAGGAAACGATAAGATTCCTGGCATTCAACGGCCGCACGTGTGCCGTGTTTGCATAAGTCTCGACAGTGCTGACACGTGTAATAGTCGGCTTGCCGGCTCTCAGCATCGCACGTACAGTGCAAACTAAGCTCTTGTTGATATTTTTCGCTGAGTGATAGCGAAACCCGTTACTCTGGTGGGGTTAGAAAACTTTTTCTGTTTGTTTGTCTGTCCATCCGTCTGTTTATCCACACTGCTCCTCCTAAACGGCTCGGCCTATCTGGCTGAGATTCTGCAGGGTCATTAGGTACACCCTTAAAACCTTCCGAAGTATTTAGAGCATACATAAAACAAACTAAAATACTTTGTTATACGAAGAAATAATTCGTAAGTTACAAAGTATTTGCTTTGTAAGCTTACGTATGGAGTGATGCCATATCTAGGGAGCACAAGATTTTTTCTGGTGTCGCCGATCTGGACCAAAATTTTACCACATGTACCTCTAGGGTAGACAAAGATGCCCACAAATTTTGAAGGTCCTAGGTTGACCTAGAGACCCTCCCGTCAGAGATGCGCAAGCCAGCGCTTGGTAGTCCCGTGGAGTCAAAGGCACCCTGAGTCAGGCTAGCGGGCGACCGCCGTATACCTGCTGTGCCGCACCAGATGCTGACCTGCGTAGCCTCGCGCGGGGCGAATTCGGGCTTCCCGCTCCGCATGGGACTACCAGTCGTCTGTGATTGGCTGAGAGGGCCCCCCTTTGCGCATCTCTGACGGGAGGGTCTCTACACTCTACCAAGAATGTCCTGTAAATGCCGTTAATTTATTACCAGTTTTCACTGTAGGTCAGTTCACAGCGTTTGCTGTGAACTAGTTCACGGCGTTTGCTGTGAACTAGTTCACGGCGTTCACTGTGATCTCGGTTACAGTGTTCACTGTGATCTGGTCCCCAGTAAACACTGTGAGTTTGACGCCGCTGAGCACCGAAGCACTGCAAATCAGGCTCCAATTCACGGCGTTTACTGTGGCCAGATCACAGTGAACACTGTAACCGAGATCACAGTAAACGCCGTGAACTAGTTCACAGCAAACGCCGTGAATTGCATAACAGCAAACATTGGTAATAAATTAACGGCGTTGACAGGACATTTTTTGTAGAGTGTAGGTTGACCCAGTCCGGAGCAGTGGGCCTTAGTGTGTTTTGCGACTTTTTGGTAAAAGTCAACTTTGAAGGTACAAATCGATGGGAAGGGCTTGACCTAGGGCCTTGAAAATTTTACCAGGTCTTAAGGGGCATGAGGACAACATTTTAGAATTTTTTTTACTTTTTGAAAAAAGTTGAACTTTAATTTTTTTTTCTAGATCTCAAAAACATATTTTTGAAAAAAAATTGAAAACATTTTAGAAAGTACCTTTCCTTGGTCCTAGTAACTGCACAAAATTTCAGCCTGGGCATAGACTTGGTTTGGGAGCTATGGAAGAAAGCGTAAATTTCACTCCGTAGTCTGAAGGACTTTAGCGGGGAAATGACTCATTTGTGGCCTGGGTAAGAATGGGATAAGCTATGATCCCAAGATAGACATAGTGGTCTGATGAGTATCTTCTACTTCCTTACTTGTGTTGAGTGTTTTCAGCCTGTCAGGATTATGTTTCGAAGAGCCAAATCAGGGGCAAATTAGAGACGCACGGTTTGATTACGATTCCACCTGTGAAATGAACTTACAATGACTTGCAAAAAGTCGCAAAGCACACTAAGGCCCACTGCTCCGGACTGGGTCAACCTAGGACCTTCAAAATTTGTGGGCATCTTTGTCTACCCTAGGGGTACATGTGGTAAAATTTTGGTCCAGATCGGTGACACCAAAAAAAATCTTGTGCTCCCTAGATATGGAATCACTCTATACAAACTACCGTGAAACGGGGTAATTTCGGACACTCGGTGTAATTTCGGACAACTCTGCCCGGAAGCATGGCGATGATGCCCATCTAACGGCCGACTTGGAGGCTTGTCCCGTTGCGCGCATCGCATCGGCCACCAAAAACCCATCTGATCAATCACCCGGAGGCCAAATCGGGGGCAAATTTCAGGAGAAAAGTGGTTTTTGTATTTAACCATTTTTACCCAAATTCACTTTATGCGTAAAAACTTTTACTGGCAAGCCGAAACTGTTCATGGCCGGTTTTTGAGGTGATTGTTTGTCGATTTGATCATGTTAAGAGCATACTGTGTCAAATTTTCAAACACCTGGGTCAAATAGTATGGTTTTTATGGGCTCAAAAATGAAAAATTTTTACTTTACGGGGTAATTTCGGACATACAAACGTCACGCCCAAAGGGCAGAGGGATGCCCTGAACACTTCCAATTTCGCAGGGTTTGAGTAGTGGAAGCTGAAGAGCTCTTCTGCAAGTTGAAGATAATCCAATAACAAAGATATTCCCCAATTGTTACAGCGGTTTCTTTGTAAACTTCGAATTTCATAAAAATGGGGGAAAGCTACATCTTTTATTTAGTTTTATGTGCATATCCTACGTTAGTGTCAACGACTGTTTTGTGATTAATTTTCCCTTTTATGTGACATGAGAGTTGAACTTTGGGGAATGGCTGCATAGCTCGCCGGGTTTTCTATGCAAAGCTTTCCACTGAGCCCCTGTATCTTCCTAACCGTACATACGACACGACTACTTGCCCTTCATATGCATGGGTCCTGTAGAGGCAGATTTAAGATTCACTTTCGCGAATGAAGTATGGCCCGAGTTGCCTAAGAAAGCTAATCGGTCAAAAATTACAAATAAAAGCGTTCTAAATGGCTCTACTATAGTTCCACCCACTATTCCTGAAATCAAACTACATATGAGTGCAAAAACATGACTTCAAATTATGAATGAATGACCACCCCTACCTTACCTTTACATCTAAACCCTTACGAATTTCTCATATAATCATTTTAGCACTTACGGGGGGACCCTGGTGAAACTTTCAAGTAGGCTTCAAAAAAATCCCGGGAAGTTGAAATTTTGCTTAACTATTGGGTTCATTATGGTGAGTTCCCAAAAAAAAATTCAATCCAAATGTTGAAGGGTCTCTGAGAAAAGTGGCTTTTATGTTTTTTGGAGCTTTGGGGGAAAAAACTTCCTGCGTCTTTCATTGGGACGAAAGTCTTGAAAATTTTTTTGGGTTATCCTAAAGATGTATAAAAAGAGTTTTTAGTGACGGAATTTTAAAATTCAACTTTGTCCTGAGATGTGAGTTTTCAAATTTTAACATTTAAAAAAAAATGATATTTTTTTCCCCTTTTTTTAAACTTTTAGGTTGTTTTAAAAAAGTAGGGCGGGTATCAAGATTCCGTTTACTAAAATTTGTCGACAAGTCATCGATGAATAGAGTCCATGCAAGACGACTCATGTAGGTGTCAACCAGGAAAGCAGGAATCT
Organism: Thrips palmi; assembly: GCF_012932325.1. NCBI lineage: Eukaryota > Metazoa > Arthropoda > Insecta > Thysanoptera > Thripidae > Thrips > Thrips palmi. The sequence continues at coordinate 9,937,023 of NW_023144622.1, forward strand.
TTCTACGACAAAATTTTTTTTCGACTGAGCAAAAACTGTGAAGTTGAGCGTAGAAGCCAACGACAACTGATCTCAATGTTATTTCCTTTCCAAAAGATAAAGAAACTACCCCCTTAGCTTAAAGGGGTTCAACCTGTTGAATCTGAAACCTTCTACGCACATTTTATCTATGAACTTTGAAAATACTATTTTTTGGAATTTTGGCGATTTTTTTCACCAGGGTCCCCCTTAAGAAAACAGTGATCGATTTTAGGACCAAAATCAGAACGAAAAGTCGTTTTTTCCAGGGGTGTCCGAAATTACCCCAAAACACGGGGGAATTTCGGACACTGCTTCGGACCCCCACTGTAAAAAAAGGTGAGACGTTAAAATATTTTAAATAAGCGCCCAAAACGAAGCTAAAGGTGGGTAGATGATAAATTTTAACCCTCAAGCCCCTGACAGCACCACGACTTTCACAATTTCAAAAAACCTATCGAAAGTGTCCGAAGTTACCCCCCTTTCACGGTATTTTTTTTTTTTTAAGGCCCCAAAAAAGTTTTTTAAGGTTTTCTCAGTGTACATCCTCGGCTCACCACACCAAAATTCATCTCTGTACTGAAAACCACTCATCATGCCGACCAAAGAACACTTAAAAAACGGCGCAAAAAAGTTAACTCTTTTCTCCGTTGGTATGGCAATTTCCATACCAAGTTTATTATCATTTCCTGTAGTTTCGAGCGTGCTTCTGGTGAAAATAGGGCTTATTTTACCCTAAGACTCGCGGTAAAAACGGTTCCTGGTTTTCCTATTGTTCCTGTTATTACCCAAACTACCCCGACCCTTAGTTGGGGCACAGGTGTCGAAGGTTTCTTTGACCTCGCCTCCTATTTGTCATTCGGCTCGTTCCGCGAAATTCGCCTGACGAAGAATGAAACCTGCAAATACATGATGCACTTACGTGTAGTAAATAAAGTTCACTTCGGAGTAATCCTGCTCCTGCAGACGGGTCTCGCCTGTCTT
>NW_023144622.1:9938524-9967884 GCF_012932325.1 Thrips palmi
AGGGGCCTCCCCAACCGCCCGCGCGCCGTTTTTTTTATGCTCGCGGTTGGGGAGGCCTTTTGGGGCATGAAGGAGTCGAGATATCGAAAAAGGGACAAAATTTTTTGCCCAAGGGTCGTATTATGGCCTGTTTACCCTAGAGTCAAACTTAGTTTGGTAAAAGTCCAAAAAAAAATTTTGGGCTTTTTCCCTTTTTAATGGGGTTTTGGGGGCACGGCTTTGGTAAGTCTGACGACCTTGGGCTTTCAAATTAAGAGTTTCTCACCATTTCGGTCATTTTGAGTCGGGGAACCCAGGGGAAATTCTCACTTTCGAAAAATAAACTGGTCTACCGTTTGGTGTCCCCAGCACCCCCACGAGGGGCGAGAAATTTGGAAAAACCCCCCACCCCTTTACGGGGGGGGGGTAGTAAGGCCCTTTGGATTATGGTTAAAAGGGGGGAAAAAGCGGCGGCAAATGTTGAGAAATGATTGAGGGGGCACAGTCTACCCCAGACTATCGCAAAAACCCGAGTTAAACACAGCGCACGCAGCAGCCCGTAAAAAAACCCCCCCCCCCCCCTGTTGTGCACTTAGGCCCCACCGACGTGGTCCTGGCGTGGGGCACTGATGCAGCACGGCGGGGGAGGTCTGCAGGCATCACATCGAGTCCATCCCGCCGCATCGCAGCCCTCGGGAACGCCTCGGGGCCCCCCAAAATGATGAGGGGTTAAAAAATCCCCCCCCAAATTCGGAGGGTGCACAGGGTAACCCGTGGGGGGAAAATTTTGATTCAGGGGGGCAAAGTGACTCGAGACCTTCCACTCAGTGGCTGAAAAGGGCCCCACACCTGCAACGCGTACCGTAAGGGTTCAAGTCGGCGTTCGCGCAAACCCAACCTTTCTTTCCGTCTCGGGCAGATCCGGACCGCGCCGTGGAGGTAGGCAACCCATCTGTCACAGTTCCACTAAGTCCGTGCAAATTCCATTGTTTTTGTTGTGGACTGCAAAATTTTTTACATCAATCAAGTTTGGATCACAATTTATGCTTGAAGACTCTCTTTTTCATCTCAAACAAAGGAATAAATTTGGAAGTTGACGAATGGGTTGCCTACCTCCACGGCGCGGTCCGGATCTGCCCGAGACGGAAAGAAAGGTTGGGTGTTGCGCGAACGCCGACTTAAACCCTAACGGTACGCTTTTGCAGTGTGGGCCCTTTTGCAGCCACTGAGTGGAAGGTCTCGAGTCACTTTGCCACCCTGAATCAAAATTTTCCGCCCACGGGTTCACCCTGTGCACCCCTCCGAACTTGGGGGTTGATTTTTCAACCCCTCATCATTTTGGGGGCCCTGAGGCGTTCCCGAGGGCTGCGATGCGGCGGGATGGACTCGATGTGATGCCTGCAGACCTCCCCTGCCGTGCTGCATCAGTGCCGCACGCCAGGACCACGTCGGTGGGGCCTAAGCGCACAACAGGGGGTGGGGGGTGGTTTTTGACGGTGCTGCTGCGTGCGCTGTGTTTAACCCGGGGTTTTTGCGATAGTCTGGGGTAGACTGTGCCCCCTCAATCATTTCTCAACATTTGCCGCCGCTTTTTTCCCCCCCTTTGAACCATAAACCAGAAGGGCCTAACTACCCCACCCCTAAAGGGGTGGGGGTTGTTCCAAATTTCTCGCGCTCTCGTGGGGGTGCTTGGGGACACCAAAAGGGGGACCTGACGCCACGGACGCCCATTCTCAGCAGTGGGGCACACCCTGGGGCCTAAGTGACCGTCCTTACGTCTAGGGGTGGATTCTAAGGGGATGAAGCTTTCGGTGGCGGATTTTTTCGCAGGGATGCTTTGAGGACGTCCCTCTGAACGCATCCTGAGGTGCAGGACCCCATACCCTCACCGAAAGTGTGTTGTACGCGACCCATTTTTTTTAACCCAGCGGCCGTTTCTGCCCCGCGGCACTTTAGGCCCTTTTGACGCCACCCCCTGCGACCCGCGGTCCCACCGTTTGGGGTACGTGTGGACAACCCTTTCGACCACCACTGAGCGAAGTTTCACGGAAATCGGCCGGCTCATTCAGATTTGGCTCGGAAAACAAAAAGTGGTGCTTCAATTTTGTCCATCAGTGTATTTAGCTCAATTACCACTTGCACTGACTTCCTATCAGCAAATACCCCTTATGTAACAACAAAGCACCTGCAGAGAAAGGCATGTACATGTTTTCAGTCAAAATTTTTGACTTCTTGTACCACATATAGCGCCGAAAAGGTACAAAAATGGCAGTTTTGTCGGTGTCCGAATCCCCGATTGAAACACAATGTGAAGTATAATTTCTTGTAACGCCGTTAAAACACCCAAAGTTTTGTGTGTTTTCGAGAGTGGACACTTTAATCAACATTTTAACCTGGTAGTTGGAAAGATTCTCAATCTGCTTGTGATATACAACCCACATAGGTCTAAAATTGAAGAGTGCATCAACCTTCTTGATCCATTCCTCTTAAAAATTGGGAATGAGCCCTGCCTAGTTTTAGGTGACTTTAATATTGACATTCTTACCAGTTCTGTTCCCAGTGATGACTACCTCACCTACTTGTCCTCCAAAGGGCTCTCTATTCTCAACAACAAAATTACTAGACCTAATAGTGGAACCATTATTGACCACATTGCATCAAATTTCAACAGGGGCACTATAAATATCATAACAGCTGCCAATGATATTAGTGACCATAACTCAATTATTCTCTCTATGAGATATAGTGCATCGACTGCTGAACTGGCAGATCACCCTGAATACTTTAATAAGATTGATTCCAACAAACTCAAAGAAGTTTTGAATAACAAAATCAGTGGGTTAGTTGATAGTGAATCTGTTGAAGAATTTTCTGACACCCTCCATAAAAGTATTAGTGATGCTCTAAGTGAATCTGTTACTAGATGTAAGTTTAGGAATAAGTATTCTAAGCTTAACCCCTGGGCAACGCCTGAGCTCGCTGAAATGTCACTCACCAAACAAGTATTATATAGGAAGCGTAAGCTTCACCCCAATAATCAACTTTTTAAAGAGGAATACAATAATATATGTGATAAAATCAATAAACTAAGGAAATACCCAAAGAAGAACTATACCAGTAGTAAACTTGAATCCTGTGTTGGTGACAGTAAATCTATATGGACATTTCTGAAGGAGACAGCAGGCGTTGATCAGTCAAAGGGTCACACTACTATAGATAAGTTAATTTACAATGGTCAAGTTTTCTCTAGTCAAACTGAGATTGTTGATGTGCTTAATGAGTTTTATGTAAATGTTGGTCCATCACTATCAAATATCTTGAATAAACCAATCAACAATTACGATATACCAGGTTCAGATTGTACTTTTACCTTCACTCATACTACTGATTGTGAAATATACCAAATAATCAAAGGATTAGGCAATAAATCTTCCAGCCCTAATGGAATTAGTAGTAAATTGTTGAAGGATCATATTGATATATTAGTGCCGCCTCTGACCAAGTTAATAAACAAATCCTTTGAACAAGGTATTTTCCCTCACTTTGTAAAATAACTGCGGTCAAGCCTTTAGCTACACCTGGTGACAAATCTGATCCTGGCAACTATAGGCCTATCTCAATTCTCTCTGGTATATCCAAGGTAGAGGAGATGGCAGTCAAGAAAAGATTGGAAACATACCTGGCTGATATTAACTTTTTCCATAAATCTCAGTATGGCTTTAGAAAGGATAAGGATTCCCAGGGGGCAGTCTTCGATCTGATTACCAATATACAAGCAGACTTGGATGATAATCTTTACTGTGGGGCTGTATTTACCGACTTAAAAAAGGCTTTTGATACGGTTAATCATGAAATTCTACTCAATAAACTGGAGAAAATTGGAATCAAAGGCAAAGAACTTAATTGGTTTAAATCTTATCTATCTCAGCGTACCCAATATGTAACAATTGGGGACGTCAACAGTACAAAGAAGCTCATCACTTGTGGCGTGCCTCAAGGCTCTATTTTGGGACCATTACTTTTCATAATTTATATTAACGACATCGGCTTCCTTGGGTTGTGTGGTAAAATACAATTATATGCTGATGATGCTGTGCTCCTTTGCACAGACCCCAACCTGCATAATCTAGAACTGAATCTCTCTAATGACCTAAGCCTTCTTAATGATTGGTTCCTTTTCAATAAGCTGAGCCTGAATTATAAGAAAACCAATTGTGTTCTTTTCTCCAAACCATATTCCAGTGACAAAAAGTTAAATATTAAGATTGGTAATTACTCTATTGATCAAGTCAGTGTGGTAAAGTATCTTGGTGTCGAGATTGATAAATGCCTCACCTGGGAAAACCATATCAACAAACTGTTACCTTCTCTTCGTGCTACTGTAAGACTGTTATATAGGTTAAGGAAAACTGTCTCTCTTAAGTTTCTCAAAATGCTCTACTATGCATACTCTCACTCTCACATCTCTTACACTGTGGAAAAAAAGGGACATTTTCTCCGTTAATTTATGGCCAGAACTTTCCGTGATTTGAGACACAGGATTTTCCGTGATTTCAGACACAGGATTTTCCTTGATTTCAGATCCAGGCTTTTTCCGTTGTTTGAAACCCAGAGATTTCCGTAGTTTGCACAGTGCGTTGAAAGGCCATGGCAGTAAAGGGCAGACTTTGTGAGGGGAATTTCTAAACTTGGCCAAAGAAACACTAACTTACAGAAATGGATGCATTCGTCTTGTCAAAGTTAACAAAAAAAAAATGTCATCCCACATCCTACACACACGTTCGAAATGATGGGTTTGAGCTTCTAACATACCAAAGTTCCCTATCGGTATGAGGTACAATGATTTTTGGCACTATTGACATAAAAAGATGAAAAATCAAATATGTGGAAATGGAAAACTGACGACGGGAATGGATTCGTCTCAACGAAATGAAAAGAAACATACCCATATGTCATAGGTTTAGACTCGAAATGGCCGATCTACAGAACCCAATAGGTCGATTTTGACACCCCTTTTTCAAAGGCGTTGCAAATACGTGCAAATCACGGAAAATCCTGTGTCTCAAATCACGGAAAGTTCTGGCCATAAATTAACGGAGAAAATGTCCCTTTTTTTCCACAGTGTACCTCATTGGGGTCCTTTGATGCCAATATGGTCCAAAAGTGAGACGGCGTATTTTGGGAATTCAAGAAACCGTGTTTTTTTGTAATCGTAAACTGTGTTTCTGGTAAGGGCTGGGGGTCCCAATTTTTTTTTTTCACTATTTAATGTTGCCCTTTACTGTTTTCAACCCATTTGAGCACCTAGATACACAATTTAAAAAAAACTAAAAAAAAATTTATACATTTTTTTTGAAGTTTCAAAAAATCACTGTGGCCAAAGTTCTGAATTTTTTTAAAAAAAATTTATGAGAGTGGTCTTTGGGTGGTACACTACCAGATAAAAAATTGGGGGCCGGATCTGAGCAAGTACGTTTTGGACCATGATGGTTTGACGTGGAACGCCCCCGATGACTCCAAGCGCGCTCGCTGGACGCTGGGAGGCCACAAATAAACAAACCAAGCGCGTGTTGCGGTAGTTAAACTGCGGACAATTTGGGCTGTTCGTGAATATTTAAGATTCTGTATCGAGCGCTCAAATATTGCGGTTAAATTTAAAGTTAAGAAATCAGACCACCAGGTCTTACAAAATTGGTCTGAATTTTAAGATTTTTTTTTAACAGTGTACAGTGGTACAGCGGCACCACCGTAATTTTGAAAAAGAGGACGGTAAGGAAGAGAGCAGGAAGAAAAAGGATGAGGAGAGAGAAAAGGGAGGGAAGAAAAGAAAAAAGAAAGGAAAAAGAGAATAGTTTGTTAAAAAGTACAGGATAACAGGGGGCCCAAAGGCCAAGGTGCGTAAGATTTGCGTTGCTACATTGGAGTAGTGCAGCTCACACCAATTCTTTTCTCGTATCTACTGCCTGTACGTAACTTTCGGCCAAGGGAGCAGACGACAAGCTATTTTGAGCGGATTCAAAGAAACCAAAAGTCACTGTAGGCTGTACGGTAAATGCTGCCTTTGATAATACCGTGAAGTCTGGAGTAACCAGTACAATATTTACAGTGATCTTTTCTCACGGTGCAGGCTCCGGTAACAATTTAGTCTTACCCACATTGAGTCCGTCAAGTCCTCTTTTAGAGTAAAATTTTCCCTGTGAGTGTCTGTTTTTCGTAGGGCTTACCCGGGGTTGAAGTGGCTGCACGCAGGTTCATTGCGAATGTGCCCTCAGACGGACATGTGGCGAATGAATGTGTGAACGCTATGTACGTCCCCTGCGGAGAAACAGCAGATTTACATTGCTTCTTAGTGAACTATCTCGGAACAAGGAAGCAAAATCCCCAGATGCATACGTGTCGAAAATCTTGTGTAGGTGAAAATCAGGGATGCTGAAGGACACTGTAAAGTGAAACTAGGATGTCCTGAAAATATTTGTCACGGGGAGTTTATTTTGTGCATCTTAATAATTTCTTCCATCTACTTACAAATTTGACAAGTTGAACAAAATAATAATTTAAAAAAACAGTGAGCCTTTGTTGTTTGTCCCGTCTCGTCCCTCGTTGTTTGTCCCCGAGTCATCCCCACCACCTTGGCTCTCGCCAGGCCGCCGTAATCCCTACCTGGAGGGGTCAGCGCTGGCCGGGCAATGACCACCGTCTCTGGATGTTAGTCCGCTGGATCTCCCGAGGCAGGGACAAAAAACGAGGGCTCACAGTCCTTTTAAAGTAAGTCACAGGTTACCGGTTATAACTTTAACGGGTTTCACGAAGGAATGTCCGCTGAAGAAATGTCCCCTAAAATAATGGCCGGTGGGATGGACTGTCCGCCTAAATCTAAGTCCCGAATTTTCAAGTCCTTCAGAAGTGATGTCCGGCCCTCAAAAATGTAACATGAAACGATGTTCTCTAAACCATCCTTCTTTTTAGCATAAAACAAAGGTATGGAAAGAAAAATGCCCTGGGCGTGGAATGGCGTGATGCTCTTGAAAAGGGCGTGTATTGGTCCTAGGACTTCAGCAAAATTTTAATGAGCTTCCAAAGACTTAACGCCTCTAAATGGCATGAAAGACTGTTGCGGTTTTAGGGGCGTAGTTACTGTGCTCTTGTTTCATAAGTGTGCATCTGATATATCAGATATGGAACCTAAACCAGTTCCGGTCAGTCAGTGAGAAAACTTTACCAGTTCGTGTCAATCCTGTAACTTAAAAGTTGACATGACCTCATCTCCCTCTTTTTAATTCTAATCCACCTGGTAAGCTCATCCAGTGCTTCTAGTACTACTGAACGTCTGCGGCCGAGGCCATGGGACCGGACTTAATAACGAAGGCCATTGAAATTGGAGGACATTTAGGGAATGGACATTTTGTAAGTGACATGTAGGTATGGGACGAAAAGTAAGGGCCAAATCTTCGTGGGCCATTTTTTAAGCGGACATTCCTTCGTAGGCACCCTTTAACGCTTAGGATAACGTGATGATGTCCTTTCGAGGTAAGCGGAAGACATCCTCCGATATGGTTTCAAGGCGGCACTCTCATCGCACAGAGGACCAGCATTAGCCGGAAAAGTTACAGTGCAAGTCATTTAGTGGGCTATGAGCGGTCGATCTCAGAAAAACTTACAGCGAAAGTATTAAGAGGTTTGCCGTGGTTGTAGTTGCACGTCAGGAGAAGAATAAGCAGATACTGCGACACACAGCGGAGCGATACCATTAGAGATCCGTGGGCCGCTTCCATTGCAAGTAGGAAAGCTTCAGCATGAAGGACCTAACCGTGTCTGCGGCAGGAGGGTCTATGACCACATGCCGTGCTAAAGTAAACGCCGTTGTGGTAGTGTGCGTTAGCCGCCCGCATGGTCCAATGTCAGCCGTTTCCAGGCAGAGCACTGATATACATCGCGAACTTTTTCTCGTTCTGTGGACACGTCAAATTTGTGGATGCATTAGAGTGAAATTCGGTTCTAATGTCCTTGAACTTGAGATATTTGTCACAGGAAATCCATTTGGTAGTTGAAATTCAACCACCCTCTACAGATTTAATCTGAGAGTTCGAGGCTTATCAGATATGAAGGTTAACTTGAAGCTTAAGATCTAAAAAAAAACAGGCAGATTATAGCGACCTTCAGTCTTAAAACCTAAGACAAAGATAGCGTTGCCACATTTGGACGCACGGCTGCTCCCGGCTGCTCCAAATGCGGCTCCGAACAAAAATGGCCTCAGATTCGTGGGACAAATACCTGGGACCCAAAAAGGGCACTTAAAAGCACCGGTAGCCTAAAACTTCAAATGTTTTAAGGGGTGACTGTACTGAAAATGCTTATTTCCCGAAAACACTACACTGAGCTGTATGATCTTCATTGTTTCATGTTAAAAATAAGGAAAAACTGACAAGAACGTTTATTTGGGAGTTTTGGGAATGAAAATAATTAATTGTCCCTTGCGATTAGATGTAAGAAAAAACATTCTGGAAAAGTTTTTTTTTTCGTCTCTTTTTAAAGCGTATCCAACAGCCGCAAACCCTAAAAAAGGCGGGAAAAGAAATCCGTGGCTACATTGCAGAAAAACGGCAGTAGCGTTGTCAGAAACAGCAGGGTCAGGGCGGGGAAAAACTGGACAGAGGAAGAACTGGACACCCCACATTTTACTTCAAATGCCATGCACTGGCCTGACAACTGTCGTGCAATGAACCGCTGATGCCACGGAACAACTTTTGATAGTTGTTATTCCTGTGCCTACGGTATTTGAAGTAAAATATGGGGTGTCCAGTTCTTCCCCTGTCCAGTTCTTCCCCGCCCTGACCCTAAGGTTACTTTTTAGCAGTTAACAAAATGCGACAACAAATTTTTAAATTGACCAAATCACAATGTGCTTGCAGATTCATCTTTGCAAGACATTAAAAAAATGTAACACATGTCAAAGCTTCGGATGTGAAATGTGAGAGCCTTAGAGTTAACCCTGCTAAACCTTCCATTTTGGAGCCCCTGAGAACGGATTATTCTTTCAACGTCTATAAGAGTGTCTTTTCGCCTAAGGCGACTGGCCTGATCGTAAAGACAGCCGAAGAAACCATTTCAATGAGAATACAGGTAAAAAGTACATTTCTTGGGCGAAAAAACCAGTATGGTCATGGCACCCCATATATGACCAAGACCATTTTACATTTTATTTTTTTAAGTCCTCTGCGACCCTGCTACACATTGCAGACAAGTTCCAATGGGTAGAGAAGAGGTCCTTGGAGGTCCAAAGGATCCCCTCATGCTGGAAACTTAACGAACCGCAAGGTAAATAAAAGGTAGGTGCCAAAAAAAGAAGGGGGGGGAGAGGTTATGGACCGTCACTCTCTCTTTGATTTTGAGGACCAGCCGTGCACTGTGAAACGCTTCGAAAATAGCGCCAATCGGTGCAATGCGTTTGAAGACGTTTTCATTCCACCAATTGGTGCAATGCTTATGCATTGCACGTGAAGTGCAATGCTCATGCATTGCACGTGAAGTGCAATGCTTATGCATTGCACGTGAAGTGCAATGCCTTCCCATGCATTAGCACACGGTAAACGAAAATCTCGGATTCCGAGCAGCGAGTCTCCATTTTGGAAATGTTACGGTATCCGTATTGCCGCGCCCAAAATCGAAAGCAGGTCTCCGGTTTTCGACAGCGGCGTCCGAAACGTCTAGCAGCAGACGCCAGCCCGGCTGCCGCCGCTCGAAACGGTTTTTTGGCCAAAGCTACTAAACCGTTGAAATTAGATGGGTATAGTAATCGAGCCGATTGTAGATCTCGGTTCCAACTTCAATCGACTCGTTTACTGTACCCCTCTAGCTATCACGGTTCAAAAGTTTGATTCAATAAACTGCCCGTAGCGGCGCTGGCGTCTTGTAGTAGAGGTTATGTTTCGGTCGACGGCCGAATTTCACTCACCTACAGATTACAAATACGTAAAAAAGACGTGACATGTAGCTCCAGGCACACCTCGAAGTACACTTTTGAGCACTGCAAGACAGTGTCGAGTAACACCCGCGATTCACTGACGAAACACTTTTCGAAACATAAATACGCACGTCCGAGCGCTTCTGCTTGGAGGCAAAACCGGCAAGCGTGACTCGGTTTTCGAGCGCGCGGCTCGGAAGGCGGTCCAAGCCCGGCCAAAGGCGGATATCGCGCGCCGGATTTGAACCACCTTCTCGAAAACGTAAAAATGGGCACTTTCGGCTACCCGGAATCCGAGATTTTCGTTTACCGTGCACAGGGCATTTTTCAGGATGCATTGCACGTAAGGTGCAACATGACTTGCACGTATAGTGCAATGTCTCCATACATTGCACCACACGTGCTATATTCATAGCGTCTGAAAGAAGTCCTAAAGTTCACCCCAACTGGCAAGCATTATCCTCGAACCTGCTTCTGCTAACACTGATTTCTTTCAGGAAGCCAAAGTAACAGATTCATAGCCACAACGTCCGAAACAAGACGAAAATTTTACTGACCATCATGCTTCTAAACTTCTGAGGCTAAGGAATATTTTCCTTTGATTCATATATCATGGCCTTTATTAAACTTTTAATGGGAAGAACTCTGACCGGTAGAACAGGCCGATTGGTTTAGTGATAGCGCGGCCAGTTACTCTAGTGGGATAAAAGCACTTTCCCTCTCTGCGTGGCAGCCGGCACCACTCGTAAACGGCTCGGCCGATCTGAGATTATAAAGGATCATTGGCTGAGCGATAGCGAAGCCCATGCCGTGTTTGGGCGCACCAAAAAGTGACTGGTCGTGAGTCTGTCTGTCCGTCTGTGAGTCTGTAGCGTACACGCTCACGTTTCTCAGCAACTACAACACCAATTGTTCCCAAATTTCGTATTGAACATCTCCAAAGTGTCCCACAGGGGGAGTTTATCTTAGATCAACAATTATCATCGTTTGAAATATTCAAAACATCGTTTTGAACTAGGTTATTAGCGTTGTGTTGGTGTGTTGGTGTGGCTTACCATTTCTCATACCGGCTGCCGCGCTTCCAAGCCGTCTGCAAGACAGGACGGTACTTATGCAAATAAAACAAACTGAAGAGCAAAGGGGCTCTCAAATAGGTTCTGAGTTAGTTTTTTAACATTCTAGAATGATTAAAACCCTTCCGGAGTGTCAACAGAGGAAAATACGAAAACTGAAAGTGAGAATGGTTTGCGTGTTTCGTGCCCTCTCCCCCCTCCCTCGTCACAGGGGAATCTTCCTGCAGGTCAGTGCACTGTGAGTGTAGTTGTGGACTGAAAATAGAATGTTTTCTTTGCCTGTTACTTTGTGTGTATCTACTGATTTTATTTTCTCTGATACCATCCTTATTTTTAAATTTATTTTTAAATTTCATAGAAAATCAAATTAGGTAAATGCATGAATAACTTCTGTTGAAATTAGAAGACAAGTTACATGTCTTTGACTCGGGAAATGACATCCTATTTTAATGCTGCAACCTAACATAAATATTCTTGTACTAGCATCTATTGATTAAAAGAATCCACATATGGATGTGTATTTTTAATGCTAATAAATTTTGGATATTGGATTCAATGAGACGATTCAGATTGTGAGCGGTGAGTGACTTGGTAATTGGATTTAATGAGACGATTCTTTTCACTTCACCAAAGTTTGTGTCCGATAACTGGAACTTAGTATTGGTAATAGTTTAAATGTGGCTCTCCGAACAAAAGCCCAATGCCTAATGTTAATCCTGTACTGTCATCTTTTACTCCAAAGATAAACTACCACAAGACATGAATAAGATAATGGCGTATTGAGCAAAAAGTGGCCTCTGCATTGGACTTCATGAGACAATTCACTGAATTTGACAAAACTTGGTCTCCGTCTTATGCTTCAGATCAGCCTGCCCTAAACTGATTCACTTAATAAAACCTATGATTACATATTCCAGTCTATATTGTTTAATTCACTGGTTTAAAATGAAAGAATGACAAAAGGCTACTCAAATATAACTAATAATTTGTAAATTCATTAGTTTGAAGAAACAGATATATCGAGTAGTGACTCAAGCAGACGATTAGCCAATTAAGCGATTCAATGGAATGTTACTCGACTGAGGAATCGCATTGGTTTCGCATTAGGGTGACGACATGGGGTGATCCATGAACCCAGACCCATACTCTATCCGTTATTAATCAATTCAATATCAATATTTTTCAATTGAATCTCACATTAATTCTTGCAGTTTTTGGAGTGCCAATCATGAAAATCACTTTCATTTCTACTCCAGACTTATAGTTTCATCTCAAATTAGCTCATTTTTGACCAAACTTTTCAGGTCGAGTTTTATATTGTTTCCTGCAGTCTTGGGTGTGCTGAACTCAAAAATGACTTCCAAATTTTTCCCAGATTCACACTTTACCTAATTTGACCAAATTTTGACCAAATTTTTGAGTTGAGTTTGATGTTGATCTCAGTAGTTTTTTGTGTCCTGATAACGAAAATCACTTCCATTTCGACTCCAGACTTATATTTTCATCCCAAATTAGGTCATTTTGGACCAAAATTTTCAAGTCGAGTTTTATATTGTTTCCTGCAGTTTCTGGTGTGCTGAACTCAAAAATGACTTCCAAATTTTTCCCAGACTCGCGCTTTACCCATTTTGACCAAATTTGGACCAAAATTTGATTTGAGTTTGATGTTGATCTCAGTAGTTTTTTGTGTCCTGATAACGAAAATCACTTCCATTTCGACTCCAGACTTATATTTTCATCCCAAATTAGGTCATTTTGGACCAAAATCTTCAAGTCGAGTTTTATATTGTTACCTGCAGTTTTTGGTGTGCTGAACTCAAAAATGACTTCCAAATTTTTCCCAGACTCACGCTTTACCTAATTTTGACCAAATTTGGACCAAAATTTTTGAATCGAGTTTGACGTTGATCCTAACAGCTTTTTGCGTGCTGAAAACGAAAATCACTTCCATTTATACCCGAGACCTACATTTCACTCAGAGCCCATAAGTTGCTCATTTCGTCCAGTTAAGCAAAGTCCGAAGTGCAGAAACTAATTCGCATCGCTCAGTCACACTACGCGCCCACAGTAAACGGCGCGTACCCCTAGTTAGAAATGTCCTTGACCACCTCACGCCAGTTTTCACTTTTAGACTTTTTCACCAAGTTAAAAAACGATTTTAATAATTCCTGGTATAATCACGAGGTTAATTTCATTTATGTTCTGGTTTAACAAAACTAACAGACGCCAGAACTGCGTTGAGTGGAGTTCAATTACATGTTTGGACGACTGATAAGAATTTCCGAGAGAAATAATATCATGGAGTTTGTCCGAAACTTGTGTATGGAGCTCTCCATTAAGGCAAACTCCGGACTTTCTCCGAAATGTTTCGGAAACTTTAGTAACAATGGATGCTCACTATCAGGAATCTCGAAGAAACGTTCGTAGCCAGGAAAAGAATGAGGGAGAGGTGACCCCCATTCTTGTTCAGCACAATTTTCAGATTTTTACGGGAGAGCTGCAAGATGTAGGTCAAAAAAGCTCGAAGGAGGTGGCCCCACGTTTGTCCATTTCATGCTTCATAATGCTTTGGAGAAACCTTTTTCAAAATATTTAAGAAAATACATAAATTTTTACCTCACCGCCTACGTTTTAAGACATCCGGCGACCCTTGGAAACCATCCGTCACTGAACACGACCCCCATCGCCTAGTCGCTGTCGCCGTCATGCCGTCCGCTCCTTACTAACCTCGTGTGCTGTAGGCACGGCTCCGAAGTTGAGAACGATGGACCTGAAAACATTTAATACAGAGTTCAATCAAGATCCAGGTACTTTTAGAAACAGCGGTAGTATGAGCCACATACTCAAAGTTGTAAACGACTCTGGACTTGGAAATACATTTCCTGCATTGTACATAGCTCTTAAGATAGCCGGGACCTTACCTGTGACTAGCGCCTACTGAGCGGCGAGCGCGATATTCATCTAGATTACGATGAAATAATTAGAATTATTTGTTCATGCAGCTCTTACCTCAAACAAATTTTGTAACCACACATTCACATTGTCTTTTCCTGAGATAAACCAAAGGCCGACACCTTTTTCTCCAAATTTTTATCCCTTTTTAATTCCTCCGTAGACTACAGAGTATAAAATTAAATTCTGCCCCTCTATTGAAAATTTTCCATTCAAGGACCGTTTATGGAAGCAGGTGATACGTCCAGTACTGTCCTGTGTGCTAGTTTTGGCAGTATGCTCAGGAGCATTACAGAGAAAGGACTTTCTCTGTAATTGTATACAGAATTGTAAATAAACTGAGTCCTGTGACGTGGCAGGGGGTGGAAACTCCTATGGCACGGCTGAAGCCAAGCTCGGCGCGCCGCGCTACGCCACGCCACTGCCCAGCCGGCCGGACGGCGGGCGGAGACGGTCTGCCGCCGCGTCTTTTATTGCTCAGAAATCACTTAAAAATTGAATGTTATGAGATGCCATGATTGTTAAGCAATGGATTAAGACCCAAGGAATCGCCCTGTCACATTCATTTTGCCCAAAACTTCCGTCATTTCGTACAGTTTGTCGAGAAAACTTGCGGCGGAGCACGAAAATCCAGACTGCAGTTCATATTTTATTTTTTATCGGGTATTTTGGTTGCTCTGACACGTATAGTGTAAGCGAGTCAAAGTTTCCTTGTAATTCCCTCTATCCAATGCGATACGCGGATGTTGAAAAAGACAATCCGCAAAGAATGCACCGTCATAAAAGATGCGACGGCGAAATGATAGTTTTCGGCAACATTCATTTCCCGCTTGGATAATAATTTCATCTTTGAGGTTATCGAATAAAGACACCTCCTATGCCATGTCAAATTTTATGCAGATTCCAAATCTGTCCTCGGATTTGAAATCCGTTGAAGGATTGCTGAAATCGGAACGGATTAAGTTTATCCGTTTCGATTTCAGCAATCCTTCAACGGATTTCAAATCCGAGGACAGATTTGGAGAGGGCGCCTCTGAAGTGCTTGAGCTCAGTCCTTGGTGAACTGGCCCAAAAGCTCTTGAAGTGTCCGTCTACTCTGCTACCCTTTGTCGAAAAGACCTTTCCAGGCTAAGCTTCTCTAGCGATAACCTAATCTTTGCGCCGCCACACTTCGAGAAGCAACATATATGCAGCAAAATGGGACTGAACCGGATAGTACACTGTTGAAAATTCAGTTATTTCTTAGGCTTTCTTGGGAAAGAAAGATAAATGCAATATAAAGCGTGACCTTACAAAAGAACAAAATAGAGAACTTTTGGAAGAGGATGTTTTTGTTTCGGATGTTGCAGACTTAACAAAATGTAAGTACCCACCTATAAGGATAGACTATGATAGAAATAAAGTAGTTCGGCAGAGAAACTACAGGATGTGTCCTGACGAAAAGGAATTGGCAGAAAAACACATTCAAAAGTTACTTGATGCAGATTTGGTTGAACACTGTACATTGCATCATTCATCTGAGTGGAGTAAGTTCACCCTGCATCCATTATTTTGGCTCTCCTGAAAAATGATGAAGATTGAGTTATCCCCTTCTTCCGCTTCATGGATAAATTTTGCCTCGGGGCCTTGGCGTAGAGAGCTCAGACGGGCGGACAACGGCGCCTTTGGCGAGCCCGAGTGCGTAGCAGCTTCGAGCCCGGTCCGGCCCGGCCCGGGGTGTGTCGGACGGGCCGGGCCGGACACCGGGTTGTCCGGCTGTCCACGCTGACAAACTTCGAATTCAGAGAGCCAAACCGTGCCCGCCCACCAACGAATCGCATGATACAGCCTAAAATTTGTCGCCGCATCGGATAGGCACTTCTATCCGAAGAATGCCGTTGTTTTAGAAGTTTTGGACTATTTTGTTATCTGCTCTCGTCAGCCAGCCGCCAGTTTGATACGGGTGGCGCCACTAGCGGCTCCAAAGCGAACTAGAAATGTCGTCCGAAGTGTCCGCCCGTCTGAGCTCTCTACCTTGGCGGGTGGGCTCACTCTGCACCCAGACCGGATATCGCAGCGAATCAGGGGCGAGCCAAACGGTCGCCTCAGCCCACCCATTGATGGTGAACGCCCCTCGATAAAATACGCGGGAACAACGCGTGTGACAGTGACGAGTCCTTGATTAAATCGCAAATTCACCCCAAATCAGTCGCCCAAAAGTATCAGGTCCGCATTAAATTGTGCGTCATTTATAAATAACTAAGAACTGCGAGACAAATTTATAACGACCGAGGAGTTCGGTAAAAACTAAAAAAAAAAAAAAAAACCTTGCGAAGTATTTCCCGGCATTGAATTGCAAACTCTCTTACAACTCTTTTTAAAGCATTGCGAAGTATTACTTTCCAACTTGCAGATAACCAAGGTTAATGCTATATTCAAAAAGGAACAAACCAGAAAATTCTGTTGCTACCAGAACTCTTTATAAACAGGGACAAAAATTCCAATGCTAATCGCATTGCACGGTGTTACCGTTTCCATAACTGGTTTAAAAGTAAGATATAAACAAATGTGTAGAAATTGTGGTTTGTCCTGAATTTAAACAGGTATTGTATTTAATTTAAGCGTGCTAATCGCCCTTCCCGAGTTTATAAAGTTTGTCAAACCAACCATCGTGCTGTTTTTACGTTGTGAGTAAGAACTGTTCTACAGAATCGAGGAAAACATGACAAGACAACCGCAGCCTTTGAGAGCACCCCTGTAAAAAATTTTTAGTGCGTTCTCGTGCTTTTCTGGTGCGCCCGTAGTGCATTATCGTGCAATCGGAGGGCATTCACAGTGCGTTTTAGTGCGAACATGGAGCCGCCGTAGTGCAATTTCGTGCAATCATAGAGCATTCGTAGAGCATTTTAGTGCGAATGAAGTGCAGTGGTAGCGCAAGCGCAGCGCATTCGTAGAGCGAATTAGCGCTAGCGTGGTGCATTCGCAGCGCGCGTAGCGCAAACGTAGTGCAGGCCGCCCGAGGCCGCCCCACCCGCGTCCATCAGCCGCAGGGCAGCGCCTGGAGCCAAATTTCAAACTTGACCGAATACACATCACCCTACAGAATTAGATTCGTCTCAAGAAGACAAACAAAAAATGTCTACACATATCATGGGTTAAAATGGAAAATGAAAGAATTATTGAACTTCCAATGTCTTTTTGACCATTTTTGCACTCTAAAAATCCAATAACTCTTTCATTTTCCATTTTAATCCATAACATGTGTTGACATTTTTTGTTTGTCTTCTCGAGACGAATCTAAATCTGTAAGGCAATGTCTATTTGGTGAAGTTTGAAAAATCACTCATCTCAGCGAAGTTCAAACCCTGCAACAAAGCCGCTCTTGTCAAAATATCTCCAGCCCAAGGTGGTCCGAGGTGAGAGATTGGGTCACGGAATCGGTTTAAACATTGTGGGCTCAACAGTTACCATTTGGACCTATCAACACTAAGAGGGAGGTTGGCCAGCACAAACAACACCTGAGATATTTACATTTTTCTACATTTGACAAATTTAGCGGAAAATGTCGCTTTTGGATCTTATGATAGTTTAAGTTGTTTGCTCAGTACTGGATTGTTTTTCTTCTTTCTAGTCATAAAAAGAGGAGAAAAATGGTGCCGACCAAGTTTTGAACGTTGCTTGGTTTGGCCTACTCAAGGAATTTTGTCGAAATCATCGAAACTGTCATCCCCAAAATAATCCACCTAAGATTTGACCCTAGATTCTATCTAAAAGGAGGGTAGTCATGATAATTCCTGTCAGATTGTTGCTCCCAGGGACTTTATAGTAATTGTTTATTAGAGGAGAGGAAGTCAATTGAGACCCATTCAAATCCACCTAAGATTTGTCCCTGGTGGGTCTCAATTCACTTCCTCTCCTCTAATAAACAATTACTATAAAGTCCCTGGGAGCAACAATCTGACAGGAATTATCATGACTACCCTCCTTTTAGATAGAATCTAGGGTCAAATCTTAGGTGGATTATTTTGGGGATGACAGTTTCGATGATTTCGACAAAATTCCTTGAGTAGGCCAAACCAAGCAACGTTCAAAACTTGGTCGGCACCATTTTTCTCCTCTTTTTATGACTAGAAAGAAGAAAAACAATCCAGTACTGAGCAAACAACTTAAACTATCATAAGATCCAAAAGCGACATTTTCCGCTAAATTTGTCAAATGTAGAAAAATGTAAATATCTCAGGTGTTGTTTGTGCTGGCCAACCTCCCTCTTAGTGTTGATAGGTCCAAATGGTAACTGTTGAGCCCACAATGTTTAAACCGATTCCGTGACCCAATCTCTCACCTCGGACCACCTTGGGCTGGAGATATTTTGACAAGAGCGGCTTTGTTGCAGGGTTTGAACTTCGCTGAGATGAGTGATTTTTCAAACTTCACCAAATAGACATTGCCTTACAGATTTAGATTCGTCTCGAGAAGACAAACAAAAAATGTCAACACATGTTATGGATTAAAATGGAAAATGAAAGAGTTATTGGATTTTTAGAGTGCAAAAATGGTCAAAAAGACATTGGAAGTTCAATAATTCTTTCATTTTCCATTTTAACCCATGATATGTGTAGACATTTTTTGTTTGTCTTCTTGAGACGAATCTAATTCTGTAGGGTGATGTGTATTCGGTCAAGTTTGAAATTTGGCTCCAGGCGCTGCCCTGCGGCTGATGGACGCGGGTGGGGCGGCCTCGGGCGGCCTGCACTACGTTTGCGCTACGTGCGCTGCGAATGCACCACGCTAGCGCTAATTCGCTCTACGAATGCGCTGCGCTTGCGCTACCACTGCACTTCATTCGCACTAAAATGCTCTACGAATGCTCTATGATTGCACGAAATTGCACTACGGCGGCTCCATGTTCGCACTAAAACGCACTGTGAATGCCCTCCGATTGCACGATAATGCACTACGGGCGCACCAGAAAAGCACGAGAACGCACTAAAAATTTTTTACAGGGGGCATGCCAAACAATCCAACCTCAGCAACAATGGAGGGGCAGTTTCAATGGGCGCCTGCTCGTTCTTTCAGCCTCGCGATTTTCGAAAGGGCGCAGACGGCAAGCAAATCGGTGCCAACCCCCGAAAATTAATTTGATGCGTCGTTTCTGCTACAAACGTTTTACTATTGACAGACTTTAAAGATGTTCCAACGTTGAGATACCGTGCAATGCGTTAGCATTAGCATTTTCGAATTTCACGGCGTTTAGATTTCTTTTAATGGGCGACTTTAAATTTTGACGGGTGGCACGATGGGACCATGCCGTTGCCATGGAGATTGTTTTTTCATGTTTTAAGTATTTGTTCAGAACACAGACGATTTTTTGTTACTTTGATTAGCCAGGAGGTTTAGTTTTGAGAAGTGGTACATTTTTTATTTGAACCATTTTTTCATATCATGAACGGTTCTCGTTTTCGATTGTTGCAAATTTATGTTTTTCGCGTTTACGGAAAATTTCCACGATGAATTTTCGAAAAAATTTGGAATTTTCGTTTTTTTTTAAGGTTGAAAAAGTTTAGCGTTGTTTATTTGAAAATCGAAGAGGGGGGGGGGGAGGAATCCACGGACCTCGGACAATAGGGGTTCTTGGGAACCCCTAAAAACCAATCCGTCATGTACAACGCCAGGCATTCAAAACCTGGCACACCAGCTGTACGCTCTAAACAAGAGGTAACTGGTACTATGCTAATTTCCGAGCCAATCCAAATGCTTCCAAGGCCATTTCAATACTTCAGCAGTGCATTGGAGTCTGTACCCCCAGTTGAAAGGGCCGTCGAAAATCTGCTCATGAGACTGCAAACAGAAGAAGGTAAAATGAAACAACTGAACAAACCAGTCCCTGCCTTCGAGGTTGATGCGCGTGCCAGGCTGGGACTTACGGTGAACCTCAAGTGTTTTCGCTGTTGAGCAGGTCACACAAAAGCAAACTGCATACTGCACCCTACTGCACCGTACGGAAGAAGGAAGGCAGTCATAGGACAGAAGACGGTTACTTCCTTCAGTTCACCTGCCAAGACCTGCCAAGTCTGTACAAGAAAGGTCAAGCCACAAGACAGAGGATTGTAACTTTCCACAAAAGTACTGTAGAAAATGCCGAACTGCTCAACATGATGGAATGGGCTCCAAGTACAAGCACTACTACAGCAACAGAGGCACCCATAGAAGAGACAACAATGGTGGGCAACGTAACAACCACAACAGATCATGTGACAACAGGAAGGATGACCAGCACAGCAAGCCGAAAGCGAACAGACAAGAACGAAAAAGGAAGGTGAAGCCACAAAAAAAATCTCAGTGGTCTCAAAACGGCACCCGTTTGACCACACCAGTTGGTGTGGTTAGGTTAGGTTGGTGTGGTCAAGAGAACGTTTCGATTTCAATGTAGTGCGACCATACTATCGCGATAACGGTAACGCGTAACATTTGCATTTGAAAGTCATTTTAGCAATCCTGGAAGAGAGTGCCTTCTGAAGGCTGACTTTCACAAAGTCCCTTGTGACGTCCGGTACAGGTAAACCTGAGAACTTAAACGAGGCAGACTGCGTGCTGCAATCGCTTCCAGCGGAGCTATCTCAACACTGCCTGTCGGTTGCCTAGCAACAGCAACAGTGTGCCACCCCTCCCGCCTCGCAACCCGGCACTTGTTATTTGTTGTGATGCGATAAAGGACCACTCTGTGCGGCTAGCGGAGAAGGCCGTGACTGAGCACCCGCCACACGAGTTATCGCATGTAATATCCTTTCGTCTGATCGACTCGGACATTCGTGCTGGGAGTTAAAAATTTCGTCTTAAGGTGAGTGTTTTCCTTCGAGAAGCAGCATCCACTGAAGGGATGCGGCGACGTGTTCTAAGCTAAATAGATAGGACGACTGACAGTTGACACACTTGACAGGAAAGTGCTTGCCAAAGGCAAGTATCGCAGAAGAAACCCGGTACACCGTGGTCCCAAAGGCTGAAGACGCGTCATAGACCTCTGTTCCGGTAAGAGATATTTTTAAAAGTCACGCGGCACCAATCAATCCTCAAATTCACTTTGTTCTTCTCTCGTGTCCGGCGCTAAGCCACAAAGTGACCGATACAATCTGAGACACTACCCTGCCCTAAATTCCCGGTGTCTCCGGGTTGTTGTACCCCCCGGCTGGCCTGTACCCCCGGTACACCATACCCAAGGCATCGTGTACCGGGGGTACATCAAACCTAGGTATGGTGTACCGGGGGGGTACACCATTCCTAGGCATGGTGTACCCCCCACCCTCGAGGACAGGGGGTACACCAGTCCTTAGGAATGGTGTACCGGGGGGTACACCATTCCTTAGGCATGGTGTACCGGGGGGTACACCATGCCTAGGTTTGGTGTACCGGGGGTACACATCCGAGGGGGGGGGGTACACCATTCCCGTTACACCGGCGCAGCGAGCCCGTGCATTGATGTACACTACAGACCCAACTGTCTACTAAGTACACACTTACAAACGCTTCCCTGACGCCGTATAACTCCATGCGTCAAGCATGCGTTTGTAAGTGTGTACTTGCAAGCATGCATTTGTTAGTGCGTACTTAGGAGACAGTTAGGTTTGCAGTGTACCTTTGCTTAAAATTCGCCTCTCCCCCTCGTACCTTGAAGTAATCCAGTTTTTAGCCAAGTCGTTTCCCTTTTCGTCGTAATCTTACAATCAACTAATATCACTTTCATTTACTGCAGAAGCAGAGTTTGGAGTTTATAACGAAGCTTACCTCGTACGCCATTCCGAGATAAAAGCGAAAAAGCGCGAGTTGGGCATTTTTTCTTGGGTACGGCTTAGGGCTTTTCGGGGAAGAAAAGTACAAAACGCGTACTTAGCACTGTACAGAATTTACAAATGAGGATTCAACTATTCCGCTCTATCTGGAACTTATAATCTAGTCTCATCCCGATGAAACAGACCACTTTTCATTGGCTGAGCGATAGCGAAGCCCTTGCCGTGTTTGGGCGCGCTGAAAAGTGACTGGTCGTGCGTCTGTCTGTCTGTCCCTCTGTTCGTACACGCTCACGTTTCTCAGCGACTATAACAGGTATAGTTTCCATACTTCGCGTTTAACGTCGTCTTACTTCCCCCAAACACGAGTTTGTTTCAAATCATTGTTTAGTATCGTTTGAAATATTCAAAACATCTTTTTGAATCAGTTTATTAGCATGGTTAGGTTGGCAGCTGCAGTTACCAATTTCTCATACCTACGGCCGCGGCTCTCAAATACGGGACAGAAGCAAATAAGCAAATAAACCAAAATAACGAGCAGAAGGGTTTGGAAATGAGATCGGCGTTAGTTTTTCCACATTCTAGAATGATTGAAACCCTTCTGGAGTATCAACACAGCGAAATATGGAGAATGGAAATGACAATGATTTACGTGTTTCGTTCCTCTCTCCCCCTCCCCCGTCTGAGGGGAATCTCCTTTAGGTCAGTGCACTATGACTGAGCTATGTGTGTTTTTATTTTGACCTTTTGTATTGTGTCCATCTACTTATTTTATTTTCTCTAGTGTCATCCTCTTTATTAATTTTCATTGTAGTGGAAATCAAGTAAGTGCATAAATAACATATGTTGAAATTAGCAGGCACACTTTTTTGGCGAGCGATAGCGAGCCCATGCCGTGTTTGGGGGCACCAAAAAGTGACTGGTCGTGCGTCTGTCTGTGTGTCTGTAACTCACTCACGTTTCTCAGCAACTACCGCACAAATAGTTTCAAAATTTCGCACCGGAAGGCTCCTAAATCTCCCCCAGGGGGAGTTTATCTTATATTCACGATTACTATTGTTTGAAATTTTAAAAACATTTTTTTAAATTTAGGTTCTTAGCGTGGTTGGGTTGGCAGTGCTTGGCAGCTCGTAGCAATTTTTCATACTTGCGGCCGCGACTCTCAAATACGGGAACTGTCAAAACATTGGCAAATAAAACAAACTAAAGAGCAGAAGGGCTTAGAAGTGAGTACGGTCATAGTTTTTCGATATTTAAGAATGATTGAAACCCCTCCGGAGTGTCAACTGAGTGAAATAGGGAAAAATGAAAGTGAAAATTATTACGCGTTTCGTCCGTCCGTCCGCCCCCCCCCCCCCCCGCTCCCCCCACCGCGACAGGGCAAATGTTTTAGTCAGTGGATTTGTGTGTGAAATTGCAAGAATGTTTTGGTCTTTTTAACCTTTGTGAGTGTATTTCCATTTATATTCTCAGACACTATATTTTTTAGTTGTTTGCTTTGCTCAATAACAGTTGAAAATATATTAATACATTCTATAAGTGCAAACCTGATACTAATCTTGCCAAAAAAAATAGTCTTTGCTGACTCTTGGCACTGATTCTGGGAAAAGGCTTCATTGCAATGCTGTGATTTTACTGTAGTACTAACCTTAAAGAAAACCATATGATGAGTGAGTGTAGCGCATTAAAGGGTTTTGACATTGACATCAGTTTCAATGAGACGATTCACTGACTTGGTCATATGTTTTCATGAGACGTTTCTTTAACTTAATCATACATTGTCTGCGACAACTGGTAATTTGTGTTGGTCATGGTTTGAGTTTGCTCTTTTTTAATTTACTCAGAATGTTAGGTAAATATTTTTGCTAAACTGTTTCAAAGATTAAATAAAAAATCATGACTATCATTATGAATAAAATAAACTTACGTTTAGCAAAAAGTGGCCTCGACATTGGATTCTATGAAACGATTCTTTGGATCTGACAAAGGTCTTCTCCGTAAAGTATTTTTTCAATCAGCCTGCCAGTAAATATGTCTCTTTTTAATTAAGGGGGAGACTGTCATTTCCTTCAAAAAAAACAGATTTTTTTTTTTGAGTTTTTTGAATTTTTTGTGTCAAACCCTTTAAATTTGGGGGGCTGGGGTTTTGAAATTCAAAACCCTTTTGGCCCAAAAGGGCACATTTTGTAATTTTTTTTCCACAGGATAGGGTTTGACCGTTCAAACTTTGGGGCCCTTTTACTCAATTGCAAATTTTGGGTCTTGCGCGCACGATTTTAAACCCGACCGTTGATTGTATTGACCATTTTTTCCAATGTTTTAAACCCCCATAAGGGCCCTCAGTTGAACTAGGATATCTTCAATCGGACGAGCGGAAGTGGGCCCAAAACGGTTAAAAGCTTAAATTTGAATGCTTTCTTTCGACCCTTAAAAAGTAAGTTTTAGGCACTTAGGAACCACCTATTTCCAAATCCTAGTTTAATCTAGAGTGCTGGGAGTCCTTTTGAAAGGGGAACAAAGAAAATTTTTGATATGATGCCTCATCTCCAAAAATCTGCGCGCAGTGAATTTTTTTCGATTTTCGAGGGTTTTGGGAGAAAGATTACAGATCCTAGGTTATGAGGGCCCAGAGCAAACTTTTTTTTTCCCAAAAAGAACCCTTTAAAAACCCGCTTTTTTTTGGAAAACCCCACTGACCCTCAAATCTATTGGAAAAAAGTTTTCAGTAAGCCTGAAATTTGCTAAAATTTTGGTGTTAAAGACGAGTTCCCCCCCCTTAAAGCAGATAAATCAATATAGTTTAATCCACTAGTTTAAAATAAAAGGGGGAAAGGCTTTTTAGGATTTCTAAAATTTCGTATTCCTAAATTCAGTAAAAAGGATATCGAATGGTAATTGAAGTTTTTTGAATCGTATTAAGCAAATTTAATGCTGGGTGTTAAATGTTATCGACTGAGTAATAGGGTCAGGGTTCATGGCATGACCCCCAGAACAAAACACAATCTTAAAAAAACCCAAAAACTTAAGACCCATACTTTCAACTAGAATTACATGATTTAGAACCAAAAATTTTCCCCGGTGTTTCATTTCTTCCTGCAGTATTTTTGGGGCTGATCACAAAATGACTTCCAATTTCATCTCAGACCTTTACTTTTCCAAATATTTACCAATTTCGGACCAAAATTTTTACATCGAGTTTTACATAGTTTTCCCGCAGTTTTTTTGGGGTGCTGATCACGAAAATGACTTCCAATTTCATCTCAGACCTTTACTTTTCCAAATATTTTCCAATTTCGGACCAAAAATTTTTTCATCGATTTTTCATAGTTTCCTGCAGTTTTTGGTGTGCTGATCACGAAAATGACTTCCAATTTCATCCCAGACCTTTACTTTTCCAAATATTTACCAATTTCGGACCAAAATTTTTTCATTGAGTTTTACATAGTTTCCTGCAGTTTTTGGTGTGCTGATCACGAAAATGACTTCCAATTTCATCCCAGACCTTTACTTTCCCCAAAATTTACCAATTTGTGGCCAAAATTTTAAAATTGAGTTTCACATTGTTTCCTGCAGTTTTCAGTAAGATAATTACGAAAATGACATTTAATTTCCCGGGCCCCTTTTATTACGAAGACCCTGTATTGGCCTTACTTTGCATATATTCTTTACCATCTTCTACAAGAATACAGACGCATCGCTCGCCTACTACGCGCCCAAACAAAACGGCGCGTACCCCTAGTTTTAGTAAATCGACTTTTGTTTGACTCAAGTTACCTTCTATTGCAATGCTGCAAGCTGACCTAAGTGCAAAAGCACTAACATGTATTTATTAATAGGATCAATATATAGGTAGTTGTATACGTATAATCCTATTAGAGTTTGAATATAGGGTCAATGAGACGACTCAGGCTTTGAGCGGTGAGTGACTTATCATGGGATTTCATGAGACGATTCCTTTAACTTCAACAAAGTTAGTATTCAATAACTGGTACTCAGTATTGGTTATGGTTTAAGATGACTCTCTTCACAATTTACTCTGAACTCAAGCCCAATATAGCGAAAGATAAAATAGCTTAAGACATGAGTAAGGTAAATTATGTTGGTGCATTACGCCTTAAGTAGACTTGGCGTTGGAGTCTATGAGACGATTCACTGGATTTGACAATAATTGGTCTCCATAAACTGGTCCAGATCAGCCAACCCTAAACCGAGTCTCTTAACTGTGATAACGTATTCCAATCAATATTGTCTAATTGACTGGTTTTCAATGAAAGAATGACAAAATGTTTCTTATATATTACTTATAAAATTGTGAATTCATTAGTTTAGAAAAAAGAGATATTGAATAGTGACCCAAGCACACGAGTAGCCAATTAAGCGATTCAATGCTGGCAATTGAATATTACTCGACTGAAGGATTGGCACTGGTGTGGCATCAGGGAATTGGTGACGACAGAGGGTGCTTCATGAAGACAAATAAGAATATGCAGTAATTGAGTCTAGATTGTTGTTGTCTGTTTCAGTGTTTTCAGTGTACTAGTCACAAAAACTACATTTCTTTCAATGCCAAACCTACACTTTCATCTGAAGCTACGCAATTTGAGGCGAAACTTTGCAAGTTGAGAGTTATGCGTTTACCTGTGGTTTTCACTGCGCTGACTTCAGTTTTGACTTCTAAATTGTCCCCAGACCCAAAATTTAACCGATTTTGGGTCAAATTTTTAAAATTGAATTGTACATTGATTCTTGCAGTTTTTTGAGTGCTGATAACGAAAATCACTTCCATTTTAACACCACACCTATATTTTTATCCCATATTTGGTCATTTTGGACCAAAATTTTCAAGTCGCGTTTTATGTTGTTTCCTGCAGTTATTGGTGAGCTGAACTCAAAAATGACTTGCAAATTTATCCCAGCCTTCCACGTTACCAAATTTTGACCAATTTTGGTTCATAACATTCAAATTGAGTTTGACGTTGATTCCAGCAGTTTTAGGTGAGCTGATAACGAAAATCACTTCCATTTTGACTCCAGACTCATAGTTTTATCCGAAATGAGGTCATTTTGGACCAAAATTTTCAAGTTGAGTTTTATAATGTTTCCTGCAGTTTTGGGTGTGCTGAACTCAAAAATGACCTCCAATTTTTTCCCAGACTCACGGTTTACCAAATTTTGACCAATTTTGGACCAAAATTTTTAAATTGAGTTTGACGTTGATACCAACAGATCTTTGTGTGCTTAAAACGAAAATCACTTCCATTTATGCCCCAGAACTACTTTTTACTTAATTTGAGCCAATGAGTTGCACGTTTCGAAGTGCATCAACTATGTCAACTCGCATCGCTCAGCCACACTACGCGCCCACACCCAACGGCGCGTACCCCTAGTTGATATTAGTCCTGGACATTGCGGACAACATGCCAAAAATTTCAGTACTTGTCGAAAAGGGTAAGAAAAGTACACGGGAAAGAAAGGACAACGAAAAGAATTGTGATTTGGAACCAACAGACGGCCAATCTTGGTTTTGGTACAGCACAGGTTTACGCTTAAAGTAGGGAGTTGACTTGCTGTTCAAGATTAGCCAAATTGATCTTCTGATTTTCATCCTTCATGGACTTGAATAATGAAAACCGGACGCTGATTAAAAGCCTCATCTTCATGACCTCGGAGATTCGTAAAGAGGCTTTTGAGAGAGCCATGAGGAAGGGGCCTGATGTTGCCATGGAAGAGTGGGCCAACAGAATGACCTGCAGAATGATCGTTTGAGCGGGAGGAAGATTTCGGTCCTAAGTGGTGCTAGCACGGCATGTAGGGTTATTTGGGGAATCTGAGCCACCAGACAAGTTCAACGGATTTGGTTCCGACAATATTGGCCGCTTCCACGAGTTGGCCACATCAGGATCCACCACAGCGCCGAGCTACACGAGGATAGGGTACTTCGGGGAAAGCCTAGACCGGAAGGCATCGACAAACCGAGAAAAACAAATGAGCATCGCGCGGCCGTGCTGAGCGGTGGAGGGGGTTGGAATCGGCGGAGTGGGGGAGAAGGCGGCGCTTCCCCCACTAAGCCCATCCCGACCCCAACACCACTCAGCACAGCCGCGCGACGATCTTCGGTTATCCCGTTCCATCGCTGACTTTCTGTCTAGGCTTTCTCCGAAGTACCCTATTGCTGAGGAACCGAAAACGCACCGTGACTAACAGAGAAAAGTTACGATCAGAGACATGCAACAAATGGGGCGACGTTACAAGTTTATTCCGATGCTGTCCTTCGTACAGAGCAGAGGTAGGGCGGGCGAACAGTCGTCAGAAATTCCCTCCTTCTTAGCACATTTCAGCGACATGACGACAGAATGTCTACAATCTGTCACTCAATCATTTTGTTTAATGGTCCTGTTAGACATCCCCAAGGTCATAGCCCACAACGTCTTTGAAACTCACACTCACTTCTCTTTTTCTCTGCACGTCTCCACGACTTGTGAGGTGATGAACTGCGGACGCATGGGATACTAATATTCGTCATAATTTTCGGGGTGACTATGGATCGCATAAATTTGTAAGGTAATTTACTCGAAAAGTGCGGACTTGTGGACTTGCTGTGAATGAACTCATTCTGAAAGGCAATCAACTAATGCCACCAGACAACCCACGGAAAAACGGTTCCTGGTTTTCCCAGGAGCTCCCTGGAAATCGCCTATGTCTCTACCATAGGCTTCCTGGGAAAACCAGGTTCCGTTTCTGCCGTGCCCTACATCAATAGCAGTTTCAGTTTCCCGTGAATCGCAAATGTGTTAAATGTTGCTAAGGTAGTTTGTTACTCTTTTAAAATGACAATATGATTTAAATCGCATGAAACTCGTTGTAGTTTAATGCTATGATTTCATCTTGCTCACTAAATTGCAACCAGTTGAGGGTATCAGGAGCTTCTCCGTCGCTTCAAAATAATTGTTGATTACGATCCTTTTAATCGTCACCCAGGGAAGAACGCAAGTAATCAAAATTTTGGAACCCGATGCACGCCACCTAGCGGCCTCTGCTATGAACTTAGTCCAGACCTACGCTTGTGACCAATCAGCGTTCAGCTTTTGACAGTTAACAGTAACAGCCGCTAGGTGGCGCGCTACTGGTTCTTGTCTTTTTGATTACTTTCGTTCTTCTCCCGGTCCTATTGGTCACAGGCATAGATGTGTACGAGGTTCAGAGCAGCGGCCGCTTGGTGGTGTGCTGCTGTTTCCTGCTGTTACACGAATCGACCTCCGTGCGTGTTACGCTAACAGGACGTCCTCCACCTGTGCTGCACGACAAGCAATAAAGTAGTTTGAGTTTCGTAATACGTGCAGTATTTCTCGAACTACTCGCTGCAATATGAAATCACATCCAGTGCCGAGTCAAATAGTAACAGATGTAAGGGTTGCGAAAGATTTTGAAATTTCGAAACTTACGGATTCCAGAGAGTCCTAATGTGCTATGCAGTCTAATTAGAGGTTCAGTCTGCCCACTTCACACAAATGTGGCATCGATATGAAGAATGTTCGCCAGTATAGGGTACTTTCGTAGATCCTGAACCGGAAAGCAAGCAGACCAGCAGACGCCAAAATTTGGGCCCGGGAAAATAACCTTCCTTCGGAAAATAAA
>NW_023144622.1:9968384-9983755 GCF_012932325.1 Thrips palmi
GCAGAACCCCAAATTTGCCGTCAGTGTGACGTCCGGGTGTCCTCTTCTTACCAGGATCGCCACTCCTCTCCCACCTTTCCGCTGAGTGCCCTCCACATGCCACTGGAATTTGGCAGTGTGGCTGGACTGGGGCGGGAGCTTGGTCTCCTGGATGGCGGCCAGCAGCACCCCCTCCTTCATCAGCCGGGCATCAATCTCATCCCTCTTGGACTTCTGCGCGCAGCCCCTGACTTTCCACGTAGCCACCCGCGCCGGGGGGGGGGGGTCCCTCCGTGCGGGGGCCCCCGCCTCCTCCGGTTGCAGGTTGCGGAGCTCCGGGATCTGCTCCTCAGATTGACGGGACAGGGCAGCCGCAGCGGTGGAGGTAGTCCTGATCGGCGATCCCTGGCTAGGCCCGGAAGAGCCCTCCGTGCTCCAGCCGTCCGGGTCAGAGTCAGGGCCTGCCGTATTGAGTGTGATCCTATACGTAGGTGTACTATGTACGACAACCCCTGGCTGAGTGTAGCTACAGATGGGAGTGATGGGGTGTGAAAGGAGAGAACACTAAAATTTCGGGTTGTCGGGCCCAGCCACCAAGTACTTATTTTAGCGATGCGAACAAGCCGAAGGCCGTGACACGTCTGACTTGCGTGTCGCTCGCCAGAGCCGTGGAGGCCTGGCGAGCCAGCCGCTAAGGCTGAGCTAGCTTTTCCGCTAGCGACGCGAGTTCCTCCCTGAGCGCGGGGATTCAAACCTACTCGCTATACTGACAGTCAGGGGCAATCGGTTCGACGCCTGTCACCTTCCCCCCCCGACAGGTCACTCGCAGCAGAGGCTCCTCACTCACCGCGACGTCAAAGTGGTCCTTGTTCCGATGGTTCACCTCGATGGCGCGCCCCACGAGGTGCACAGTTTCGATCCCCGCCGGCGTCCGCTCTGGTGCCGTGGTGATAGTGTGGCCGCCCTCCCAGTACACCCGGACCGGTCGCAGCAGCAGGCTGGCCAGCGGCGCGATTAAGCCCCGCGAAGAAGGCCCGTCGTGTCTGCGGATTAGCCGAATTGCCGCCTCCTCCCGCTCCGCCTTGGGGTCCGGGAGAGGCCGGACGAAGTCCTCCGCATAGTCCTGCAGTTCCCCCTCAAACTCCGACCTCCTTCGATGTAGTAGGGCAGCCACCGCGATCCTTAAGTCCAGCGCCCTGAATCCAGCCGCCGCCTCGTCCTCCGGGTGGATCGCCATCGCCGCCGCCCGAAACAGAGAGTCCGGGCCTCCAGGCACCGGTCTGTAGGTGACCACTGCTGCGTTGGTTTGGATCTCCATCCTCGGGTTCCCGTAATTCAGACAAAATTAGTTGCGTGTTGTTGACGGCCCTCACGTCCCCTGCCGAGGCACCCCGTTCCGGCGTGCCCTTCCCGAGATAAATTTCTCCAGGCAACTTTGAGCAAAGGTGAGCAGGGGGCGAGCACAGCCCCAGCCCTGCCCCGGGACCCGGTGGGGAACTACCGGGCAACACCCGGGCAAAACCCGGGCATCCGGGGAACATCCGGGCAACATCCGGGGAACACCCGGGCAACTCTGAGCAACTATCGGGCAATTTGGCAACTGTCCCGGGTTGTTGAGGCATCACCCCGGGCAAAGCCCCCAGCGGGCAAAAGTGCGCACCAAGTGACTCCAGCGCAGCGCGGCGCCCGAACTGCGGCTGCTTGGCCAGAGCGCCCAGCCCGGCCCGCCACCATGGAGACACACTACCAGATAGTGTGTCTCCATGCCGCCACCCTGAGCATGGGCCGGGTGGCGGCCCGGACCGTCAGAGGAGCAGGCCGTCGCACAACCCGCTCCGATCGGCACCACGCTTGGCTTCGGCTGCGTAGCCGAGCTCGCAACGCGCTGGCTCGCTGCGAGCGGCGGTCGGTTCGATGCCAGGCAAGGCAGCGCGCCGCTCGGCAGCCATCCTTGTCTAACCCACTAGCCGCCCTGAGTGCGAGAGAGATGCAAGATGTGCTCGTTTGTCGAGCGTCGAGCGCCGCCATAGGCAACCAATCTCACAGTGCAGCCAGCTGGTTGCCTACTCCTGTCCAGCAAGGCGCGCGGCGAGCCACCCTTACGCGCGGCGGCGGGAGAGGGAGGGGTGAGGTGAGCGTCTGCCCACCTCTGCCTCCCTACCCCTCCCCTCTCACCCTCCCCGCGCTGTGCGTTGGTTGAAATGGAAACAAACACCATGTTTGAAACGAAAAGGTTTGTGATGCTGCGGCCGTGTGATATTGACGTTGAACTTCTCACGTATCTTTATCACAATTTCGTGGCTCGCTTTATCCTTGCCCAGCGGTTCTCAACCTTGGGGTCACGAAAAAATTTCGAGGGGTCGCGGCGAGGTAACTGGGGTCGCTTGGGGTGGCGGCGGTTTCCCAGCTGGCCCACACGCCGAGCACTGGCGGGAACAACTTTAAGTTGATCAAAACGGTCACAAATGTCTTTGAAAAATCGTGTTTTGGGCCGACTTTAGGCGTCCACTGCGTCTGATCCGAGGCGGTACTTCGTCCTCCCTCAACGGGCAATTGGTCTTTGGACCTTCCTTTAGCATGCCTTTGTTACGGAGTTCGATTATCTGCCTTAGTTTGGGAGCAGTATTGCCGCATAGTTGATCAAAACGGTCACAAATGTCTGAAAAATCGTGTATTGATCAACTTTGCGGCAATACTGCTCCCAAACTAAGGCAGATAATCGCACTCCGCAACAAACGCATGCTAAAGGAAGGTCCAAAGACCAATTGCCTGCTAATGGAGCACGAAATACCGCCTCGGATTAGACGCAGTGGCTGCTTAAAGTCGGCCCAAAACACGATTTTTCAAATACATTTGTGACCGTTTTGATCATTTTTGCTGCAATACTGCTTCGAAACTAAGGTGGATTATCGCATTTTGTATCAAAGGCATGCTAAAGGAGGGGTCACGTGGGGTCACGAAATTTTTCCTGGGGGTCGCGGAAATTTTTCGCTACAAATTTGGGGTCGCGAACCGAAAACGGTTGAGAAACGCTGTCCTTGCCCTTTATTCTTGCCGCCACCGGCCGGTGGACCGGTGTGATCGACGCTCGACGAGCGAGCACATCTTGCATCTCTCTCGCACTCAGGGCGGCTAGTGGGTTAGACAAGGACGGCTGCCGAGCGGCGCGCTGCCTTGCCTGGCATCGAACCGACCGCCGCTCGCAGCGAGCCAGCGCGTTGCGAGCTCGGCTACGCAGCCGAAGCCAAGCGTGGTGCCGATCGGAGCGGGTTGTGCGACGGCCTGCTCCTCTGACGGTCCGGGCCGCCACCCGGCCCATGCTCAGGGTGGCGGCATGGAGACACACTATCTGGTAGTGTGTCTCCATGGTGGCGGGCCGGGCTGGGCGCTCTGGCCAAGCAGCCGCAGTTCGGGCGCCGCGCTGCGCTGGAGTCACTTGGTGCGCACTTTTGCCCGCTGGGGGCTTTGCCCGGGTGATGCCTCAACAAGCCGGACAGTTGCCCAAAGTTGCCCGATAGTTGCTCAGAGTTGCCCGGGTGTTGCCCGGATGTTGCCCGGATGTTGCCCGGAGTTGCCCGGGTGTTGCCCGGGTGTTGCCCGGTAGTTGCCCGGTAGTTGCCCACCGGGTGCCGGGCAGGGCTCGGGCTGTGCTCGACCCCTGCTCACCTTTGCTCAAAGTTGCCTGGAGAAATTTTATCTGGGGTTGCGCCGCCTGAACTTGCGTTGCCTTGACAGAGGCCCGGCCGTACTTCCCTCCTAACCTCACCACCCAGCCGCCTCACCGGGTCCGCATCCGCCACAACCATAACACACCGCCCCCCCCCCCCCCCCCCCCCCCCACCCCCCTCCCTGTGCTGCTGTTTCCCGCGTGGTGGGGCTCTTCTTGGTGAACTCGCCTGTGCATCTCGTGCTCCCCTTGCTGCGCTGCGTCCTTGGCTGCATTTGGCCCGTCCACTTACCATGTGTTGTCACCCGGTCCTCCGCGTCGTCTGCTGCAGCCCTGCTTGGTCGCGTCCCTTGGCACTCCCTCTGGGGCTAGCTCGCTCGCCTTGCCCGGCGTCGCGCTCCTGTCTCCGGCCGCCGGTCCCTCGCCGAAGCGTCGCCCGTGGCCAGGCGGTCGGGGAAGGGGTGGGGGTGGGGGGGAGTGGACGCCCAGCAGGTGATCGAAGGAGGGGAGGGGAGGTGGGGGAGGAGGCGGGGGTCCATGCGTGGTCTAGCCGTGTGCCATTCACTTACTGCTGCTCCTCGCTGCGCTGTCCTCTCTCCGCCATGGCGCCAACTCTTGACGAAATTGTAGCTGCAGTGCTTGCTTGGCTGGAGAGCCACTCATTACCCGGCTTCGGTAAGTCCCCCCTCTGCGGCAGTTCCTCTTCGCCATGGTCCCTCCCTACCAACCTGTTTGTTGTGTTCCAGGACTAGGGCCCTCGCTTCCTTCCGGGCTTCGTCCTTGGGCGCTGGGACACTACCAGGTCAGCGTGGCTGGGGTCGGGAAGGCCCATCCCTTTGTTGTGCTGCTCGATCGTGACGCCGACTGGCCTGCGTCTCTCCTGTTCTGGCTCCTATCTCACTTCGGTCTGCTGAGTGAGTACCTTTCTGCTGCGTCCTGGCCTGCGCCCCCACCCGATTGGTACCTTACCTCTCTGTTGTAGACTCCCTGAGCGCCGACGATGCCCTTCTCAATTGGTGCACCGGCCGTCTCGCCGAGCTCCGTGCAGCGCCTGCCTCCGCCTTGGCCGCAGGTCTCGCCACTCCCTCCGCACAGTGGGCTAAAACACCCTTTTAGGCGCTCAAAACCTCTTTCTTAAAAATCGTTTAAACAGGCAAACGTTTTCACTATCGGATAGGAAATTTTCTGCAGATTTCAAATCTTGTCTTATTTTTGTTGTCAGACCAAAACTACGACCACTACAGACCTTCAAAGTTAATACTTTTGATAATGTGTTATTTATAGTAAAAAAATGCAACAAAACGCCACAGCGATTTTGACGGCTTTGCATCTACATTTTGAACCTCCGGTGGTTCCTAAAGAACAAGTATTCCCGTTCAAAATGATACCCGAGTTATCTTCCTGCGATAATTTTAAGGGTGTTGGTGTGCATACAATCGCTTTATTTGTATAATTTTTACTTTAAAAACAAAAGTTTGAGATCTACTATAGAATTAAGCACTATTAAGCACGTTCCACCGCTGGAAATTATCAACCTATGTGTCAATTGAAAGGATCAACAGAGAAAACCTGCGCATATTTGCGCAAACAGTAATACGCGGCTGTGAAACATTAAAAATTTGGCAATTTACCCGTTTTCGGTAGAAAATGCGTCCCAACGAAGAAAGAATCCAAGCAACTGTGTCTCCATACCAACCGTCCCTTACAATTTCACGTGCTATTTGGCTCCTTTTCCCTAGCCCCCCGCCCTTTCTCTACAACTAACCCTCCAGAAAAGGCCACCCGGAAGTGCAACAGAATTCATGGGAATGCAGATCTTTTGACTGCCATTTGTTTCATCTGATCCTGTGATCAGCTCTTTCAGAAAATAAAAACCTAAAGCCAAGTCTTAAAAACTGTGTGCCACAGTTCTTTCACTTATAGTTGGCCCCTTTGATGGCCAGGCTAATGAGCCTGCCATGTTATTGTTCCATGAAGAGTTAAATGATATCATTTAAAAATTGATTTTAGGAAATTGAAGTTTGACAGTTGTTATAAAATCTGTAACCATGATTTTTTACAGCATTGCTTTTAAGAACGCACATATAATGTAGTGATGTTTTTGACTCCTTTAAGCGGTTTTCAATTGTTCCGTCTGAAATTAACATTAAAAAAACCTACAATATATGTTTTGCATTGATCTAATAGAAAGAGAGAGTGCTCCCGCAGACTCAGAAATATACAACATAAAAATACGATTATATTATATCAATTTTCGGTGAACCACGGCTGAGATAAGGTCACACTTGCCGCCGCTTGTTCAAAATCTCATTAAGTAAGACCAAAAGAGGGTCTGTACCAAATTTGGGACATATACAATAATTTGGCTGAAATACAGGTTTTGAGCGCCTAAAAGGGTGTTTTAGCCCACTGTGCTCCGTAGCTGGGACCTCGACGGAGCCTGGCGGGCCTGAAGCTCCATCCGTTGCTGGCCTTCGAGTCGTCATTGGCCCTGTGTCACCTTTGCCCCCCCCTCTATCCCCCGATTCCCCTCACACCCCCTACGACCCCTCTGAGCCCCCTTACATGTTCAGTTTCGTACACGAGGACTGTGAGACCTTCAACCCTTCTGACCCCTGCTATTGTTTTGAGGTGACCGTGGAGGAGGAACCTCCTAGTTGGCGAGCGATAGCGAGCCCTTGCCGTGTTTGGGCGCTCCAAAAAGTGACTGGTCGTGCGTCTGTCTGTCTGTCTGTAGCGTACACGCTCACGTTTCTCAGCAACTACAACACTAATAGTTCCCAAATTTTGCACCGAACATCTCCTAAAGCTCCCACAGGGGGAGTTTATCTTACATTCACGATTACTACCGTTTGAAATATTCAAAACATCTTTTTGAATTAGGTTCTTAGCGTGGTTAGGTTGGCAGCATATCAATTTTTCATACTTGCGGCCGCGGCTCTCAAATACGGGACTAGCCAAAACATTGGCAAATAAAACTAAATAGAGAGCAGAAGGGCTTAGAAGTGAGTTCGGTCATAGTTTTTCGATATTCTAGAATGATTGAAACCCCTCCGGAGTGTCAACACAGTGAAATACGAAAAATGGAAGTGACAATTATTACGCGTTTCGTCCGTCCGTCCGCCCCCTCCCCTCCCCCGCCACAGGGGAAATGTTTTAGTCAGTGCCGTGTGTTTGAGAATTGCAAGAATGAGTTAGTCTTTTTAAGCTTTGTGAGTGTATTTCCATTTTTATTCTCAGACACTATACTTTTTAGTTGTTTGCTTTGCTCAAATAACAGTTAGAAAATAAATTAATACATTCTATAAGTACACTCTGGACACTAATGTTGCGAAAATAAATAGTCTTTGCTGACTCTTGGCACAGACTCTGGGAAAAGGCTTCATTGCAATGCTGTAAGTTTACTATAGTACTAACCTTAAAGATAACCATACGGTGAGTGAGTGTAGCGCATACAAGGTTTGACATTGACATCTGATTCAATGAGACGATTCAGTGACTTGATCATATGATTTCATGAGACGATTCTTTTAACTTCATCATACATTGTCTGCGACAACTGGTAATTTGTGTCGGTCATGGTTTGAGTTGGCTCTCTTTTTAATTTACTTAGAATGTAAGGTAAATACTTATGCTATACTGTTTCAAAGATTGAATATCACATCATGACTATCATTGGCTGAGCGATAGCGAAGCCTGTTACTCCAGTGGGGTTGAAAAGTTTTTTCTGTCTGTCTGTGTGTCTGTGTGTCTGTGTGTGTACACTACTCCTCCTGAACGGCTCGGCCGATCTCGGTGAGATTTTGCACACTTCTTAGGTATGTCCTTGGCTCGGCACACGCGAAATTTCACCATCCTAGCTCAACTGGTTCAGTTTTTATAGGCGAAAAACACCTAAAAAACGGCGAAAAATAGAGATTTCTGCAGATAGACCACTTCTGTCTTGGAGAAAGGGGGGTCTGGGGAGCGGGGCCCCCCAGCCTCGACAAGTTAAAAAGTGACAAGGGTCAAGATCGTGTTATCTGTAGTTAAAACAACTCTATTTACAATGTAGGGGGGTCTGGGGGGCGGAGCCCCCCAGCATTCAACAAGTTAAAAAAATTACCGACAACGGACAAGCCATTGCCTGCCGAAGGCAGGCTAGCGCCGCAGGCCAAGGTAGGTACGCCAGGCGTGGACTGGAGGAACAGGCAGCGAGACATCGCGAAGCCTGTTACGACAAGACGCGGTCTGGCGTAAACCTACCTTGTTATGAATAAGATTAACTTGCGTTTAGCAAAAAGTGGGCTCGACATCGGATTCTATGGAACGATTCAGTGGGTCTGATAGAAAGTCTTCTCCATAAAGTAGTTGCAATCAGCCTGCCTGTAAATGTGTCTGTTTTTAATTAATTCAGATAAATTAATATAATTTCATCCGCTAGTTTAAAATAAAAGGAAGATAAAAGGCTCTATAGGTATTACTAATAACATTGCGTATTCATAAGTTCAACAACAAGGAGATATCGAATGGTAATTGAGGCATTTGTGAATCGTATTAAGCGATTCAATGCTGGCAGTTGAATGTTACTCGACTGAGTAACAGGGTCAGGGTTCATGGTACGACACCGTGAACAGAAAACACATTTAGAAATTGCGTTCATGTTAACAACAGCACACCCATACTTATTCAACTAGAATTACATGATTTTGGGCCAAAATTTCCTCGGTGAGTAATTGACTCCTACAATATTTGGTGTGCTGATCACGAAAATGACTTCCAATTTCATCACAGACCTTTACTTTTCCCAAAATTTACCAATTTTGGACCAAAATTTTCAAGTCGAGTTTTACATACTTTCCTGCAGTTTTTGGTGTGCTGATCACGAAAATGACTTCCAATTTCATCCCAGACCTTTACTTTTCCCAAAATTTACCAATTTTGGACCAAAATTTGTAAGTCGAGTTTTATATAGTTTCCTGCAGTTTTTGGTGTGCTGATCACGAAAATGACTTCCAATTTCATCCCAGACCTTTACTTTTCCCAAAATTTACCAATTTTGGACCAAAATTTTCAAGTCGAGTTTTACATAGTTTCCTGCAGTTTTTGGTGTGCTGATCACGAAAATGACTTCCAATTTCATCCCAGACCTTTACTTTTACCAAAATTTACCAGTTTGTGACCAAACTTTCAATGTTTAGTTTCCTATTGTTCCCTGCAGTTTTCAGTAAGATAATCAGGAAAATGACATTAAGTCCGGCCCTTTCGTTATGGAAGACCCTGTATTGGCCTTATTTTGCACATATTCTTCGCCATCTCCTATAAGAATGTGTTTAGACGCATCGCTCGCCTACTACGCGCCCAAACTAAACGGCGCGTACCCCTAGTGTATATGATCTTGCCTGGGTTGAGTGGATGGAGGCTAATTATGATCTCTACTGTGAGGAGCAATTGCTCCTGGCTACCGAGCTACATGGGCCAGAGCCCTAAATTGCTGTATTTGTACATAATATACTGTGAGTTTCCCTGTTCCTCTTCGTGTTTCTTTGCTCCTTTCCTGGTTCCGCTCATGCAACAGCACTGTTCGGGATTATTTTGTGAAATTACGATTAGTTGTCTGTTAAATCTGAACCACGAACTGCTCGTAAATTTCAAAAACGATCTGATCATCCATCTTTTTTTCGTCAATTTACAAAAATATTCTTAAACTTACAAACTTAATCCTCAAATTTTGGTCGTTTCAGGCATTTTTTCTTCCTACATAGTAAGGAAACAATGGACGAAAACGCATTTTTCCGGACTGTCTTTTACAATCATACTTGTAAATTAACGATTTCACCAGTAAATTTAAGAAGCAGTTTGTAAAATGATGAACAATTTGTCAATTTACTATTTTCTTTGTAAAAAACAGTGCAGTTCGTGGTACAGATTTAACAGGCAACTATTCATAAAAAATAAGCTTCATTTGTAAAAAACAAGTTTACGCGTGATATAACGAGAATAGTCGTAAGATAACGATTTTATCAGTAAAACTACGATCTTTCGTCAGTAACATTAAGATTTCATCGTAAAATTACGAATTTATTCCTAAATTTATGAGTAAAGTTTGTCGAAAATATGACGATTGTTCGTTTCATGAATCTTGTCGTTATTTTACGAATTATTATTTGTAAAATTACAACACTAATTGTTGGGATTACTGTTGTAAAATGACGACTTCTCTTAACAGTGAGAGAAACAGTCGTTCGGTCCATTCACAATACCAGCTTAGCTACGTGTCATGCATTACGCGTTTGGCGCTTGGCTAGGAGGTGGGCAAATAGTTACTAAAAAGCCAGGCATAAGCAACAAGCATCACACACATGCCACCCCCGTCCCCAGGAAAGAGCGCGTGGAGCTGCCGCCACGATAGATTGGACCTAAGCCATCCTCCCTACCGCCTTTCCCTGTCGGTAATAGAAGAATATTTTACAATATAATAACAAGTGGATTAAATTTATGATTTTAATGAATTTTGGTCCAAATTTTCACCCACACCTCACCTTAATTAACTGTGCATGCCATCAGATCACTTTCAATAATTGTTCAATGGGCAGGCCAGGCGTCTTTTTTCGGGTAGGAAAGGGCTAGGGAAGGGGTAGGAAGAGGTAGGAAGGAGGCATAGGTCCTAAAGCGCCCCCTCATTTTTGGCACTGGAGATAGGCAAATTTTTCGACTCTGGTGCATGGTGGGGATTTTCGCATACTCGTGTGACTACGCTGCTAAAAGCCCCGACTTGCGGCCTGTCCTCACGTTTGCTGCGCGGTGCGCGGCCGGTCTCTAACGTGATGTGCGTTCGCGTTTTAACGTAACTCAATAAATGACTGAGAAAAAAATGCAAATTACGGAAATTTAAACTGATTTTTTTTTGTTTTACAGGTGATTTTTTGGCCGCCAAACAGCCCCGACCTGAACCCTATTGAGCATTTGTGGGCGCAGTGCGTCAATGAATAGGATAACAGGCACGAGAGACCCAGGCCACAGCTTCAGGCCCACGTTGAAGACGTGTGGCCAATCTGGCAAACCAGGATTGGGCGACTACAGCACATCGTACGCTCTATGCCACGACGCCTTCAGGTGGTCATCGAGCGCCAGGGTGGCATCACTGACTATTAGTTAAACTTCACTGGTTCTTGACCTTTTGATGAATAATTGTTTCAAAGATTTGCTCTAGTCAGCACACAAGTATAGTTGTGCATTTGTTAGTCTAATATTGGCTGAACGATAGCGAAGCCTGTTACTCAGATGAGGTTGAAAAATTTTTCCTGTCTGCGTGCGTGCGTGTGTGTGTGTCCGCGCTACTCCTCCTGAACGGCTCGACCGATCTCGGTGAGATTTTGCACACGTTTTAGGTATGTCCTTGGCTCGGCACACGCGAAATTTCACTATCCTAGCTCAACTGGTTCGGTTTGTATAGCCGAAAAACACCTAAAAAACGGCGAAAAATCGAGTTTTTTTGGAGGCAGATCACTTTTGTCTTGAAGAAAGGGGGGTCTGAGGGGCGGAGCCCCCCAGCCTCGACAAGTTAAAATGTCAGGCCAACGGAGGGTCTGGGGGGCCAGTCCTAGGGACGAAATCAAATGCTGTTTTGACCTTCAATCACGCAAATTGGTATGGGGATGCCTGGAAAAGAAACCTAGCCTGCCGAAGGCAGGCAAGCGCCGCAGGCCAAGGTAGGTGTAACGCCAGGCGTGGATTGTCGAAACTGGCGCAGCATCGCGAAGCCTGTTACGACAAGACACGGTCTGGCGTACACCTACCTTGTTTTTCTTCAAATTTAAAAGTTTAATTTTGTTTATGTTAGCAGAAGGACTAGATTTATCAAATTTAACAAGAAACATGCAATGATGGAATAAATCAAGGAAAAAATGATAATGAGTCCATTCATTCCACAAAATAACACACTCAACCTGCGAAAGAAGGATCAATCTGTAAAAAAAGAAACACTAAAGAAGTAAACACCAAAGAGTGTAACACATTCCTCCACGCATTTAAAACTAAAACTCAGGCAAACATTGCAATAGGCCACATTTCGAAGGTTAGGTTAGGTATTGGGAAGTAAATGAGACCAAAGCAAGCAGGACAGAGGACCTCGCGAAGCAAATCGTTAGAGAACCGTACTTGGGGTAGGGACGTGCTGCCAAGCGCTGCACCAGTGCGAGAACGCTTGGCAGACTAAAAGGACCTTTCAAATACAGGTCTCAAAGGACTCGCAGCGCACAATCGCTCCTTCTCTAAAGTCGTAGTTAGGCAATACATATCTTGCCTACTTTCTGCGCGACCGAGCTGCCGGCTCTTCGACGAGTCCGGCGACGTCTCGGGCTGGGCAAAGAAGTTCTGGCATGCGGGTCGGGGAGACGCGGGGCCCCGCTGGGCCCCTCTGTCTGGGAGTCGTGGTTAGGCAATGCATATCTTGCCTACTTTAAGCGCGACCGAGCTGCCGGCTCTTCGACGAGTCCGGCGACGTCTCGGGAGGGGCAAAGGAGCCATGGCATGCAGGTTTTTGTGGATGGTGGCCTTTCCCTCACTTCTTTATCTGTGGAAAAATTCTAAATTGACGAGACTGGACGGAATTTCCGTGCGGTCGAGCAGGTGGGTCTGTGCCGTTGTTTGCTGCTAGTGCTGACCGTCGGAGGACCTTGAGATATCGTTGCGCTGTTCGTAGTCGTGAGGCTGGTGATGACGTCATGGACGTCCTATAACCCTACTTGGCTCATCGATTTAAATACGACTCTTTCCTTATTTCTGACAATTTGTCGTTGGTTTGGCGGTTTCGTGGCGATGTCCGCCAACTTTATGCATCAGCCTACACCGGTCCAGTTCAATTTCTTGGACGACCAGAAGAAAAACAAGCTATAACTTTTGCGAGGTGGGCCCTCGAAGCTATCATGGCTGCTTTCTGCCACCAGATGGTGTCACCTTACGGGGACCTCGAGCGTGGGGTATCGCCAGAGGGGGGGTTGGATTCTTTTGGCGACGGTAGTACTATGTACACACTTGAGTTTGTAGAGTAACGACACAAAGACAAACGAGAAATAGTTGTATAATGTGTCAGCATGCTAGTGCTCTCAGGATGTAAGGCGTCAAGCGGCGGCAAGCAAACAGTGAGTCAGAGAATGTCTGGGTAATTCTTTCCCAAGTCACCCGAGGTCCCGAAATCGATGTCTCCGATTCGAACGAAACTTTGTGGGTGTGTTCCCTCTGTAACAAGGTGCTCCAGAAAAATTTTTCAACTTTTTTGGTCGGCCCAAAAAAAATTTATCACGTAATTTGTAAAAAAAAAAAAAAAAAAAAAAAAACACTGGAACCTTCGCTAAAATTTTGTTTGTTGCCTGAGGGCGACCTGCCCGGTGGATATCCTGTCTTTTGATGATACTGAAAAACAAGTATCCGAGAGCCACTTCACAAGTCACTTGTTCCAGGAAATGTGGACCAAAAAATTCGTTTTTCGCGAATACCCAAAATGCATCCAAATTTTTTGATGATAATTTTATTCAAGGAAGGTCCTATGGTGGTTTATCACCCTTATATGTTTTGGGTTTGGCCAATGGAAAACGGAATAAAAATTGCGTTTTTTCCGTTTTTTCGCAGTTTTTGGCCCACAGTATCGCCATTTTAAGTCTGACTTAATGAGCGCCATTAGACTTATTTTCTCCTTTTCAAGACGAATCGATTGATAAGTTGATGTCAAATCGGAGTATTTTGAAAAATCGCTCCTTTTAAGGATCTAGATTAGTGGGATCCCATGCGTTTTTCTGTTTCATTATTCTCGACATGTAAGTATCGCTGTTTGTAGTCTGTATTTTTGGCTGAGCGATAGCGAAGCCTGTTACTCCAGTGGGGTTGAAAAATTTTTCCTGTCTGTCTGTGTGTGTACACTACTCCTCCTGAACGGCTCGGCCGATCTGGCTGAGATTTTGCAGGCTTATCAGGTATGTCCTTTACTCGGCACACGCGAAATTTCACCATCCTAGCTCAACTGGTTTGGTCTTTATAGCCGAAAAACACTTAAAAACGGCGAAAAATCGAGTTTTCTGTAGGCAGATCGCCCCTGTCTTGAAGAAAGGGGGGTCTGGGGGGCGGGGCCCCCCAGCCTGGGCAAGTGAAAAAGCTACAAGGGTCAAGATCGCGTTATCTGCAGATGCCCCCCAGCACGCAACAAGTAAGAAGTAACCGACGATGGACAAGCCAATGCCTGCCGAAGGCAGGCTAGCGCCGCAGGCCAAGGTAGGTGCGCCAGGCGCGTATTGGAGGAACAGGCCGCGAGACATCGCGAAGCCTGTTACGACAAGACGCGGTCTGGCGTAAACCTACCTTGTTATTAGCCATTCCTACAAATAACTGTGGCATTTCTTTCCAGGTTAATCTGTGATGTTTGCATCATCCCCAACGCACGTTTTACGGTAGTTTCTAACCTACGACTACACCAGAGAACTGTGCATTCGAAGCCGGACCGAAAGCATACATGCCACTTTTATGACAAGGAATTCATCCGCCAGTAGTAAGGTACAGTAAATGCAACGCCCCTCCATTACGGCGGGACAATGTCACCCTGGGGGGTTGGGGGGGTGTCGTGAGAGGGTGTAACCCAATTAAACCTATTTTTTTTTTTTTGATTTTTTTTTGGTGGCGTTCAAGATGAGGGCTCTAACCCAACCTAACCTAAGGCTGGGG
Organism: Thrips palmi; assembly: GCF_012932325.1. Taxonomy (NCBI): domain Eukaryota; kingdom Metazoa; phylum Arthropoda; class Insecta; order Thysanoptera; family Thripidae; genus Thrips; species Thrips palmi. The sequence continues at coordinate 9,982,723 of NW_023144622.1, forward strand.
GGTCAAGATGAGGGCTCTAGCCTAAGGCAGGACAAGGCCATTTCATTTTATGATTCTTTTGTGTTTTCAGTTTTTTCTTTACAGTGCACCCTCATTGAGGTGAGTTGAGGTACACCTGCATCCACAATCCTACTCGCTTCGCATTGCGCGCGGCACATGTTTTGGAGCTGTGAGAGCCTATGGTATCATTGGCTGAGCGATAGCGAAGCCTGTTACTCCATTGGGGTTGAAAAGTTTTTCCTGTCTGTCTGTCCGTCTGTGTGTGTGTCCGCACTACTCCTCCTGAACGGCTCGGCCGATCTCGGTGAGATTTTGCACACTTTTTGGGCATGTCCTTGGCTCGGCACACGCGAAATTTCACTATCCTAGCTCAACTGGTTCAGTTTTTATAGCCGAAAAACACCTAAAAAACGGCGAAAAATCGAGTTTTCTGCAGGCAGATCACGTCTGGCTTGAAGAGGGGGGGTCTGGGGGGGCAGAGCCCCCCAGCATGCATCAAGTTAGAAGTAACCGACGATGGACAAGCCATTGCCTGCCGAAGGCAGGCTGGCGCCGCAGGCCAAGGTAGGTACGCCAGGCGTGGATTGGAGGAACAGGCAGCGAGACATCGCGAAAACTGTTACGACAAGACGCGGTCTGGCGTAAACCTACCTTGTTATGGCAAGGTGCCCAGGCCGTAGGTAATTTTTTGAGGCTTGGACATCCAAATTCCTCTACGTCAAAGATTTTCTTTGAGGGTAAGAGGAATTGAAGAATTCTCTTCTTCTCATCCCCCTTCACGCAGAGGAAGTCATACTCCGCCGACATCTCACTCAGTGTCTGAGGGAGCCTGTCATAGGGCGAGAAGCCAGTTTCCCAGGGAAGGGAATGCAAGCGCCTCACAATGTTCTTGTTTTGGCGCAGCTGCTTCTCGGGGATCTCATCTCCGGGGTAGGCTGGAGCGAAGGTGGCCGACTTGTGGATCTGGGCCGCTTCGTTCTGTTCATAGAACGAATCCTCTTTGAGAACATACTCCCCGTGCTTGCCCCGGAGC
>NW_023144622.1:9984255-10001472 GCF_012932325.1 Thrips palmi
GACACTTTAGTTCAAAATGAAAATTATGCAGAAGCAATGACTCACAAAAAATATAAAACATTTCAAACCATTCATCAGACACTACAGAGGCCACTATCTCCAAACCTGGCAAGCGCCTCAGCGGCAATGAAAAAAAAGGCGCTCAAGACAAACATTCACCGCAAACATTTCATACATATTGGCACTCAGGGATAGCAACGACACAGCACATAACCACACAACAGACTCTCGCAAAACATTTTTGATTACAACAGACATTTGCATACAATATGAAGATGCAAGCAAGCAAACACAGCCACTCTAGACAAACATTTCACAGCAGGAGTCTCAGAAATGCGAGCACACCAAGACAACAAAAGGGGAACCCTTCAGGCAAAACAGAAAAATACTGACAGCGCAAACAGACTCTCCAAAGACAATCACAAAACAGATAGGCATCACCACAGGGGCAGAGGGCATTTTTTCAATAAAAAGAGAACTAGATCACAATCACATTCAAAGCACGGTCAAGACAGACGCAAACGCTAAACAAAACAACTTGGAAATGCAAGCCAGTCCAGACAGCCCACTCAACACAAACATTTCACAGCAGGCGTCTCAGAAATGTGAGCACACAGAGACAACAAACGGGAAACCCTTCAGGCAAAACAGAAAAATACTGACAGCGCAAACAGACTCTCCAAAGAAGCATAACAACATTCATTGCACTCAAAAGAGAAATCAAAGTAAAACTCCAAGGTAATGCAAGGCAAAAGGGGTAACTCAAAAACAGAAATCATTCCGCAGAACAAAGCAAACAAGAGGTTAATCAGGGCAGGGCCCAGGAAAGAGAAGAAGACATGATCTTCACATTTACAGACTATGGGAAAGGATCCACAATACGGTGGTATACTTAACTTTCGTTCGCAGCACAGGAGTTCTCAAGTCGTCCCTGGTGGATCGGACGGACCGGATCCGGACGGCGAGGGTAAAGTCCAGACGGCGTCCAAAACGTTTCAAATAGGACCGTCAGTGGACTTGGTCTCTACCAGTCGGCCCGGCGTCCTCGGACCGTCCGGGCAAGTCCATGAAATGTCTAGCAAGTCCACGCGAGGTCCATACAGGGTCCGCGTGGGTCCAACCACAATCCACTCTCCGTCCATCGTGCGTCCCCCTGCGTCTGGTAGGGTCCGTCAAGGGTCTTCGTTGGTCCATACACGGTCCATAGCGGGTCCACCGGTGTCCGTGTTCAGTCCGTATTGCGTCCGTTGGGTCCCTTGGAGCGTCCACACTGCGTCCGTTGGGTCACTTGGAGCGTCCGTACTGCGTCCGGTAGGTCCCTTGGAGCGTCCGTACTGCGTCCGTTGAGGCCCCTGGGGGGTCCGTACTGTGTCCGTTGAGGTCCGTAGGGCGTCCGTACTGCGTCCTTTGGGTCCCTTGGAACGTCCGTAATGCGTCCTTTGAGGTCCGTAGGGCGTCCGTACTGCGTCCGTACTGCGTCCGTTGGGTCCCTTGGAGCGTCCGTACTGCGTCCGTTGAGGCCCGTGACGGTCCGTACTGCGTCCGTTGAGGTCCGTAGGGCGTCCGTACTGCGTCCGTTGGGTCCCTTAGAGCGTCCGTACTGCGTCCGTTGAGGCCCGTGGGGGGTCCGTACTGCGTCCGTTGAGGCCCGTGGGGCGTCCGTACAGCGTCCGTTGGGTCCCTTGGAGCGTCCGTACTGCGTCCGTTGAGGTCCGTGGAGGGTCTGTACTGCGTCCGTTGAGGTCCGTAGGGCGTCCGTACTGCGTCCGTTGGGTCCCTTGGAGCGTCCGTACTGCGTCCGTTGAGGCCCGTGGGGAGTCCGTACTGCGTCCGTTGAGGTCCGTGGGGCGTCCGTACTGCGTCCGTTGAGGCCCGAGGGGGTCCGTACTGCGTCCGTGGAGGTCCGTAGGGCGTCCGTACTGCGTCCGTTGGGTCCCTTGGAGCGTCCGTAATGCGTCCGTTGAGGTCCGTAGGGCGTCCGTACTGCGTCCGTTGGGTCTCTTGAACCGTCCGTACTGCGTCCGTTGAGGTCCGTAGGGCGTCCGTACTGCGTCCGTTGGGTCCCTTGGAGCGTCCGTACTGCGTCCGTTGAGGCCCGTGGGGAGTCCGTACTGCGTCCGTTGAGGTCCGTGGGGCGTCCGTACAGCGTCCGTTGGGTCCCTTGGAGCGTCCGTACTGCGTCCGTTGGGTCCCGTGGGGCGTCCGTACTGCGTCCGCCTGGTCTCTTGGAGTCTCCGTGCTGCGTTCGTTGAGGCCCGTGGGCCGTCCGCACGGCGTCCGTTGAGGTCTGTGCGGCGTCCGTCTGCGTCCGTTGAGGTCCGTGGGGCATACGTACTGCGTCCGTCGAGGCCCGTGGGGCGTCCGTACTGCGTCCCTTGGGTCCCTTTTGGAGCATCCGTACTTTGCCCATTGTGGTCCGTGGTCCGTTCGTTGGGACCCTTAGGGCAACCGTTCTGCCTCCGTAGGAGGTCGTGGGGCGTCTGTGGGCCGGCTGTTGGGACAGCTGGACTCCATGCTTATCCTTTTCTGATCCAAAGTACTTAGCTTGTAAAGAAATGAAAACAAATTATCAGTACTGTTGTATGAAATTTCTACTGTCAGAAATACACAACTTGACATATGTAATCTCTAGTTTAGTTATGCTCATTTGACAAATAAACCTGCAATGGAAAGTTATTGATGCTTCTTTCTTTTGCAGGTGCTTGCATGCTGCATGAAGTAGATGTGCTTCTAGATTCTCAGTTGCTTCCAAATTTTGCAGTGGTTTAAATAAACTGTTCTGCTTGAAAACATCCATTTTGCCTTCTCTAATATCCCCTCAACACTTACAAGTGCATAGCATTTGTGCTGTCTGAATCGATGATCTAACTGGAACAGATACAGGATTTCAGTTTACCCTATTCATCAACAAACAAACAATACACAAAATATTACTGGGGTATGTTTCCTCAAAAGATTTCAAAAATTCTAGTTTGCAATAGATTGACCTTACCTTATAGTTCTTCCCCTTTGCAGCAGTCTCCTATAGTTTTTTCCTGACTATGTGTGAAGAGTAAGTTTCTTGGAACGTTTGATTGAAAAATCAAGCCACAAATACTGCATAGAAAAAAAAAAAAACAATGTTGAAAAAGTCATGAGAAGAGTAATGGATGAAAGAAAGGTACTTACATTCAAGTTAATTGGGGTTTGTCTCCTAAAAGATTTCAAAAATTAAAGTTCACAATATAGATTGACGATAATTGAACTTCGAATAGTTGAATTTAATGAATGACGCCTTCATCTGTCTGGAATGAAAAAAATGCTAAATTCACTGTTAACAGACATAACAAAGAGTCATAAGACTAATGAGTGTAAAAAAAAGATACTAGTTCTTTACCTGTGTGTTTCGGTAGTCATTCCATGCAGTGGGCCTGTATGGAAGAGGAAGACATAGAAATGATGATGGTATGATGGTTAAAAGAAACAGTAGACACACCAATAATTTATAATAATAATTGTAAATAAATACTGCCAAAAGACCAATTAATTTAAAAAAAAAAGAAAGGATACTCACTCTAATGTTCCATTTGCCTGCATGTTTCAGATTCCTTCCAAAAGACTTCAAAATTAATAAATTACTAAAGTGCAATAGACAATTCTATTTTTTGACCCTTAGGCTGACTTTGAAGCAATTGATTGTTTGGTATGCCCTGTAACAAAGATAGAAGAATTAAGACGGTTCAAACTGTGGCTGTTTATATGCATTCGATAAATATTATTATTTGATAAAAATAAAAATAAATAGATTCAACTTTCTACTAAAAGTCCTACCAATAGTGAAGCGTGGAGTCGTGCGAGGAGAAAGCAGAATTGAAGACAACAATAACACTCTTCCAGATAACTTGACTCTTAAAACGTAACCATGATTGTTCATTTTTACAATTGTAATGTGGAATCGAAGGAAATGTGAACATGAAACCTGCATTCTATTGACACATGTAACCGTTCAGTCTTTGAATCTTAACATTGGAAAAAGGTTTTCCAAATTTGATAGCATTCAAAGTAGTTTCTGTAAAACGATTGAAAATTATAATCATATAAATTATCAAACATCTAACTCTTTAACACTGGCACACTTATCACAGTGTCTTGTGTTTTTCATGTAGGCTAACATTCACTTTACAAAAGTTTATGGTGCTAAGCGATAGATCAAAAGAAATTAAAGACCTTATTCTGCCGTCATCCAAATATAAAACAAGAACAAGGAGAATCTTTAGGAGAATATATGGTCCTTGCCACTTTCTCTTGTTGGTAATGTGTAATTTGTGAGCGCACAAAGGTGTTCTGTGGGAGAAGGCGTTCTGTTGTAAAATTTGCACTGTGTGAAATAATTCAAAAGAGGACATAGAAAAGAATTGCTTAACGCCATCTCGAACGAGCCAAAATCCTAGCGGCACGGGGTATCGCCGTACGGCAGTACGCACCGCGGGGCACGATGGGTTGCCTACCCACCGGGCTGATTCCTGTTGCAGCCGAGCCCCACCTAGCGCCAAAGACACCAATGATCGTCACAGACCCACTTTCCGGAACACCAAAGAAGTTTTACAACCTGGATATGGTGCGACGTCATATTACAAATGACAGTACTGTTAAAATAATCCAGAAACAGCCCTAATAAATTCAACAAAGGCTTCAAAATTTTCACTAATTTAGCAACATAGAGGAAAATTTGAAAAATTAATTATTAATATGTGGACGTAGAATCCTTTGGCTCTGTTTGAAGCGGTAGCTTTCCCTAGTATACAAAAAGCACTGACGTCGATACCCCGTGCGTATGGAGAAAGTGACTCAACTTTTGGCCGCTAGAGAGGATGGCGGCACAAGGCACAAACGGCGAGATGAAGTCCTGCAGTTGGACTTTCACATGCGGTAGGCGGGCCACCTGGCCACATTTTAAAACTTTGGCTCATTGATAAGCTTGCAGCATCAACTAAAATCGTTTCGTTTACACCGCACCAAGCTCGGAAGCAGAGCGGCTCTTTTTCCCAACTTCTAAACGAATAAGCTATTTGACCGTCACATAACGAATACATCGGGGCATCGTAAAATTTCACGTAGATTACGATTTTGTACGTATATTTGCAAAAAGACGAAGGATTGCGGAAATAATCACGGATTATGTTCATATTGCGGCGTCGGCTCGCCCGTATCATCTCGTCTCATATTTGCCGAATGTTAATGTAAACAATTTAAAGCAGCTAGAAGAAAACGGTCACTTGCAATCGAAAGATCACACTTTTTTACGTAGTATTTTCTCTATTTCAAAGCTCGAACGCCGGCTAAAACAATTATTTCAACAGAGAAACGAAACCTGTTCCGTAATTAAGGTTATGTCAGTTCAATTCATTCTCTGTTGTTTCTCTACTGAATTCCTTTTTTTAGCCGGCGTTTTAGCTTTTCAATAGTAGAAATACCAAGGGGAAAAGTATGATCTTTCGATTGCAGGAGACCGTTTTCTTCGAGCTGCTTTTCAACCGGCTCGCACATCGCACCATCTCTCGCGGGGTATCGACGCGTCCGGTCTTTTGTTCGGCTTCACCACCGGGGAGTGGAGCAACGCTAATTCAGAATTATTTGCAGTTTGAATACACTTTTTCATAATAGTTATTTCCTCTTTACCCCAGCAACTAGAAACCCACTGACCATGGGTTTGTTCGTGCTGTGTCGAACTGTCAATACCCCGCTCTCCAGATCTTTCGCCAATGAAGGAGAAGCTCTGATTTTGCGGAAAATGGGCAGAAGAGCCAATAATAGGCGGATAATGGAAACTGGAGCGCACACATACACCAATTAAACGGAAAAGAAAATGTCTGGGTTGTCCATAGTACTAGCACTTGCAAAAGAATCCGACCCCTGGCCGGGCCCGGCGCTACCCCGCGCGGCGGCGTCAAATCGCGGTCAGCATGGGAGAGCAGACGACGCAGCCGACTAAAGATCGCTGACATGTCGAAACATGAGTCTTCTGAGCTCTCTAAAATACACCTGAACATAGAAAACTCAAACTCGACAAGCGCAATAGCGTAAAATGCTTGGTGAATGGACAAACAATTCTCTTTGGACATCCCATTAGGGTCGACGGTGCTGCTCTCTGGCGGGCCTTCGAGCCCCTAAATGGACACTAGTCAAGTAGTTCATATCCACATCTTTTTCGCAAGAAAAGACAGATTCTAGTCAGTCGTCATGAAAGTGGTGGTTTTTGACGTGTTAATTTAGCTTTTATTTGGCGTTCGATACCATCATTGAGTTCTGAATTTCGTTTTTATGCGATTTCTTTACCATGCTCAACCGAGTTTTGACTAGGGTAGTTTTATATTCGTTTCCGTCCCATTCGTTTGCCAGATTTTCAAACTTGAGACAGTAGTTCGGATTGTAGTTGATTTGGTTTATTGTTTAAGATGGTTTATTCATTGATCATCCAGAACCTTCATGAGGGATCGAAGGAAGTGGTGACAAGCGATGTAATTAGAACCTTCCCGAAGGGCGTGCGTGGCAACCGAAAGAGTTATGGGGTGTTTAATCCCAAAGACAGCGCTGACTTCAAACGGCGGTGCTTCTATGGTGTGGAGAAGGACGGCTGTATGATCAAAGTGTGGATCTTGGCAATGCAAGGTAAGCTAATTATGAGGCGGCACTTTCACGCTAGGTGGGCTTTGCTGTTAATCTTGCTTCAAATCGCTTCGCCAGCGCTTTTAGTAGGAAAATTTTGTAATTGGCGCCTCGTTGGCGCCAAAATGGCGCCCAAAATGCTCAAGGCGCCTTTTTTTTTAAATGAACTAAATTTGCATTGCAGTACATACTTCGATTCCCCTCAATAAAACAAACTCACAGAGAATAGATGCTGTGGTCAATTTTCAAAGAAAATCTTATGTGGTTCAGCTGTGATGGCACCTGCTCTCAGGTCATTCACTTTTTTGAGCAATTTGTTGGCATTGGGCGATGGGGGTCACTCACAGGGTTTCATTACCCTAAAATCATTGCAGTTTCTTCTTAAATACTTACTTCTTCCCACACATTTATCAAATATTAATTCTTTTCCCTCTCATTTTTTTCAGAAAGCAGAGAGGAAATTGATTGTCTTATGAACAAGATCAGGACTCTGACCTATCACAAGACTGGTGTCGAACGAGAAGACATGTCCAAGTACATTTTGCTGGACGAAATTAAAACAGCTCAAACCCAGGTAAGTTTTCAAATACTTTTCCCTAAGGCATAAATTTAATAGTTTGAATAGCCTTGGTTGTAATAGTTTTATAGCCTTAGATACAAAACTATCAATGGGACAGGGATAGAAGTTTTTAAATTTATTCTATTGTTGTTTTCTTCAGCAAAATAAAACTAAAGTTCATAATTGGCAGGCAAATGCCAATACCATTATGAAGAAGCTTGTAATGGGAAATGTTAGTGAGAACCCATATATGTGTTGTTCATTAAAACTCTAGAGAATTTCTATGATATTGACAGAACTTTTTTTAAATCAATTTTTCAGTCTTCAGTAAAACATCTTGCTAACACAGTCGATGCTGCTGCGAATGTTGATCATACGTCTGACAATAACATCAGGAAAGAATCAAACAACATTGTCGGCTCTGCACCTGTAAGAACTAAATATGTGTTGTTGATTAAAAACCTACAGAATTTCTATGATAGCCACATTGACAGAACTCTTTTTATCAATTTTTCAGTCCTTGAAAAACCATGCTGGTGAAGTGGCCAATACTGCTGCAAGCGTTGATCATGACAATGAGAACATCCAGAAAGAACCCAGCAACATTGTCGGCACATCTGCAAATGTAAGCACTAAATATATGTTGTTGATTAAAACCCTAGAGAATTTCTATGATATTGACAGAACTTTTTTTAAATCAATTTTTCAGTCTTCAGTAAATCATCTTGCTAACACAGTCGATGCTGCTGCGAATGTTGATCATAAGTCTGACAATAACATCAGGAAAGAATCAAACAACGTTGACGGCTCATCTTTACAAGTAAGAATTAAATATGTCTTGTTGATTAAAAACCTACAGAATTTCTATGATAGCCACATTGACAGAACTCTTTTTATCAATTTTTCAGTCCTCGAAAAACCATGCTGGTGAAGTGGCCAATGCTGCTGCAAGCGTTGATCATGACAATGAGAACATCCAGAAAGAACCCAGCAACATTGTCGGCACATCTGCAAATGTAAGCACTAAATATATGTTGTTGATTAAAACCCCACAGAATTTTTATGATATTGACAGAACTCTTTATCAATTTTTCAGTCTTCAGTAAATCATCTTGCTAACACAGTCGATGCTGCTGCGAATGTTGATCATATGTCTGACCATAACATCAGGAAAGAATCAAACAACATTGACGGCTCATCTGTACAAGTAAGACCTAAATATGTGTTGTTCACTTAAAAACTAAAGAATTTCTACAATAGCCAAATTAATAGAAACTGTTTCTATTTCAGTCTTTAGAAGCTACTGATTGTGATGGTCAGCCTTCAGTTGGAGAGAATGACGAACTTCAGATCATATTCAAAAAATCACCAAGGGTACGGCTTTTTCTGTTTCTAATTTAAGCATTTGACTGAAACAAGTGTACTCCCCAACATCTAACTGGGTGGCACTGACACTTTCAATTTCTAAAATATGAGATTGTACATCACCCTTTACTAGACACCCTAAATCTTATCAGTTCTACTTTAATGATTAACTAGAATCATACCATCTGCTTTTCAGGCTGTATCCCCATTCGCAGAGCCAGGGACTTCAAGACGAAATTATCAAGACTACACCACTTGCTTTCCCGGGGTGGAGGCTATTTACTCCCCACATGAGGTATGTTGTTTCTTTCACTCCTATCTATTGTACATCAATGGTTAATTCTTTTTTCAATTGGGTTGAAACATCTGTGCATTCCATTTCACAGAGCTCAGATGGTTTCCATTTTCTTACTCAGCAACATCCACTCTTGGTATAGTGCTTTTCATTTTGCCTCATTCAAGAAAGTTATTTTTGATTTGATATTTCTTACATCTTTCTTTTTGATTTTCTAGTCTGAACGCGAGCAAATTGTGGCAAACACAATTACTGAGGCCATTACTGAGAGGATGCAGGAGATACTCGGCAATGCTGTACAAACAATTTTAAGTGGGTTCATTCATAAATTGTAGTTTGATATTATCCTCTCATGTTATTGAAAATAATAATTGTTGCTATTTCCTCAATAGGTGCTATTCAAGGTGAGAAGGAAAAACAGGAAACTGGGCTTAAAATAATTGACGCAACTATCACTTCTGATGACACAGATATTAGCACAGTGCCCCCCAAGCCAGGACATGTATGTGGTCATAATAATGTGTTAGTTAATACTTTTTAATACCAACGCTTGAGCAAGAGTATTTCTTTTTGTTCAGGTGTATGTGGGTGAAGTAGAAGGAACCAAACTATACATTAAAAAAGGAAGGATCCAAGCTGTCCTGAGCATGAAAAAAGAATGTTTGCAGTGGAAAATAGAAATGCTGGCCAAAGAAATGCTGGGGGAACTGAGCAACTACTGGTTTATGTTGCCAACCAAAGAGAACCAAAAACGAAGTGCTGATAAGCAGCCAAGAAGAGTATATTCGGAGATAACTATCAAAAATGCAAAGCTCTTTCCTGATGTAATTGTAGAAAGTATTACAAGTAAGTTTATGATGCAGAAGCATTGGTTTGAAAAAAAAATTAATTAAATCTTTCACCACAAGAGAATAATAAATGATGTTTGAATCTTTTATCTTAGATATCATCAATGACTTCATCAGTTGTGAGGAAACTTTTGGCTCGTCAAGCTCCCAGGTACCCATAACAACAGGCCTTGTCCGGGACAAGTTGAAAAGGATATTGCATACACATAGAGGTGACTGCTACCAAGCTTCAGAACAAGTGTCCACCAAGGAAGTTGACGAAGATGAGCAGCCTAGTGCTAAGAAACCAAAAGTATAATTATATATTATTACTAATCCAATAATTGACAAATTTCATTATGCAATTTTTTATTTTGACTCAGTATTTCAATGTAAATGAAAAATAAATATGTACAGCTGAATGTACCTTGATTTGACTTGAATTTTATTACAACTAATCAATTTCACAAGTATTTGCCATAGGAACCAAATACGTTTTACCAAGGACAGAGAATTTAATGGCAGGCACACGCAACTTTGAAGCCACGATGAAGTGGTCAGTATCTTGATTAGGCTGCAGTTTAACTATGTGACGAGCATAAGTGAAGGCTCTTTGAACCTCATGTTCAGTCACAAACATACCACAGACCTTTGAACCATTATGGTCAAAGGATACAATTTTTTTGATGGTGCAAAAAGTGTCATCATAGGTATAAACGATGGAATTATTAGACTTCTCGTCTTCTTTGACAGCATCTTCAGAACAATACTTCACACCTCCGATAAGAGCTTTTTTGTGAACTGTAAGTAATTGGGGATTATATAAGGGGTCTTCTCTCTGCAAAACTTCAGACTCTTCTTGGCTTGGCTGTGTTCCTTTCTCTCCCATTACATGAACATCCTCTACAACATGGCGATACATGGTCCTGATTTTCCTCTGCAATATCTTTTGAATCTGGAGGCGGATGTCTTCTGCAATCCTTTCATCAATAATAGCTTCTTCTAGGAGCCTAGAGAGCATGAATCTTGTGATGACTTGTAGTTCAGCCCCAATGAGCGATTTGATCATGGCCATTATTTTCATATTCAATGATTCAAACCACATTGTGCTCTGACAGAATAAAGGGCCCCAGTATAAAACACGTTTGGGAGCATGTAAACTGGCATGCATGTTGAGTCTGGTCCTTTCAACCCCAAACTCCTCTTCAAAAGAAATCAGGAACCGTTTGAAACGGCTCTCTGATAGCACAACATCTTCAGGTAAGACAATATCTTGTTCCAGCAGGAAGCTGCCATGAGACAAACGCTCAAACAAATTGATGTATTTTTGAGCAAACAGACCTTGCAGGCATGGCACCGAGAAATATAAAAGCCAATTCCTCCACTCTGTCCCCTTGAACTGAGCTCTGTTTTTCATGGAGCAAGTTCCTGGCTTTCTTGAAATCTTAGATGGGGTTTTTATTTTAGCCATTCTTGAATCAATTATTTTTATCAAAGCTTTATCACTCAACTTATTTAGCCTTGGGGCAACAGTCAAAACCAGCTCAGTGAGTACATTAGCTGAACATTCATATAAGTTATGTAAATCATCAAAGGCCTGCCCTTTCGCTAAATCAAAGTGCTCAACCAACATGAGCGGAGTCAATCCTTTGTGGCCCCGATACACATCCCGCACTTCCACAGCTTTGAGCATGTCTGCCCTCATACCTGCATCGTCTCTGTCTTCGAATGCAGGGATGTCAGGGTGCTCCTTGGTCGGATATCTTCTTGTTGATCCAATACACACACCTTTGATTGTACACATTGTGCAACCAAACTCAGAATTGTGGGGACACATATTCAAAACTTGCCATCTTGCTTTCCCATCAAGTGACAAGCATGTGAGACATAAACGGACTCTGCATTCTTTACCTTCAATAGAGCAAGTAATGCCTTCTTTACTAAGCTTGTTCAACTCCTCAGCAACAGGTAATAAAAATGCTGACATGTCTGGGTCTCCAACACCCACATAAATAGCAGCCAGAAAAGGAAATTTCTGTCTTAAATTAAGAGGAAGCTCATTTATACGCAAATAAACAGGATAAACAGACAATTTGGCACTTCTTGACTTGCAACCATCAGTGTTCATGACATAAGTTAGGTCATGAGGCCCCAGTATCCGCATCAAATTTTTATAACACTCTCCATCATAAATATCTTCCAACCCTTGATCTGAGCACTTCTGACGATTTTCCTTGTACTTCAAAGCCTGAACTATGCCAGGAATTTTTAAAAACTGTTCCAGCTGATTCTTCAAATTAAGTACAAAGAAGTGCTTAGCTTTCTTAACAACTATGTGTTTCCCACAATTACAGTCTATTTCTTCAGGTAGGTTTTTCTTCAGTCCAAGATAAGCCCCACAGCCACAGAAAACATGGACCGATATGCCTACTTGATTGCGCCCCAAAATAGTCCACAGTTGCTTCTTTGTTGTAGGGAAGTAATTTCCACCATACAAAACATTCTTACTTTTGAAGGAATCCAAGAAGCATTCAAAGGTCCATCCATGACGCGAACCTAGGGCTAACTCCAGTAAGATTGCATCTCTCACAGTTCGTTGTGTTCTTGAGTCAAGCACAAGGTTGAGATGTGGATGGTTGAGGTTGAAAAATTCCGCTTCCTCATCAATGCCTTCAAAATCTTCGAGCCAGTCAGCGTCACCATTGTTGTCTTCTGGTAAGGGTTCATGCAACTGCTGGTCATCAGGTCCCTAAAATGAGCAACAATTATGTTTTCAGAGATGACAAGACCAGAATAAAAACACACACACTACAAAACTCACATGGTCACCAACACCTAAATCATTTTCCTCGTCCATTCCTTCCAAGTCTTGGTGCCAGTTCAGGTCATCATCGCTGTCCTCTGGTACACTATCTTCACCTGTTGCACCACCACCATTTCCATGCAACTGCTGGTCTCCTGTTTCCTAAAATGAGTAACCGGGAAAAGCAGAGCAGGAATTAAATAACGTTTCAGAGGTGACAGGACCAGGATAAAAACACACACACAACAAAACTCACATGGTCACCAACACCTAAATCATCTTCCTCGTCCATTCCTTCCAAGTCTTGGTGCCAGTTCAGATCATCATTGTCCTCTGGTACACTATCTTCACCTGTTGCACCACCACTATTTCCATGCTGGTCTCCTGGTTCCTAAAATGAGTAACCGGGAAAAGCAGAACAGGAATTAAATAACGTTTCAGAGGTGACAGGACCAGAATAAAAACACACACACAACAAAACTCACATGGTCACCACCACCTAAATCACCATGGATATCCTGTTCCTCACATATGTCTTCTAAGCCTTGGCGCCAGTTCAGGTCATCATTGTCGTCCTCTGGTTCACCATCCTCACCTGCTGCACCATCACCATCTCCATGCAACTGCTGGCCTTCTGGTCCCTAAAATGAATAACGTGGGGAAACAGAACAGGAATTACATATGGTTTCAAAAATGACAGGACCAAAACAAAAACACACATCCTAAAAAAACTCACTTGGTTACCACCACCTAAATCATCTTGGACATCACCAATATCCTGTTCCTCATCAGTCCCTTCAAAGTCTGGGGGCCAGTCCTCGTCATCATTGTTGTCTTCTGGTTCGCCACCCTCACCTACTGCACCACCATCGTTATCATCACCACCTTGGGCATCTCCCTGAATGCAAAAGACAACAAGACTTTAAACAGGAAGATTAGGACAAATAGCATGAGAAAGGTCAATGTTACGCTACAAATCGAAAAGCATACATTGTAAGCTCTATTCACTGGCAAGAGCGTGCTTGCAGGCATGCTTCAGGTAGAGTATACAATGTACGCTTTCCGATTTGAAGAGTATTAGACAAGATATTTAACCAAAGATTCCAAATAAATTCAATACATATGAAAGGATGTTAAATAGAAAATAACAAAACAATTAATGATGACAAATGGTTCTGAATGATTTGAAGCAAAGACATGGCTGATTGTACCTTACATTGACAGCTCTGGTTTTGGCTATATCAAGTTGTGAATTGTGAAGTGTGAATTTCATCAACTTGATAAAGCCTTAATAGAGTCAAGCTCAACATAAATCAAAGTGACATGGGAACTACAGACACGCAGGTTATGATAAGAAAGTGCGAGGTTATGATTTTCGTTATCTTAGTCGGTTAAAGATACGAATACGCACAAGCATACGCTGCTGGAACTCCAACCTCCGTTGCTTCTTCCCCTCTCCTTTCCTCCAATCAGTTGTCCTTGACCGTCTCATTATTTGTATGCCAATTGCAGTCCTCAAGATAACACACACACACACAAGCCTATTTTCGCTTTCGTTTCCACAAACGCCCTGTGTAAGTTTCAAACCGAAACCTTTGGACGAGGATTATGACGTCACAGCGCATCCTTCTTCACACCACAGGGTGTGATGGAAGGGTGGCCTACGTCCCAGGCGTCCGATTGGAGACAGGGAGCTGGAGTTAATGCGTGAAATTTTGCGTTGACTTGACTTGACAGGCACCACAAATGATCGTATGAACGTATCATGCACCACGAGGCAGGCTCCTACAGGAAAAGGTGTGCTATGTGTGTGTGTGCGGGGGGGGGGGAGGAGGAGGAGGAGTTTGTCGCTCGTTAACCCGCTAACCTGCTCTGTGGCGCTGGCGGGCAGCCTGGCAGGCGTGCGTGTCGTGCGGGCTGGCCCGCCCGACGCTTCGCAGGCGTGTTTGATCCGCGCTGCGCTCCATCATCTCGGCAGGCGCAGCACACTGATTTCGAAAGTAATTATGCGGCTACAACGTTGTTACCACAAACAATGATTTCATAGACTCGTGTGGACGCTCGCACACGACCAATGCAAACGCTAAGTGGGTCCCGAACACACTGTGAACAATGCAAACCCCCATTGCTGACCACCATGCTTGGACTCTTCCAGGCACACTGCGATTGCGAACCGTGCTTGGGCCCCGCCGGACGGACTGCGGACCGTGCATGGACCCTGCCAGACCCCGCCGGACGGACTGCGGACCGTGCATGGACCCTGCCAGACCCCGCCGGACGGACTGCGGACCGTGCATGGACCCTGCCAGACCCCGCCGGACGGACTGCGGACCGTGCTTGGACCCTGCCAGACCCCGCCGGACGGACTGCGGACCGTGCATGGACCCTGCCAGACCCCGCCGGACGGACTGCGGACCGTGCATGGACCCTGCCAGACCCCGCCGGACGGACTGCGGACCGTGCTTGGACCCCGCCGGACGCACTGCGGACCCACAGGGAAGCATGCTTCCATGGACCGCCATGGACCCTTTCGGACTCACAACGGACCCAGGTTGCGACCACTCTTTGGAAAGGTCTCATCAAGATCTATTCAAATCAGCAATAAAAAAAATTGTTGGTCACTCCCCTTTTTTCAAGATACTGTTTTTTAAACTCTATTTTGAAAACAGGGGGGTGACCAACAATTTTTTTTTATTGCAGATTTGAACAGGTCTTGGTAAGACCTTTTCAGCGAGTGGTCGCAACCTGGGTCCTAAGTGCGTCCTTATGGGTCTATGCATCCGAAGTCCGAAGTGCGTCCGTTAGCGTTCATAGGCGTCTACAAGGGGCCCTAGTTAGATGACGCTGCGCGGACCCCAACGGACGCATCACGGACGCTCCACGGGTCCAAACGGACGCAGTACGGACGCTCCACGGGTCCCAACGGACGCCGTACGGACGCTCCACGGGTACCGACGCCCCGCGGGCCCCAACGGACTTGTACTTTTTTTGACCGGCTTCGGACCCAAACGGACGTATCAGGGACTCGAAGGCGAAACTCAAGCGGCGTCGCACTTCGGACCACTAGCGGACCTTTGGCGGACTGGACGGACGCACTGTGGACGTATCCTGGACTTCCATTTTTGGCCGGCTTCGGACCCAAACGGACGTACCAGGGACTCGAAGGCGAAACTCAAGCGGCGTCGCACTTCGGACCACTAGCGGACCTTTGGCGGACTGGACGGACGCACTGTGGACGTATCCTGGACTGCTTTTTTTGGCCGGCTTCGGACCCAAACGGACGTACCAGGGACTCGAAGGTGAAACTCAAGCGGCGTCGCACTTCGGACCACTAGCGGACCTTTGGCGGACTGGACGGACGCACTGTGGACGTATCCTGGACTGCTTTTTTTGCCCGGCTTCGGACCCAAACGGACGTACCAGGGACTCGAAGGTGAAACTCAAGCGGCGTCGCACTTCGGACCACTAGCGGACCTTTGGCGGACTGGACGGACGCACTGTGGACGTATCCTGGACTGCTTTTTTTGCCCGGCTTCGGACCCAAACGGACGTACTAGGGACTCGAAGGCAAAACTCTTGCGGCGTCTCCTGCCGGACCACCGGCGGACCCTATGGTGGCCATTCACGGACTTCAAGGACGTATTGCGGACTTCGGCAAGTTTTCTCTGAGGTTTGGCGGACGGCAGGTGACCCAATGCGGACGCTTCACAGACGCTGTTTTCTGTGCGTGGACCAAGCAGACGCAGAGTGGACCGACTTTGGACTCGAGTCGACTCCGACAGGACGCTTGGGACCCTTGTCGGACGACGTGAGATCGTGGACGCGCCGGGACGGCAAATGGACCGAAGGCTCCGGACGTCGCAGACTACAGCAGGACTGACTGTGGACCAGGAAGGACGCACTGGACTCGGTTCGGACTAGTTATGGACCCGGCAGGACCTCACGGACGGCAAGCAGACGCCACCTTTGCGTCCAGATCGGGTCCGAACGATCCACCAGGGGTGCGCATCCGTCGATACATCGGCTTACGGCTCCCATCACTGGACCATGGACGTTGGCACTGCAGCAACAGTAAATGGGGAGTTATGGATGCATAACGAATGTTTTCATGAGCCTGACAACGAGGAAGGGTTATGTTGCCCTGAACTTACATGCTCACGTTCTCTCGAAGAAGCTAATCAATGACGAACCCAAGCAATTAACTGCAGACAGAATCTATTTTCTTTGCGATGCAATTCCAGATTCCAGAGGGAATAAACCTAATATGTACTTGAAATTGACCGTTAACTGCGTCGAGCAATCTGCTTGTTTGGACTTGCACTTGCACCTGCCTGCACTGTACTGCAGTGGAGGGGAGGGGAGGAGGGAAGGAGCGCTCTCAGCGCATAGCCAACTGCTGATCACGAAACACGCGCCCGAAAGTGAAAGCTCTGCATAGTAACGAAAAACTGTCACAAATATTAAAACACACGAATAGAAAAAAAAAATGATCTCTCACTTTCTTCGCCCAAAGCTCCTTTTCATAAAATGCCGGGACGCCGCTTTTTTAGGGGTTCCGACGAAGGAGGACCCCTATTGCCCGGGGCCGCTCAGAATTCTTCTTCTACGGACCCCCCAGGATGGACATTTCGCTCCCGCCATATTAATCCTTTTCATAATACAATAAAAAGTCCAGAAAATCTTAAAAATTTATCGTGGAAATTTTCCGTAAACGACTAAAACA
>NW_023144622.1:10001972-10040827 GCF_012932325.1 Thrips palmi
TTTGTCTCTTAACTAATCTAGAAACTGTGTTGTTAGTTTGTCCTGCCGGAAAACGTCTCGAAACGGGATTGTCCCCCAATTGTCAAAAACTAGAACATCGCTCTGATTACGTTTGATATTGTTCGGCGTGACTGACGAGACATACACTGTCAGAAATCCAGCCGTTTTAGAATGGAAAATTCGTGCAAAGTTTAAAAACGACTACTGATGTTCTCAAACGGCAAATCTCTGTTTTAAAACAAAAAATAATAGTTCTGGACCAAAATTTTACCATTTGGTAATGAAAAATGCGCTTTCAAAACAAAAATCTGTTTGGAAACAGAAATTACGTGTTCACAAACGAAAAAACATCATTCGCACAACGCCTTTTTCTGTTATATCCTTTAACAGTGGGCATTGTTTTAAAAATTTGCGTTATTTTTTCCGTTTGTTAATGATGCGAGTCATTCCTACCTTTGATCGTCATTTTCACCGAACTAGTTTCAGTTACTGACGGCATTACAATAAGAAATGGTCATCCGACATGTTGCATATCATAAGACACTCTCAGGTTAGACCACATATTCCTCGTTTCGCGGCAACAAGCAATAGTATTTTGACTGCTTACGGCTGAACCGCTCTGTTTGAGAATGGAAGTTTTTTAACAGTGTATGTTGACACAGGTTGTGCTGCTTGAGGCAGGCCCCGAAGAACCCCTCGTGCAGCAAGTACCCCCATTCAACTCACACACCTACTCCAACAGCCTATATGACTGGAAGCTCGCAGTGCAGAAAGCACCCAATGACCACACCGGCATCATTTCCAGGCAAGTGGTTTTACACTTCCACTATTTCACACCACTTTTCACTTCCATGCAGCCTACTTCGTGGTTTGCATAAGGTGGGAGTGAGTCTCATTTTTTTTTATCATTTTTTCCTTTTTCTTTTCTTTCTTTCTTTTTTTGGTGGGGGGGGGGAGGTCATATGTCCTTCAGGGGGGATCAGGGTGACAAAAAAGGATACTAGGTACGTTGCTCATGGTGTTGCCACTGCCACGAGGTCTGCTATCACGCTTGGTCAAAAGATTCCAACCCGCTGTAGGCTTAACGGACGTTGGATTCATTAGACCGTTGTAGTACTTAGGTTGGCTTTTAATGCCACAATTCTCTCCATGTGCAGGGCCAAGATGCTGGGAGGATGCAGCGCTCACAACGGCATGATTTACCTCCGTGGATTGGAATCCGATCACCAATGCTGGGAGAAGGCTGGGGCGAAAGGATGGGGCTTCAAGGTGCGTAGATGAGAATTTTCCTAGTAAAGGAAGAGGTAAGGGAGGGTGGGGCACCATGACCATTGGGGCACCATGGCCACCCCCCTCGCGCTCGGGAACTACTTTGCCGACGGCAACCGGTCGACCGGACTTTCGAGAGAATAGGATTCTAACTATTTTCAGCCAGAGCCCTACCTTCTAGCTTCAAGGGTACGACCATAGCACCTCGCCAAAATTTTTGTTAGAGCGTTTTGGCTAAATTGGGCGTATTTCAAATCTGGGATATTTTTTCTCACTGTCACATTTGAGGAGATACGTTCGATGTCTTAGGTTTTTCTCAAAGTGTCGGCTCTCCGGCAAAATATCCAACATCACATTTAATGCTAAGTAGCTTTCTGCTTGCTCGGGGAGCCTTAGAGTCGTAAACTGCATTGTGGGGAGCCATGACCACTTTTTAGTGGGGCACCATGACCATACATATTTGAGTGGTTTTTCTCATTTTTTGGTCTGATAATGATTCATTCGTCAAAAATTTGCTTTTTGCTTCAGAAAATGTATAAGGGTTGAATAATTGCTGCAGAATAGATAGTTTTATCACAAATCGTGAATCACCAGGATGATTAAGAATGGTTCTGAAACTGAGACTTGAAATGGTAGTTTCTCTTGCACTCAATGAGCTCCAAACCGCGAAAGTTGGCCGCGAAAGCGATTCGTGGCTACTTTGCACCGAGACGGTTCTGGCATTATGAGAAACAGCATCTATTTCACTTGTTTGCAGTGTAGTAACCGCGACTATTTTCTTAAAATTTACCAAATTGAAATCTGCATACGAATTTGGATTCGTCTTAGCAAGACATAAAATGTTAACACATGTCATAGCTTTGGATGTGAACTTTGAAAGCCTTAGAGCATTAATTGTTTTAAACCGTCCATTTTAAGGCATCTTAGCACGTTTGAAACTTCGATGGTTTTTAGAGTGTTTTTTTGTTAAGTTGACCGGCCTGATAGTAAGGACAGCGATAAAAACAATTTTAATGAGAATACTGGTAGAAAGTACACTTCTTGGGCCAAAAAATTACTGTGGTCATGGTGCCCCACGGGGTGGTCATGGTGCCCCATTGGTGGGGCGCCAAGACCACTTTGCGTTTTATTTTCCAAAGTGTTCTGTGGCCTGCCGTGCATTGCAGACAATTCCAGTGGGGGGAAAGAGGTCCTTGGAGGTCCAAATAATCCCCTCATGCTGGAAACTTCACTTTTCGAACCACACGGTGGAGTAGAGGGAGGCACAAAAAAAAGGTGGTCATGGTTCCCCACCCTCCCTTAGCAATTATCGGATTCTCGAACGGTGTTTACAATGATTGATACCAACTGAAACTAATTAAATGCTTTACCAAAACTGTTCACAAAACCGAAACCAGCCAGTAGCAAATGTGTCTTGCCAATTTGAATTTTGTCACCGGTTTCACTGAGAATGAAAAAGTCATGTTCAATACCCAATTTTGGGCGAGGTATTATACTTCATCACTCAAATTTGGGCGAGGATTGTTTCCTCGCCCAAATTTGGGCAAATTTGGGCGAGAAGCGTTCCTCGCCCAAATTTGGGTGAGGAAGGGAGTATTAGCTATCTATGTATATGGCTCCGTAGTATTAGGACCCAAATTTGGGTGAGGAAACCTTCCTCACCCAAATTTGGGTGATAACGAATTCCTCGCCCAAAATTTTAGTCATGATCATGACCCTTTCATTCTCAGTGTTTGCACAGAATTGTCCAGTAGATCGAAGGGCCCTTTTCAAAAGATCTTATCTGCTCTACAAACTGAAGTGTGTACTCAGTATGCATCTACAGGTGCATACTTATAAGTACACACTTACAGATGCATACCAAGCTGAGTACACATCTACAGATGCATACTTGGCAGGTATGCATCTGTAGATGTGTACTCAGCCAAGTATGCATCTGTAGATGTGTACTTGATACTGGGCATTTATACGGTGACAAGTACACACCTACTAATGCATACTTGCCAAGTATGCACCTACAGATGCATACTTAACAGGTATGCATCTGTAGATGTGTACTCAGCTAGGTATGCATCTGTAGGTGTGTACTTATAAGTATGCATCTGTAGATGCATACTGAGTACACACTTCAGTTTGTAGAGTGGGCGCTCCTGTTTAAAGAACCGTGAAGAACCGATTAGACTTTTTCCAGACCTTCCTTAAGAAGATAGTGTTATCGATCACAAACTGCCAATTTTCTTTTTGTTTTTCAAACGTAGGAAGTGCTCCCGTTCTACAAGAAGTCTGAAAATGCCCTGGACTCAGACTTGGCAAACGACAAAAAATATCACGCCACCGGAGGACCAATGAGCGTTCAGCGGGCACTCAACGTGGACCAGAACGCAAAGCTGTTGCGCACTGTCTTCAAGGTAACTTGAACGTCTTACGACGGTTCACACAATTTTTTTCACAACTTTAATGGGGGACCCTGGTGAAACTTTCAAGTAGGCTTCAAAATAATCCCAGAAAGTTGAAACTTTGCTTAATTATTAGGTTCATTATGGTGAGTTCCCAAAACAAAATTCAATCCAAAATGTTGAACGGTCTCTGAGAAAAGTGGCTTTTTAGTGGTTTTTAGAGCGTTGGGGAAAAATCTTCCTGCGTCTTTCATTGTGACGGAAAGTCTTGAAAAAATTTTTGGGTTGTCTTAAGATGTATTGAAGAGATTTTAGTGACGGAATTTTCAAATTAAACTTCTGTCCTGAGATATGAGTTTTCAAATTTTAACATTAAAAAAAAAGTGATTTTTTTCCCTTTTTTCAAACTTTTAGGTGTGTTTTAAAAAAAGTAGGGCTGATATCAAGATTCCGTCACTAAAATTTGTCGACAAGTCATCAATGAATAGAGTCCATGCAATACGACTCATGTAGATGTCAACCAGGAACGCAGGAAGTCTTTCTACGACAAAATTTTTTGTCGACTGAGCAAAGCTGTGAAGTTGAGCGTAGAAGCCAACGACAACTGATCTCAATGTTATTTCCGTCCAAATGATAAAGAAACTATCCACTTAGCTTAAAGGTGTTCAACCTGTTGAATCTGAAAGCTTCTATGCACATTTTTATCTATAAACTTTAAAAATACTATTTTTGGCAATTTTGGCGATTTTTTCACCAGGGTCCCCCCTTAAGTTTCGCCAGAGCAGTTCCGGCTCGTATCTAGTGGGAGGGTCACGGGGGTCATGTCCTCTCATTTTGCCCTTAATAAAAACACCTGGTGGGCTATTTATCATACAACCCGCCTTACGTAGGCAAAAGGTGTGACATGACTCTTTCCTTGAGATTGTGGAAACATGTCCGGAACTGTTTCCCATAAATTTTCAATTTTCATTATATATGTTTGGCACATTTTGCGCTACTATCAAAAGCGGGCTTTCAACCTCCACACGAAGTTGTTGAGTCTGCCGTGGACTGGACGATCGGCTGCGTCGCTCTTATCGCTTCGGCCAGAATTCGCGAAAGCAATATAATATTTTCACGACGTGGCGTCGAATTCTTGGCTCACCAGTGATCCACACTGCAAACAGTTTACATTGCGGCCAAAAGCAAAGGACCACATAGCTCAATTACTTACGTACTTTCCACAACAGAAGTGCGTCTCATATTACCCCGAAATTGTCTCATATTACCCCGGCCTACGGTACTGTGGGCATGAGTTCGTCTTTTCAGCGTGAAGCTTGAGCCGAAAAGCAAACTTGCAAGCTCAAATTAAAGCTTTAAGGGTGCGAGGGTTCAGCCTCCATTATGGTACTGTGTGAAAGGCATGAGAAGTTTCGGTGTACTGACTGATGGCAGCCGGGGGGATGGGGGGATCACCTGGTATTTCTAATGCACTGCGAGAAAAAACTACAGAGAATCCTGTTAATTTTTTCACAGCGTCGCTCTGTACCCAAAACCACAGTGATCTCCGTCTTTTAAAAGACGGAGCTCATTGTTGTTTTTTGTGTTCATCTCTCTGTTGTCCGAGCGGCCAATGCCACATCGGGACGGCATGGTCGAACCCTCATAGGTCACCGTTGGGTCCCCGAGGACGTCGACGGGCACCTCACAGGGTCCCCGATGACGATGTGAGCATTTTAGAGCTGTGTTCTGACCATTCGTTGAAAAGGTCTCGCCAAGATCTATTCGAATCAAGAATAAAAAAATTCTTGGTCAACCCCTTTTTTCCTGATTGGTCAACTGGATCTTGAAAAAAGGGGGTTAACCAAGAATTCTTTTTATTCTTGATTCGAGTAGATCTTGACGAGACCTTTTCAACGAATGGTCGGAACCTAGGTCTAAAATGCTCGCATCGTCATCGGGGACCCTGTGAGGTGCCCGTCGACGTCCTCGGGGACCCAACGGTGACCTATGAGGCTATGACCATGCCGTCCCGATGTGGCATTGGCCGCTCGGACAACAGAGAGGTGAACACAAAAAACAACAGTGAGCTCCGCCTTTTAAAAGACGGAGATCACTGTAGTTTCGGGTACAGAGCGACGCTGTGAAAAAATTAACAGGATTCTCTGTAGTTTTTTCTCGCAGTATGGTATGCAATAATTATTGCACTTATATTGCAAATAACTTTTTCATGGCGCTTCTAATGAAATAAAACTGTTATTGCTTTGTCAATTAGTTTATTATTACACTTAGAAAATCACTGCAGGGGTGCCAAAGTAGGTGTGAGAGGGTGACGTCACGAAGCTCGTTACTCGACGCAAGTCGTTCGCAGGAAGGTGGGCTGACCGAGGTGGACCTCAACGGCGGCCACGACGAGGGCTTCGGCTGGACGCAGACCACCACCAAGCAGGGCCGGCGGGTCAGCGCCAACACGGCCTTCTTGTACGAGCAGCGCAAAACCCGCAAAAACTTGCACATCTTGACCGAGGCGCGTGTGCGCAAGGTTCACATCAACGCCGCTACGAAGCGCGCCGAGTCGGTCGAGTACACTGACAAGAAGGGTGCCACGCACATCATCAAGGCGCGGCTGGAGGTACGTGTCCGTCCACTGTCAGAAATTGCCGAGAGAAAAATGGAAAAATCATGGAGTTTTTGCGAAACTTCTGCATGGAGCTCTCCATAAAGGCAAATTCTGGGCTTTCTCCGAAAAGTTTCGGAATTTTGAACAAAAAAAAAAGAGGTTTGCAACCAGTTGAAAAATGAGGGAAGGTGAACCCCTACTTGTTTATCTTAGTCTTCATAATATTAGGGGAATGCTGCAGGATATAATTCAGCTCTAAGGAGAATGTCCCTTCTTTGACCATTTCAGACTAAAGAATGCTTCGGCGAAGCCCTTTTTAACATATCTCAGAAAAGACATGCATTTTACCTCCCATCAGGACCCAAGTAATGTTCCGAAGAACATTTGTTCAAGCCCTGAGAAAATCTTTTCGAAAAAAAGATGGAAAACGAATGGAGTCTCCGAACGTAATTATAGAGTTTTTCTCCATAAAATTTCGGAGCTAATTTCTAACAGTGCAGTCATCGACAACAACCACTTCGGTAAAACTAAAGCGCTTTTTTCCGCCTCCCTCTAATCGTAGGGCTGAATTGGGTTAAAAAATTACAGGCTAAGAAAAGAACAACCATTATCGACCAGTTTGGAACAGTCTATTGGCACTGAGCCATCCGCCGACCAGTTATTTCAACTTAACACGAAAAACTGACTTAAATTTTAAATACTGACCACTTCCTAGAGATTCATGTGATGTGGCTTGCTCGCAGATCGTCCTCAGTGCAGGCACCTACTTCTCTCCACAACTGCTCATGGTATCTGGAATCGGACCGCAAGAGCAACTGAAAAAGGCGAAAATACCTGTCATCTCGCATCTTCCAGGAGTCGGACAGAATTTGCAGGTAACTTGATGGCACATGGGTTATGCGGCTGCTTTGCCATAGTCCTCTCAAGACCATTAATTGTTCCTTATTATGAGTATTTTTTTGGGGGGTGGGTGGGTGGGGGTATTTTTTACCCCCTTGCCTTGGTTCCTTCTCACATGTAAATGTTAAGCCTAAGAGCTGTCACAAGTGCCATAAGAACCTTATCGACTATTTTTTAGAAGAGAAATTTGGAATTTCGCATTTTCGTGCTTGAGAAAACGAGCAAGGGTTAGACCTGGACTGAGCATTTCAGGTTCCTCGCCGCACTGAAAACTTAAATTTCTGGAATTAACGAAATGTACCTTTGGCAAAAAAAGTTGCCGAAGGCACCTTCCCAAATTCATGAAGTTTTTGGTAGTGGTAGTTTACGAATATTTTTGGAAATGTACATAGATTTTTCCTTACTGTACGAACGTTCAATGTAAATTGATGACGGCTCTTCGTTCATTCGTGAAGATTCTTCGTTTCTTGTAACAATAACGTTCATGAATTAAGGAAGGAACCTTTGACAACAATTTCGCCAGAGGCCTACTCTACAGTGTGCAGCACACAAGATCTTAGACATACATACGGCAATTGGATTCTTTTAGGTAAGGTTCATGTCACGCCGTCGTGCTTCTCATGAATTCTGATTCGTTGCAGGATCACAACATGCCTGCCAGTCTGCCTGTCATTACGTTCACGCGAACTGCAATAGTGCCAACGGTATCACAGTTGCAGAAAGACGCCAAGGATTATGCAAGGGTAAGCTGATCCCGTGACGCCGTGGCGGACCGGGCAACGCCCGGCTTGGGCATGTCAAGTGCCGGTTTAGTACCAGGCTAGTGTCGGGCTAGGACCGGGCAACTTTCCCACTAACCCGGCGAGGGCCTTCCCTTGCATACGCAGGGCGCGGGCGGACGGCGGCCGGGCAGACGTGGCTGACTACCGTAGGCCGGGGTAATATGAGACAATTTCGGGGTAATATGAGACGCATGATTTTTATTGTTAGAATTATAATGCTCGTGGCATTTGATGACTCATCCCGGTCAAACTTCTCGGCGAAAAATGGTACCAACAAAGAGTAATTAATTTTTTACAGTAGTGGCTCTCTTTGTGGCCGAATAGCGAGCTCAGAGTGAATCTTACGCAAACCAAACTCCGTCTCATATTACCCTGAAATTGTCTCATATTACCCCGGCTTACGGTAGCCGAGCGCCAACCCCATCACGGGGTTGCTGGGCGACGAGCGAGTGTCTGCCCCGCAGTAGACTGATGAGTCCCAAGGGAGGCAGCTCTCTCATACCAGGGGGCGGCAACGGCCTAGGAGGCGCGTGAAGCCATGCGCGAGTAAGGTGCAGAGGTTACTTATTTTGCTTCGATTGTAAGATCTAGGCCGTTGATTGCAAAACGCTTTGCACAGATCAAAAGAGCACAAAATTTGGGGTGCATTAGGCCTAGTGGACTGCCCGATACTTCCAATTCAACAGAACACAAGGGCGAAATCATTTACATCAACATGGCGTATTCGAGTTTTTTCCTAAATTTTATGATTTTTGTGTTTTTCGGTGTTTTTACTGCACCTTAATACTAGGTAAGGGAGGAGTTTCGAGAAGGGCAATTAGCCTGATGCACCCCAAATTTTGTGCTCTTTCGATCTGTGCAAAGCGTTTTGCAATCAACGGCCTAGATCTTACAATCGAAGCAAAATAAGTAACCCCTGCACCTTACTCGCGCATGGCTTCACGCGCCTCCTAGGCCGTTGCCGCCCCCTGCTCATACTCAGGGGAAGTCCCGCATAGGTGCGGGAGAGATAGTGCGGGAGGCCGCACTACACGGAATCATGGGTCGAGAATCTTGCTTGCCATGGCGTTACCCTAATAACGTGAAAAAATGTCCCAAGTTCCTCCCGTCGACGGTACTTAGAAACTCCATGTGAGCAGCTTAAGTTGGCTTCAAGTAGACTAGATTTTACCCCAAACCATCAATGTCTTCACGGTAAAAACGATGCCTGGTTTTCCCAGGAAGCCTATGGAAAAACCAGGAACCGTTTTTACCGTGTTTATTCTTCTTCAAAGAAGCAAAGCTGCTCTGCTCTTCGAATACCCTCCCGTAAGAGACTGTGACTTGCCCGCAGGGTGTCGGTCCTCTAACCGTCAGGGGCTTGAACCCGATGGTAGTGCGCAAGCGAAGCCTTTCGCAGCCCAAGAGCGACAAGCGTCCGTACATCCAGGCCCAGGCTTTGGTTGAATGGTCGAACGGCAGCCTCATGCCTTTCTGCACCGAAAGGACGCCATCTCCCAACTTCACCGCTTGCTATTACAACCAAGTGAGTAGACTCCACAATTTTAAATGTCACTACAAAATGTGATGTGTGCTTGCGGCACTATGGAGTGTATTTACTGAGTGAGGGCACTCTCGTTGCACGGTGCATTCACCCAAGTACACACTAAATGTTTCGTCCAATTTTGTTCGAGATATCAGTTTTTTGTGCACACGAAATTTTCGTACAATTTTCGTACGAAAAACTGCACAT
Organism: Thrips palmi; assembly: GCF_012932325.1. NCBI lineage: Eukaryota > Metazoa > Arthropoda > Insecta > Thysanoptera > Thripidae > Thrips > Thrips palmi. The sequence continues at coordinate 10,011,651 of NW_023144622.1, forward strand.
TTTACGCCTTTTTTGTACCAAATTGTACAAAATTTTGTACAAATTTGTACGAAAAGTTCGTGTGCACAAAAAACTGTGATGTCTCGCACAAAATTTGTACTAAAATATTTAGGGTGTACATTTCGCTGAAAGTGTCTGTGACAGGCACCACCACACCCCAAACGGCATAGTGATTGTGTAAGAAAAATACATGTAGACTCCAGCGCAAGTGTTACTTAAAACATTCAAGTCAGAGTTAGCACGCTTTGGACCTTGTGGTGAATGTACGGTTGTAACTGACAGGTGTATTGCTTAGTATTGCTTGGTAGAGTTCTCTTAACGACTAGTTTCTTCATGTTTCGAACAAATGTCTCTGTATTTTGATAAGTTTGTCTCGTAATGTACTCAGAATTAGCTTAGTATAATGACACCTGTCACAGGTTTCATTTGCAGAGATGTAACCATCGAAATGTTTCAGGCAACCATAAACGTGGTGCTCCTCCATCCTACGGATTCTGGAACTGTGACGCTGAACACAACCGATGCATTCAGTCCTCCGTTCATCTACCAAAAGGTTTTCACCAGTAAACAGGTAAGCTTGTTCCTCCCCAAAATAAAGTTCAAGTGATCTTGCCACGGATCAAGCTTACTTCTCACGGTTCAGGTCAGACGACATTAAAACGAAATGAAGTACGACTAGGTTTACGTCAAGGTAAACTTGAAAGACGACGAAATTCCCTGACATTTCCCCTATTTCAACGACATATTTTTGCCTCTAATTTCTTGATTTTTACTCTTTGTTTGAACTTTGGCACCATCGATTCCATGGGGTGCGACGGTCTAGGGTGAAATAACTCACGCACTCTCACTGTAAGAATTTGTCACTAAAAAAACCGTGCGTGTATGGCATTTTTATCACTTGAAAATGGTGACAGTTTCATCACAAGTTTTGAACATCTTCATCAATGCTCCTTCCTGCACTAATTGCATAGGCGTGACAACATTGTCATCAGCAAGTTTGATGACATTTTTGAAAGGGAAATTAACCTGTCAATTTTCATCAAGTAAACGTCTTAAACGTTTTCTACTGAGCTGAATCTCCCATTGATATTACCTCAGCTCGAGCTCCAAGTACATGCTCATTCATCAGCAGGGATCCTTAACTTAACTTAAGGGGGCAGTCTCGTCCTTGTACCCTGTTCTAGGGGGGTTTTCCCCCCCTCTTTTGATGACGATGATTTTTTAAATATACCTCTTAGAGACAAAGGGTAAAAACCAAATGAAAGAACGGAATTTTTACAACATTTTAAAAAAAAAATATTTTGTTTTGTCTTCAGTTGTAAGGGAGTTATAGGTAATGCAACAAAAGCCGACAAAACATACAAAATTGCACTGCGCGACAATTTTCCCCGGAAGTTCTTAACTTTTTGGCAATCGGTTTGCGGCATCTTGAAGATGAAAAAATCCTCTTTACTTTAACCTACAATCGTCCATATAGCCCAAGGATTACACTTTTTAAAACGTAACCAAAAACCTATACAAACTTAGGAACGGTTTTAATTTAGGTTTCCCTTGGGCTACATGGACGATTGTAGGTTAAAGTAAAGAGGATTTTTTCATCTTCAAGATGCCGCAAACCGATTGCCAAAAAGTTAAGAACTTCCGGAGAAAATTGTCGCGCAGTGAAATTTTGTTTGTTTTGTCGGCTTTTGTTGCATTCCCTATAACTCCCTTACTACTGAAGACAAAACAAAATATTTTTTTTTGAAAATGTTGTAAAAATTCCGTTCTTTCATTTGGTTTTTACCGTTAGTCTCTAAGAGGTATATTTAAAAAAATCATCGTCATCAAAAGAGGGGGGAAAAACCCCTAAAAAAGGGTACAGGGACGAGACTGCCCCCTTAACATTTAACTAACACTGCTTTCATAACGTAACATAAGACAATGTTCACTACAGGTTAAGGGTACGGACTTTTGAAAGTACTTCCAAAAGTATATCCACAAAAATTCGAGACACAAAAAAATAACTTACCCTTTCGAAAAGATGTTACAAGTTAAGGGTAATAACTTTAACTCTTATGATAACGCTATGAGGTAAGTTAAGGATCCCTGTTCATCAGTCCATTCCTTTGTGCTTTCACCAGGACGTGGTTGCCATGGCGGCCGGCCTCAAGGAGGTGACGGACATGCTCTTGTCGTCCAAGGCGCTCCGCTCCGCGGGGGTCAAGGTGACTCTGCCGGCCAAGGGCGCGGCGTGCGGCGCCAACAAAGTGGGCAGCGCGGCGTGGTACGAGTGCATCGTGCGCACCAACGGTGGCGTGACCTGGGGACACGGCGTCGGCACCTGCAGCATCGGCTCTGTGGTGAGTCTGCGACCAGGGGGCGGCAACGGCCTAGGAGGCGCGTGAAGCCATGCGCGAGTAAGGTGCAGGGGTTACTTATTTTGCTTCGATTGTAAGATCTAGACCGTTGATTGCAAAACGATTTGCACAGATCGAAAGAGCACAAAATTTGGGGTGCATTAGGCCTAGTAGACTGCCCGATATTTCCAATTCAACCGAACACAAGGGCGAAATCATTTACATCAACATGGCGCATTCGAGTTTTTTCCCAAATTTTATGATTTTTGTGTTTTTCGGTGTTTTTACTGCACCTTAATATTAGGTAAGGGAGGAGTTTCGAGAAGGGCAATTAGCCTAATGCACCCTAAATTTCAAGCCCTTTCTATCGGTGCAAAGTGTTTTGAAAAACACAGTCTAGTTTTCATAATCTCGAACAAGTGCGCAACCTCTGCACTGACGGCGCGAGCATCGCTTCACGCTCTCCCTAGGCCGTTGCCACCCCCTGCTGCGACAGAGCAAGCGCGGGAAGGGGGGAGGGAGGGGGCATCCATCGCGTCAAGAAAAGTGGGTTGCATGTGCACGCTTGAACCCATACAAAGTATTTTCAGCATAGAAAGTACAAACTAATTTACTTTGTTATACGAAGAAACATGCCGGGATTAGGGGGGGGGGGGCTAGAGAGCCGCCTGAAAGGTAGGCAAAAAGTGCCCCTGTAAGCAGGCAAAAAATGCTACTTTGCCCCCCTACCGTTATGCTCGGGTTTTTGGGTGTGTTGTACGTGTATTGTTGTGTGTCGATTCTCTAGTTCTCTCTTGGGTTTGTCAAGGGTAAAGGCACCCTGTGTGGTCTCAGGAGTAAAGGGTTGATTAAATACTTTTGGTTGTTAATATATTTATTATGATCTAGTTGGTCAGAATTTAGGTACTCGCGTCAGACAGGATCTCCAGGCTTGCTCACCCAGGCACAGGTTACAAGTAACAGTTCATGAGACACGACTATCCTAAGTCCACTGAGACTCGGGGCAGAACTATTCTAAGTCCGTTAACAGCAGGACGAAACTATTCTAAGTCCTGTATGCTAATTACCAGAGAGTAGTCCGGCTGCGAGCAGTTGGGCCGAAAGGGAAGAGGTGGTGCACCGGTCAAGCGATGAAACTCTTCTGACCGGCTCGTCGCGCTGTCCGAGGCGACGAAGCCTCGGCGCGACTAATTAATTCTCCCCTCTATTCGGCCAAGCTGACTCGCACCAATCACAATACAACTCGTCATCGGTACCCAATGGGGATCACTCACAACTACGCATTTCGGGTGACCAACAGTGGGGGTACCTTTGACCCATTTAACTTTATCCTAACGCTACCCCCATAGGCCGCCTGTGGATCCGCCACTGTTTACGAAGTATTTTCTTTGTCAGCTAAACTATTCTAAAAATACTTTTTTATAACAGGCTGCGTTTCTTCGTAATGTTTTCAGCGTGTTGTCCTGCCTAGTAGTCAAAAGGTGACACTGGTCGGGTTGCTCAGAGACCATCTTGACCTGATTGGTTTCGAGTGACAGTTAATTACTTAGATCTGACGAGTCAGCACTGTACATCCAACGGCAGTATTTTTAGTACCTTTTTTGGCGATACAATTGAGTATCGCCCATAAACGGCCTTACGGAAAAGTATTGCCTTCAAAACGGCGATACACAAAAGTATTGCCAAAATTTGGCGAAACTTTGGAGTATTGCCACGATTTGGCAATAAACGTCGAACAAATCAAGGGGACAAGACCTTCGTTTAATGCCGTGGTTTTGGCAATACCCAAAAGTATAGGGCCAAATTTTGGCGATACTTCTGTGTATCGCCGTTTTGAAGGCAATACTTTTCCTCAAGGCCGTTTATTGGCGATACTCAATTGTATCGCCAAAAAATGTACTTTAGTATCGCCTTTGCAATTGCAGTGAGGGTGGTCTGCTAGCGCCTTAGCGAGAGGTCGGCTCACTCTTCAGTGGCTATTGGCTAAGTCTTGAGTGGTCTTGCAATGCGTGTTTTTTTTTTTTAGGTTGATACGCGGCTGCGCGTGCTGGGAGGTGTGAAGGGCCTTCGCGTCGCCGATGCATCGGTCATGCCTTGCGTGCCCAGCGGCAACACCAACGCACCCACCATCATGGTCGGCGAGAGGGCGGCAGACTTTATTAAGAAGGATCATGGTGTGGCGTGAAGATCTATATTACCAGGAAACCGGCGGGATATTAACTGCAGCCTGCAATGCTCTACATTTAAAGCACAAAGAGTATTCGATGCAAGTCGAACATTAAATGGCCTACGCTAATGCATTCCGCTTTCTGGCCCTGTTCCTCAAAACACGTTCAGCGCCATGGCCCCTTGGCCTGAATGCACTCGCCCTGAGGAGGCGATTTCAGAACGAACGAGAATGGCGACGAAACCGTCAGATTGGGCAGCCAACCAGCGAACCAAAAAGAACTAATTAAAGTAAATCTGGCCTTTGCCCTCTGCTATTATTGAGGGAGCTGATGACGAAAATGCCATCTATTTTGACCTCAGACTGTGGTTCGAATCCCGTTAGAGTTCAACATTGGCGAAATTCGTACATTTCAAAGTCTCGCCATTCTGTGGCGAGAAACAAAAGTCTCACCAATTTTTTGGTGAGAAACAAAAGTCTCACCATTTTTTGGCGAGAAACGAATGACTTATCAAAATCTGGCAATAATTGCAACCCCACTCTACTGGATACCGGGAAATATATCTCAGTCAATTATTGCCATATTTTGGCGAGACATTTGTTCCTCGCCAAAAAATGGTGAGACTTTTGTTTCTCGCCACAAAAATGATGAGACTTTTGTTTTTGTTTCTCGCCACAGAATGTCGAGACTTGTTTGTGTCACCAAATTTTGGCCATCAGTCTCGCCATTTAATTTTCAGTGGATGTCTATCGCTACTTTCCTTTTTTTAAAAGTGTGTTTGTAATTTTGGCCGCAGTTATACTTAGCACACTGTACAGTTGTGATGAACTCAACGGCAATTAAGGGCGTAGGAGCGGGTGGCTACTCTGAGAATGGTAGCATCCGAGAGCGTTTTCGGGTGCATCTGCAGTCGTCTGAGGCCGGGCCCCCGATGCCCCGTAGACCTGGTTCGCAGACAATGCACCCTCGGCCGGCTGTTTATGGCCGGTCTGCCGGAGTGCGGGTGAATGACACCCCTGGCACGGGGCTCGGCCTGGACCGCACGGAGCAGATCGCAAGCTTTTCGCGAGCTCGGGGCCAGTCTTCAAGTTTCAGGTCAAAATCAAAAGTTTTGACCAAATTTGACAAAATACTTTTTGCGAAGTACTGATTATTTCTATGTAGCTAAAAAAGTTGTTCTCATTGCTCTGTTAAAAGTGGCCGCAGAAACTTAATTTTTAGATGGAAAGATCGAAAATTTCATCCCGAGTACAATGGTGAACATCCCATGAGTGTCAAACGACGCGTTAGAAAAATTTTAGCTTTCAGGTAGCGAAGGGACCGCCTCCCTTTTGTGTGGAGAGGCCTGCTTCACAATGGGCTGCGCCGAGGCGACGATGATGACAGGCTGATTTATTACCCCAAGACCCAAAATAGGAATTTTCAAACGAGCCTTTTCGCGTGTTTGGAACATGCGGTAATGGATTCTTCGTTGAAAGCTGGGTTAAATGGTGTTTGAATTTTTGTTCTACGATAATTTCTACCAAAATCGCGACGAAAATCGGCCAAAACTGGTCGGGGCCCGGTGCCGCCTGCCTTGCAGACGGATCCTCGACGGCTCCCCTATTGTCCGCCCGGCGCGTCACCCCGAACCCCGACTACCTGGCCCGAGCTCCGCTGTGCGACAGAAACAACACATCGGCCGAAGCAGCCTGTCTCTCTCTACTGGTGCAGGACCTTCAAATCTGAGTGATTTTCTGGACCACACGACGCGAGTACCACACCTTACCGATGTGAAGTTAGCGTGACCCAAACTTGCCAGCCCGAAAAAAAATTCACCAATCGTTAGTTTTTCTAGAGGAATGGAAAAAACTTGCCCGTGCTGACAAAGGCATGGGGGATGTGATGGTCCATTTTTTCGCCATCTCATTAGATTCCGCTCGGTAGCTTCCTGAAAATCACTCATTTTCAAGGCGTTCCAGTTACGTTACTAGAAGTTTGAGCGCAAATTGGAATAGACCATCCCCTGCATACAGTCCCTGCCAACAAGTGTGCAAAGTTTCAAGACGCTGCGACCTTTGATTTCCCCGTCGTGTGGTCTGGAAAATGTCAAAAACAGCCAAAATTTCGAACTTTGGGGCGTCGCGACGCCGAAACTATGCGTCGCCGGGCAAAACGGTTTGACATAGTGCCTTACCACATCGATCACTATCAATTAATGAAAAAAAAATTTTGCGCTCCTACGCCCTTAATAGAACGAGCCTGTGTTACATAGTTGGTATTATCCCATTGATGTTCCTTCCCTCTTATTTCTGGTTCAATGTATTAAATGCCTGCATGTATTGACCGGCTGAGCCGTTCCGGAGAAGGTCAGCCATTAACAAAGCCTTTTTTTAAAATACCGTGGGACGGTTTTATTTGACATATGACAATTTTTTTTTACGCTGGAAAGTGTTGAGCAAAAGCGCGCATGTATTAAAGTGGAGCAGAGGAAAGGTGAGTGAAGGGAAACATCCACATTAATAGGCCGTGCCGGGGCAGGTCAGCTCCCACGGACGTTGGATGAAGTACACGTGGCTGGTGAACAAAGTGTACTTCTCGGCCCAATCCACCAGGCAGTTGGGGCCTCTCGGTGCAAGTTTCTGTAAGCAGGGCGGAAAGGTGTTAAACGAGCTGGTTACACAAAACAATGAAATTTACTTCGAGTTCTTCCCAGGTGACCAGTGAATTTTTAATCTTTTTGATCTCCTTTAAGAAACTAAGTACAACTACAGCGTGGGTATCAATTTCCGACCGGGTCCACGCAAAAAAGAAAACGGATGTATTTTACATTAAGATGTAGACAGGATATTTGTCAAAATTTCTGCTGGACATAATCTCTTGTAGTCCCTCACAACTTGTGTGTTAGGTGCCCATCCCTAGTCACATGAATGAAATGAAAACTCTAATTGGGATAAGTGAGATATTCCCTTTTTTTACGCTTTCTACATCTAATAATGATACGAAACTGCAAAATTGTAGCTGTTTTCGAAAGATTGTCAGTGAGGTAGAGTGTGTTGAATTGACATGGAATAACCAGTTCCTTTTGGCCCTCTCACCTTCAGCTGATAGATGGACATCAAGTCGAACCAATCCTGCTTCGCGGAGGGGACTTCACCGAACGACGAGAAAACAAAGCCAACAAGCTTCTTGGTGACTGAACTGTACAGAACGAAGTACGGTCGGAACTCTTCACATGGCGTGTCCGGCGTCCGGTTTTGATTGTAGTGAATTCCTGGAAGTTGGAACCAGACAATGTAGGACCTCTGTTCTCTGTGTGAGGCACTGCACCCTGAACAAAGGGCCTTTCGAAACGTTGCAGATTATTTCAAGTTAACACTTGGCAACGTATGTTTTTTTAACCAATTAATTGGTAAAAAAAACATACGTTGCCAATGTGCTTATTGTTGAAAATTACTGTGCAAATGGAAGAGTGTAAGTGCCAACCTCAAAGACTCTAAACTGTTGTGTACTTTAACGGCACGCTGTAAAAGAGAGTTGATATGTAAGGTAAGTTGGGGAAGAAAAGTAGAGGGTAAGAAAAGTACAACCTTATGGAGCTGATACCTTGACTTTAAGCACACTCTCTATCAGTTAATTCAACTAAAAATGTAAATCTGAATGTGAATTTCCTGTCAAATGGATGCCGAGCCGAGATGTCTGCAGTAGGCCACAGGGGGGTTCACTCTTCTTACCTTGTACTGCACTGTTCTTACCCAACTTACCCCTACAGGTATTTTACACTCACAGCAAAAACTCTACGAAGAATCGCTTCGTAATGTGAGGAAAATTAAGGCATTGTAAAATCTGCGACGAAATGCTTTGTATCATGAAGTAAAACCCTTCGTAATACGAGGCATTTCTTCATAATACGAAGCAATTCTACAATACCTTCATTTTCTTTGTAGTAGTTATGAAGCAAATGCTTCGTAGGCTTTTAAGAGTGGCTCAATGCGCTTGTGTTTTTGTATGGGGCAGGGTGCACTGTAAGGTCGGGTTTAGTGGCCTGACTAAGTCGAGTTAGGGTCCCGTCCTGACTAAGGTGTTGGTGGCCTGACTAAGGCTCAGGGGTTGGCCAGGCCGGATTATAGCCGGCCGTTGATGAGGGTTTGACAGGTCCCGGTGGCTCGCTCGGGCGTCGCAAAAGAATTAGTAGAATCGGACTCGAACCTTGGCTTACAGTTTGAAGGCAGTGGACGGTACCACTACGCCACGAGGCTCGCTGAGGAAGGAGCGATCCTGGAGCAGTCTGTAGCCGGGCACTGCCGGCCTACACCCGGCCGGTCGGGGTTCCCCCACCACCCCCACCCAGGCATGCCGCCACGCTCCGCCACGCAACCGTGGAGGTGCAGGTAGCCGAGGCCAGGCCCTCTGGCCTGACTAAGAACGTCGCCTTAGTCAGACCAGCCGGGACCCTTTTCCTTAGTCAGGCCACTAACTCCGACCTAACAGTGTGGTCACAAGTTAGAGTGTACTTTCCGCGTGTACACCTTCATGCCAGTCTTAACCGGTAATAAGCGTCAACTTTCGGGCTGGCAACGATTTTTCCCAGAGTAGTGGGGTGCTCCGCGTACCCTGGCCTTCACCGCAGCCCTGGAGGGCGAAGTGAGGAGCCACAGCTTTCTCCTGGTCGATGGGCATCAGCAGGCGGTTGATCTCCCGACCCTCGGAGTCCGTTTGCAAGATGAACGCTCCCTCGGGTACCGTCGAGTCGCCAGGTGACAACTTGCGGCCGCCTCTCCGGATCACGTCTGCGGAAATGGCCTTCGGAAATTAATGAATATTATACAGAGCCTTAAAAAACTCTTTCATGTTCTTTATTGATTAAAAACAAGAATTTATTTCGGCCTTGGAGTAAGGCTTCCTGAGGAGGTAAATGATTCATTATTCCAAAACCCCCTCCTCACCGCACTTCTTCTGACCCGTTTTCTGTCACTACTCTAGAAACTGAAGAGAGTGCATGGCACGCTCCGTAGAAGTAGAAGGTCTGAGAGTGTGCCACAAAGCACGCTCCATCCTCGAGTGTGCTTGCAAGCACACTCAACCCTGGAGCCTACGGAGAAGCATGCTTCCAAGCACACTCCAGGATGAGGGCGTGCCTCTTCGTTGATATGAGGCCTTGCAATAGTGACGCAGCACTCGCAGCACGCTTTATCCTGAAGTGTGCTTTGAGGCATGCTCCTCCGTAGAGCGTGCTTGCCAAGTATGATTGATGTGCTTGCAAGCACACTCCAGGATGGAGCGTGCTTTGTTGCATACTCCCTGAGGTAAAATGCCATGCACTCTCTTCAGTTTCTAGAGTACGTGTGATATGTGTACGCACCTTTGCTGACAAAGTAGACGGTCAGCGTGTACGTTTGCATGGTGAAATTCCTGCTCGCCTCCCACTCAGGTACAGTGTTGAGGTTTATCGGTACACTAGCTGTAGCCGCCTCTTTGGGTGTCAACTGCAAAGAGATATGTGGTCGATGTAGCTCACCAAAATTTGGCAGGCTGCTTCACTCTAAATGTCGTACGTTCGCCGCCTGCACCAAACGGTGGAGATTTTCTGAAGATACACTCTTATTCCAGGACCGCGACATCACGTTGAAACGAACGTGACAAAATGTCACGTTCGTTTGAGCATTGTGTCACATTCGTTTGGGTGTGAATTTGCCAAAAATCAGCTCATTCACATTCGTATGAACGTGACACTATGCGTAAACGAACGTGACATTTTGTCACGTTCGTTTCCACGTGATGTCACATTCCTGGAATGAGAGTGCATGTAAGGTATGGTGAATGTGCGGTAGAGAGCTATAAAATCAGCTGCAGCTTCAGAGAATACTCGGCCACCATAATACGGAGAATCATAAGTAAACGACTATTAGAGTGTATTTAAAGAAGCGTAAGCATGCCTGCAGTTTCAATACGGGTCTTGAGGCTATCGAGGTGCTTTGCATAGGGCTAGGTTGGGAAAGAAAAGTGCAGGGTAAGAAAAGTACACCCCCCTTGTAGCCTACTGCTCCAGTCCGTAACATCCATTTAACAGTGTTTTCACACTCAGATTTTTATGTTAAGTTGAAATTACTGGTCGAGGGATGGCTTAAAGTCAAGATATCAGCTCCACAAGGGTTGTACTTTTCTTACCCTGTACTTTTCTTCCCCAACCTACCCCTAGTAATATGGATTTTGCGTTCCCAATGCAAACTATGGAGTAACTCCACCCCAAGGTGGACCGAGATCTGGGATTGGGTCACGGATTCGGTTCAAACTTTGTGGGTTCAATAGGTACCACTAGGACCTATCAACCCTAAAAGGAAAGTTGGCTAGCTCAAATAGAACCTGAGATATTTGCATTTTTCTAAATTTGACTAATTTAGCGGAAAAATGTCGCTTTCTGATTTTTTTATGGTAAAAGTTGTTTGCTTAGTTCTGGCTTATGTTTCTTCTTTCTAGTCATAAAAAAAAGAAGAAAAATGGTGGTAGGCCAGGTTTTGTACGTTGCTTGGTTTGGCCTACTCGAGCAATTTTGACAAATTCATCGAAACTATCATACCCAAAATACTCCACCTTGGATTTGACCCTGGTAAGTCTCATTTCACTTCTTTTACTCTAATAAACAATTGCTATATAGTCCCTAGCACCAACAATTCCATTTAAGCCAAAAAAATTAAAAACACAATTTTTCAATTTTCTACTTTGACCTATTATGGGCGCTTTTGTCAAGATTAGGGCTTCTACATGATCTTGGGTTAAAAGAAAGATCCTCCCTGCCCTCAAATTAGCAGGGATCCTTAACTTAACTTAACATTTAACTAACACTGCTTTCATAACGTAACATAAGACAATGTTCACTACAGGTTAAGGGTACGGACTTTTGAAAGTACTTCCAAAAGTGTATCCACAAAAATTCGAGACACAAAAAAATAACTTACCCTTTCGAAAAGATGTTACAAGTTAAGAGTAATAACTTTAACTCTTATGATAACGCTATGATGCCCTTATGAGGTAAGTTAAGGATCCCTGCAAATTAGATTGTATCAACACAGACAAAGAGACCCAAACTCAAGGTGCACTAAAAATTTATAAGGAAATTGTTTTGAGCAAATTTTGCAAGTTTACGAGGGGTGTGAGGAATTTAAATCGGAGGAAAATGTGATGCTTCAGCCAAAAGTGGATTTGTGGTTCATTAGTTAGCTTTCTCTGGTAGGATTTGTGCTCTTTTAACCATGAGAATGTTCCTCCTTGATAATCAGTGATAAAACCCTCACTCGGTATAGGGTTGTTGGGCTTACGATTTCAACGCATTAACAAAGTAATGACCCATTTATTTAGGTTGTTTGCAACGTATAAGTTCAACCGCTTAGTCTCTATTACTCAGCCTGGTTCCATTTGGTTTGTTAATTTTTGAGACCAACAGGATGACTTAAGACCAAGGGGTTCAGCTTACACGTTGCGAACAACCAAAGTAAATGGGTCATTACTTTGTTAATGCGTTGAAATCGTAAGTCCAACAGCCCCATACCGAATGAGGGTTTTATCACTGATTATCAAGGAGGAACATTCTCATGGTTAAAAGAGCACCAATCCTATTAGAGAAAGGTAACTAATGAACCACAAATCCACTTTTAGCTGAAGCATCACATTTTCCTCCGATTTAAATTCCTCACACCCCTCGTAAGCTTGTAAAATTTGCTCAAAACAATTTCCTTATAAAATTTTAGTGCACTTTGAGTTTGGGTTTCTTTGTTTGTGTTGATACCATCTAAATTGAGGGCAGGGAGGATCTTTCCTATCACCCAAGCTCATGTAGAAGCCCCAACCTTGACAAAAGCGACAAAATTAGGTCAAAGTAGAAAATTGAAAAATGTGTTTTTGATTTTCTGGCTTAAATGGAATTGTTGGTGCTAGGGACTATATGGCAATTGTTAATTAGAGTAAAAGAAGTGAAATGAGACTTACCAGGGTCAAATCCAAGGTGGAGTATTTTGGGTACGAGAGTTTCGATGAATTCGACAAAATTGCTCAAGTAGGCCAAACCAAGCAACGTACAAAACTTGGCCTACCACCATTTTTCTTCTTTTTTTATGACTAGAAAGAAGAAACATAAGCCAGAACTAAGCAAACAACTTTTACCATAAAAAAATCAGAAAGCGACATTTTTCCGCTAAATTAGTCAAATTTAGAAAAATGCAAATATCTCAGGTTCTATTTGAGCTAGCCAACTTTCCTTTTAGGGCTGATAGGTCCTAGTGGTACCTATTGAACCCACAAAGTTTGAACCGAATCCGTGACCCAATCCCAGATTTCGGTCCACCTTGGGGTGGAGTTACTCTATGGCGCAAAAGTTGTTAGAAGACCGAAAAATAAAAGCCTTGTTTAAGTCATTTTCGGACGTCAAGTGGGAAAATTGAACGTCGAAGTTCTTCCCAAAATTGAAGAGATTGATAAAAAGTCGGAAAGGGTGTGGGTTTGAACCTTGGCACTAACTGTGGGGTGCATTTTTCGTCTAATACGCTATTCTGGCGATAATGTTTGGTTGAAATCTTAGTTTACCTCCTAAATATATTCCCTAGTCAGTGCCTTCACTTCTTGCACTGCTTTGACTTCCGCACTTACCGTCATCTGAATGCCCGCAATACTGCCCTTCTTGTCGTAGATGAGACACATGTGGTAGTCGCTGTGCGGACACCAGACGGACGTAAGGCCCTGGTCCCGGTAGTACATCCGCTTGAAATGCTTCTTGACGGCAGCCGCCAGAGTGCGGGGCATGTCTATGAAGTTGCATTTCTGTTTCTTGTCCGCACTGGTGCTGAATTTGACTGCGAAGGGGAACCACTTTTATGACAGTATTTGATCTATGTTTGACTACATATCATCGTCCGTGATGCCTGACAACCTATAGGACGCGGGTGTGATACGGGTAAAACCAAAATTGTCTTCTTTTCTTGGCTTCACCAGATTCTTTTCAGTTCTGCGCAGATAGATTTCTTTTTTTTTTAATTGCTAAATTGCTCCCAGTTGCGGTGGTGCGTGCGCTAGGACAGAGTGAACTCGGTCGGACGCGCAGTTAATTGAAACAAGTTCCTGTACTGCCATTCAAATTTCAACATCCACTGTCTGCACTGTTAAGTCCTAGTTCTACCTATAAAACAACACGCAGCTTTCGGAATTTGTTGAAATTAGATTGAGAAATTTATTTACAGAATATTTTCCTTTCGGGCGTTTTGTTTAATATTTCGAAAATTAGCTTACCGCTCAGCTTGTTTCTCGTGGTGCCTTCCAGTCCTGAAACACAAGGAAAGTAATCGCTGTACATCGCTTTGAATAAGAATGTTGGGATTCACTATATCGAAACAATATCGGTGCTGTTAATCCTTAGCTCAGAATTTCTAGAGCCATGTGCGAAAAGGCGGGGTAAATCCTGTTTAGTTATTTTGCTAGTTGTTTCTTTCTGCATCTCTTCACTCATTCATGACCTAATTTTACAGACTGTGCCCTCGGCAATGCTCCCCGCAACAACTACTAAGATGGACAATATTTGCAGGCTGAAAATAATTAGTAATTTTAATATGCTCCCAGTTGTCGACGGTCTTCTGGAAGGGAAATCCCTTTTATTACACGTTTATTACATTTTGTCTTATCTCCAATAGCTTGAGCAATAGAAACCAATGAATGTAAAAATTTATTTAGAGATTTGCCAACTCAAACTGCCTGTCGACGGCTGAACAAAATGCTGCACGGGCTCGGTCGACACACCATTCGATAAAGCACTTTTCTGATCTCATTCCAGTTACTTCGGTCCTTTCATGGCCAATATGTTCGCCGATACCATATTTTCCCCAAACCCTCTATCGTACTCTTTTAGGGCGGTTTGAACATCCAAAATTGAGTTCGTGGTCAGATCTCGCTCCCAGATTTTTTTCAGCAGTTCGTATTGATGTGAGGAACTCCCAAACAGAGTTTGATTCAGTTCTGAGCAGGTCTCCGGCGAAATGGTTATTTTGGTCTGGAGCTTCTTTAACATTTTGAGGAAGCACACTCTAAATGTCTTACAATGAAATTTGACCTATGTTATTCGTATGTTACAGTGAATTCGGCGCAAGCATAATACGAAGCAATATTCCTTCGTAATACAAATGTTTTTACCTTTTTCATTGTAAGATACAAAGAAAAACCTTCGTAATACGAAGAAAAACCACCTTCGTATTATGCTTGCGCCATTTCCTTCGTATTATGGGAAATTTCTTCGTAAGACATTTAGAGTGCATTACCGACAGCGACATGGAGGATGACTGCGAGCAGAGCGACGACGACCGCGAACCTCGCCATCGTGCCTATCGATGGATGCCACCCTGCCGGTCGGCCTTTTAAGTGCCGTCCCACAATCAGAAAGTGCCAACACGTACACTCTCCGGAGTGGAGTGCGCGTGACACTGACCCGTGCCATAAAATGGCCAAAGGTTGCACGAAAGTTTACGGTCACGCTTCGAATGGGATTCCCAAAATCTAACGTGATGGCTGTACTCTTAACGACTTCTGAAGAAATTTACCATAATACGAAGAGAGTGAAGCAACGCCCAAATTTCATTGTAAGTCATTTAGAGTGTGCACGAACCACAATCCTGATGGGGCACATTGAGTATTCCGACGCCCGGACCGGAACCCAAGCAGAAAACATGTTATACATACCGGATCCACAAATTTACACAGCTTGGGTTCCAGTCCGGTTGCATCGGCGGACCAAATCAGACGATTCAGAAGCAAAAACTTTTTTTTTGACAAGCCCACGTACACATATTTCATAGGCCTGAGGTGACTAGTGAAAAAAACATCGTGTGCTTGCAATCGCAGGTGTCGTGCGCCCAAGCAAATAAAAAATGTAAAATAACACGAAAAGTGGGGATACACATCGGCAACTTCAGCTCGTCGCGTCGGGTGCATGCGTCCCAAAAATGCCCTGCGAATGTAAAAGCTGTGCACCAATTGGCGCAATGGAAACGTCTGCATTCCACTAGTTGACGCTGCATACTGTTAGCAATACGGTTGTAATGTAGCAGTAAATATGTTCCTAATTTGCTAAATGCCAAAGTTGATTACAGATTACTTCACTTGTTTACTGATGACTTACGTTGTTAGTCAAAAAGATGTTTGTAATCCACTCTGCAAATCGAAGAGCGTACATTGTATGCTCTAACTGGAGCATGCTTGCAAGCACGCTCTATCTAGCGCATGCCTGCCAAGCATGCACTTACTAAAGCATGCATGCCATGTACACGCTTCCTGATGCAGGCAACTCCCTATCCCTTATGCACTAGGTGCATGCTTCAGTTAGCGCGTGCATGGCATGCATGCTTGGCAGGCATGCGCTAGCTAGAGCGTGCTTGCAGGCATGCTCCAGTTAGAGCATACAATGTACGCTCTTCGATTTGTAGAGCAGTAGAGAGCATCAATTTTGATTGCCTATTAGGTCACAGACGTAGTAGAGTCCCAGTGACCCGCACTTGTCACTAGGTAGATTGTTCGGGGTGTTTGTACACAGCTCAAGGCCGTTTTAAAACAGCCTTGGTCAGATAAAGAAATAGCAATAAGTTTGTTGTTTTCAAACAAGAACACTTGTTTATAGACAACGGCGTTGTCAAGGTTGGTTATTGTGTTGTTGTCACATGACCTCACTGGAAGTAAACGAATGTGACGTCATATTCGTTCGAATGTGAATTGTGTCACGTTCGTTTCAATGTGATGTCAAATACGTTTGAATGTTGATCCACGTTCAAACGAAAGCGACACCCTACTTTAACGGCCGAGTCACGTTCAAACGAATGTGACATCATATTCAGACGAACGTGAAAAAATTTACACTCCAACGAATATGACGTCACATTCGTTCAGTGGCGTGCGCAGGGGGGGGGGGCACTGGACAGCCGCCCGGAAGGTAGGCAAATTGTCTCACTTTCCCCCTGTACACCCTCATTCCAGGAACGTGACATCACGTTGAAACGAACGTGACAAAATGTCACGTTCGTTTGAGCGTTGTGTCACATTCGTTTGGATGTGAATTGGCCAAAAATCAGCTTGTTCACATTCAAACTAACGTGACACAATGCTCAAACGAACAACGAACGTGACACTTTGTCACGTTCGTTTCAACGTGATGTCACGTTCCCGGAATGAGCGTGTAAGTAGGCAAAAAGCATGCCTGACCCCTCCCTTTCAAAATTTCTGCGCACGCCACTGCATTTGTTGGCTACCAGTGCTTTTTCAACGGTATACTCCACTGAGATTCCAAACGCTATGAGTATAGCACGTATGGTGCAATGCAGCTGAGACGTCACACCATATGTGCAATGCCTAGCCATTGCACCTTACGCCAAAAATTGGCGTGACACGATATTCACGCCGATAGACGGCGTGAAATATGCGTCACGCCGTCATTTGCCGTGAATGACAACGCGTTTTAAGAGACAAGTCATGCCAAAAAACGGCATAACAATAACGCCAAAAATTGGCGTGAATTTTTGAGTCACGCCGATTTTTGGCGTGACTTTTCTGTCATGCCGTTTATTGGCGTGACACTTTATTCACGCCCCTGCAGCGGCACGAAGTCACGCGGATAGATTTTCAGTGAATTGACGCTAACTCATAGCGTTTAGATTCTCAGTGTCATCCCGTTTGGATTCTCAGTCAGGTTGAAACAAAAAAAGGGGATGCCGGCAAAAGGTTCCATGTGGAGGTCTAAAATGCACTTTGATGCAGTGAGGAAGGATCAACACTTTGAAGGACAAACTCGATTGTCGGTACTCTCCGCACGAGAGTACAAGCACGCTGATACGTAAACGTATCATCTGCTAAAGTGAACGTAACGTTTATTTGAGTTTCGGACTGTCAGACAGCACTCTCATTCGAACTCTCCATCGGAGAAAGGCGATTGCACCGTGTTTGGCCCCGGCGGGGACTTGGTAGAGTCTCTGGAAGAGCACCGTCTCCGCGAGGCACGTCAGGCACGCCGTGAGCAGCCCGGCGGCCATGGCCATGACGGCGGGCCGCATGGCGCGCATGTCGAGGGCCGCAGGGCCGCGGACGCGAACGCAGAGCTCGTCCGGGCACTGCGAGCTGGGGCCCCCGAAGGTCTCGTAGCGCCGCTTCATCCAAAGAGCCACGATTCCTGCGAGAGCAGACGACACTCTACAAATCGAAGAGCGTAACATTGTATGCTCTACCTGGAGCATGCCTGCAAGCACGCTCTATCTAGCGCATGCCTCCCAAGCATGCACTTACTACACTGTTAGAAATTAGCTCCGAAATTTTATGGAGAAAAACCCTATAATCACGTTCATGGAGACTCCATTCATTTTCCATTTTTTTTCGGAGAGATTTTCGCAGGGCTTATACAGATGTTCTTCGGAGCATTCCTTGGGTCCAGATAGGAGGTAAAATGCAAGTCTTTTCTCAGATATATAAAAGAGGACTTCGCTAAAGCATTTTTTGGTCTGAAATGGTCAAAGAAGGGACAATCTCATTCGAGCTCATTTGACTTATATCCTGTAGCTTTCTCTTAGTATTATGAAAACTGAGCTCAAGAAGTAGGGGTTCACCTTTCCCTCAAATTTTAACCTTTTTTTCGTGTTTTTGTGATAGTGAAGCATGCATTTTTGTTCAAAATTCCGAAATCTTTCGGAGAAAGCCCAGAATTTGCATTTATGGAGAGCTCCATGCAGAAGTTTCGGAAAAACTCCATGATTTTTTTCATTTTTTTTTCGGAATTTTCTGACAGTGTAGTGCAAGCATGCCATGTACACGCTTCCTGATGCAGGCAACTCCCTATCCCTTATGCACCAGGTGCATGCTTCAGTTAGCGTGTACATGGCATGTATGCTCTAGTAAGTAAGTGCATGCTTGGCAGGCATGCGCTAGCTAGAGCGTGCTTGCAGGCATGCTCCAGTTAGAGCATACAATGTACGCTCTTCGATTTGTAGAGCAGTGATGTGACTGCATTTCAGGGCGTGATCCCTGAACATTTATCGAGTTTTTGGGTGCCTGCATCTCGTAAATGGTCAGAGATTAAAAAAAAGTTATGCATAGGATAACTTTAATATAATATAACATTTAGAATTTAAGTTATCTCAAGCATAATTTTTTAAAAACTCAAGCCGTTTACGACATAAAACTTTATAAATCGCTAAAAATGTAATGTTACCACGCCCTGCTGTATTTTTCTCGTAATTGCATGCTACGCACATGCGCGTGCTGCGCCATCCTAAAATTGGCGTGACAGGAAATTCACGCCGGAAAACGGCATGACGTGGGCGTCACGCCGTCCTCTGGCGTGAATGTACCATGTGGATTGTTGCGTACAATGCGTCTCATGAGAAAAGTCGTGACAAAAACCGGCATGACAGGAAATTCACGCCAAAACGTGGCGTTCATTCTGAGCCGCGTCGATTATTGTCATGACTTTTCTGTCACCGGTTTCTTTTTGGCGTGACACTTAATTCGTGCTCCTGCAGCGGCACGTACTTACGCTGGTATATTTTCAGTGCAAGTGCCTGAAGCGTAGTTGCACGTTTCAAGAAGGGCGTTGTAGAACTAAAGAGTGGGGTAATTCCGGACGCTTTTTTTCTTTTTGGTCTTTGAGCTTGAATATGGGTCTTGGGTCAAATGTTACTACAGGAGAGTAAAGTATGGACCTTTACCTTCAAAATGATATACATGAAAGCCGAATCTCAGCAACGGTTAGGGAGATATAGGCGCCTAACAAAAGCCCTGCACGTGTCTGGAATTACCCCAGCCTGGGGCAATTCCGGACGACCTTAAAATTTGACACTTCTCGAGCTTACTTTCGCTTGTTTTGATGTGAGGCATGCTTTTAGAAAGCGTAGAAGGACATTTGCTGCGAACTGAAGTGTTTGATTATTACTCAAAGCATATTATACGGAATAGTTTATATCAATACCCCTAAATTGACAACACTGTCTTGAGTAAAGCTCTTAAACATAGCTGCAATGCTATTTTTCGTTCTTTCTTTATCCTTCTTAACGGTGGAGATGCATGTCCACAATTTTGAACCCACTACCTTAACATTATGCGGGAAATTGAAGAAAATAACCCTTCTTGTCCGGATTTACCCCACAGGTAGTGAAAACCTTTGATGTTCAATTGTAAGGAAACGGCGAGCCATACGAGCACTCCCGAAACGCCAAAGTAAAGTCCAATGACCATATAATATGACAAAATTTTAGTCATGGGGTTGAACTTGACGGTAAGGTACGATAAGTACATGGAAATACGAGGTTAAGATGCAGCTTTTGCCTATTTTTGATGGTACTCAAATTTCGTGAAGCGACCACAGCCAAACGGTTTGACCTCCTACCTCGGCGATTTTGAATTATCATTTTTAACTGATTATCTTCCTCTGTTGGGCGGGCTTTTGAGTTATCTTCACTCGAACCCAGTGAAAATCGAAGTGTCCGGAATTACCCCGTGTCCGGAATTACCCCACTCTCCAGGTTTCAGTTTCACCAGTGGTCCCATTCATATCCAAACGATTGTGACACAATGCTCAAAGCATGTCACAGCATGCACGTGGCATTTTGTCACACTTATTTCAACGTGATGCCACGTTTCTAGAATCAAAGCGTGCACTGCAAACCTAACTGTCTACTTAGTACACACTTACAAATGCATGCTTGCAAGTACACACTTACAAACGCATGCTTGACGCCGTAGAACTCCATGCGTCAAGCATGCGTTTGTAAGTGTGTACTTGCAAGCATGCATTTGTACCGTAAGCCGGGGTAATATGAGACAATTTCGGGGTAATATGAGACGGAGTTTGTTTTGCGTAAGATTCACTCTGAGCTCGCTATTCGGCCACAAAGAGGGCCACCACTATAACAAATTCATTACTCATGATGATACCATTTTTTGCCGTGAAGTTTGACAGGGATGAGTCATCAAATGCCACCGGCATTACAATTCTAACGATATAAGTCATGTGTCTCATATTACCCCGAAATTGTCTCATATTACCCCGGCTTACGGTAAGTGTGTACTTGGCCAAGCATGCGTTTGTAAGTGTGTACTTGCAAGCACGCATTTGTAAGTGTGTACTTAGTAGACAGTTAGGTTTGTAGTGTACACTCTACCAAAAATGTCCTGTAAATGCCGTTAATTTATTACCAGTTTTCACTGTAGGTCAATTCACAGCGTTTACTGCGATCTGCTCACGGGATTCACTGTGATCTTGTTCGCGGTGTTCACTGTGATCTGGTCCCCAGTAAACACTGTGAGTTTAACGCCGCTAAGCACCGAAGTACTGCAAATCAGGCTCCAATTCACGGCGTTTACTGTGGCCAGATCACAGTGAACACTGTAACCGAGATCACAGTGAACGCCGTGAATTGCATAACAGCAAACATTGGTAATAAATTAACGGCGTTGACAGGACATTTTTTGTAGAGTGTAGTGCGTTTCTAGTCCGGCTTGCCTGATGTGCAGAGTCGACCCAGGGTCTTCCTGATGGCCGCCTCGAACGGCGAGTCTTTGCTCGTCCTGAAGAAGGTCCTGATGGTGCGCAGGGGAGCGGCGAAGGTGTGCAGGCGGCCCCCGACGAGCCACGGCCGGATGACGGGCAGGGCCTCTTCGCCGAGGACAAGGGCGCAGTTCCGCCACTCGGCCACGGGCGGGATCAGGGCGGCCACAGGGGAGTGCATGTCGAAGCTAGGAGGGAATAAATCGAGGAGTCCTATTCAAACGATCTAATATGGGCGCTGCTGTTCAAAGAATCTTATCAGCAACGCAAGCGAATTTCACTAAGTTTGATCATTTAAGACAGCTACAAATCAGAATAATTTGTGATTGAAGTCACACAAACTTAAAGATGAAAGATCAAAGAAACCAATAGTGCGTGTAGAAATATGTTCCGCTCTTATCCGTTCCAAATGGTCAAACTTGGTGAAATTCGCTTGCGTTGCAGATTAGATTCTTTGAACAGGAGCGCCCAGATAAGATCTTTTGAACAGGACCCCACGAAATGCAGACAATTCTTGTGAGTTTAGCACACCAAATAAAGTTCACATTCATTCAGTGAGGTTTAAAAACTACGAGTGTGCGCGTGTATGTTTGTCTGTGTAATCGGACGACAACAACTCCTGAATGGTCGATCTGGCTAAGAGGTGGGCCATTAAGGATTGTCCTTCGCTCGCCACACGCCAACAACAATTATCTTTCCGTCTTAATCCACTCAGTCATACCAAAAAATTAACACCAAAAGAAAACTGTAGAAAAAAAGACAAATTTTCGGTCACAAATGTTTCTGCCTGGTTCCTTTCGTACGTTCTCGAAGGTGTTGATGACAAAAATGAATCCACATCGAGCTAATTATAGTTCTTTCGTGATTTTTTTTTCTTGACAACTGTTGAAGATTTAGTCTAACAAATCTATTACAGTATTGGGGACGAGTCTCTCTGAAATTTCTTTCCCATCAGGAATGTGAATAAAATCTCACAAAATCTAAAATATGAGTCGTTTTTCCAAAATTTTCAAAACAAAATTTTTAAAAGGTGCTTCTAATACGTACAAGTCCCCTAAGTTGCCGATAAATTTTCCTGATATGAGCTCTTGAAGCTCACTTAATGACAATTTCTAGGCTAATTTTCCTTTCAAGGCTGCTATCTAAACATTTAAGGACATATTTGTCTCGCCCATTTACTAGTGTAGGAGCTTCGATAAAAGTGTCATCCACGATTTTGACATTCGGAGACAACAAATTTTTACAATGGAGCGTTACGCAGCACAGAACCCTCCTGTCCTTTCCAGTGAGTGACGTATTAAATGGGCATCCCCTTCGCACTTACACTACCCTATCGTGCACATGTAGAGGTAGCAGGTTCTTGACGCTGCCGTACGATTCAGGACGGACTATGATGCTGAGGTTGCTGTGCACCAAGTCCTCCAAATTGTCAATTTCGTCCACGGAGCGAGCCACGCTCAGGTCGCTTAGCAGTTGGCCCTGGTACGCGGCCGACAGCACCAGACACACGGCCAGCCAGCTTCCGAGCAGGGGCCGCTGCTGCAACCAACCGGCCATTTCATTTTAGCATCCAGAAAGGTCTAGGAAGCGCCTGCATTCTTCGCACACAGCGAATGAAGACACTGTGACATAGTGTTGTTGTGCAAAGTATTGTACTTCAGAAATAGAAACATTACTTCGTGATTTTGAATGCCTTCCACTTCTACCTATTACGAAGCAAAACTTGTAGACTTACATATACCTGCGTGGAGGTGCGGCCAGGTGTTTGAATGTCATAAATTACGGCGTTCCAGATTCCTGGGTTTCTTTCGGCCTACCTCACTTCATTCCCGTACTACAGTGGTAAAACTAAAGCGTAGTATTACCCTCTGTTTTCAAGCGTCATCAGGTTACGCTTGAAATCAAGCGTAACAGGCTCATCCGCCAAGTTTCCCCCTATCTAAATGCATGGGATTTTCCAGAGTATTCTTCATTTCAAGCGTAACGTCTTCAAGCGTAACCTTGTGCTTGACTCAAGCACAGAGGTACGCTTTAGTTTTACCAGTATAGTTACGTTTCGGGCTGACTATATGGAAAATCCATCTGGATTTAAACTTGTAATAATGGTATGAACTCACCAATTGCCGAACGGTGGTTTTACTCGGTAGTGGCTGTTGTACAAGTGGAGCCAATGCCAGAAGCGCAGCAGAAGAACTTGTGCGCTTTGAAAACTGGCTACAAAGGAACCTGTTGTTAGTAAACGTTACTGCATTTCGCTTTCAGTTAAGCCAATCGGACAAGGGTCACCACAACGAAAGTATGTGACCATGAACCTATGCATCAGGCAGTAGAACCCCATCGCCACCGAGCACGCAGCCGTGCCCGTGGCGCACCACAGCTCCGTGGAAAACTCCCCCGTGATGCCGTTGAAGGGGCTGCGATGGCGGCCTAGGCCAGCGGGCACCACGATGATCACAGTGTAGAGGCGCAACGGGAAATCGACCATCCCGGGCCTTTGTTCGACGTTGATCGTCATACTGGCCGCCAGTGCGTCCAAGCGGCAGTCGAACAGGTTCTTCAGCGCCTCCACCGTGCCGAAGGCGTCCACACGCACCTGCACATGAGTTCCCCTGAGTCGAAGTCTAATCTTGAAAAGGCAAACCATACCCATTATACCAAGAAAATCAAGCATGAAACGAAGTTTGGACCAAATTTTCACGAATTCGGAGACCGAAAAAGTACGTTTCTATGCAAACCACCCACCAAGAACATAGGTCAAATTTCATCGTTAGACATTAAGAGTGAAAGCGACAGCGAGTTTCTATGGATGAAGCTCATACCCGCTCAAAACGAAGCCTGGCCGCACGCTCCACTTCTCGGAGGACGTTTTCTACCGGGGCGTCCCAAATCGCAAGAGCCGCAGGGTCCGATATGAAGGCCGGCCAAAAGACTTGCAGACGCTGGCCGTCGTCGGGTGGCATCCACCTGAGCGAAGAAAACAGAATGGTATCTATTTTAAACGACTGAGGATACTGAGATTCCAAACGCTATGAATATAGCACTTATGGTGCAGCATTGAGACATCGTACGATACACACTCTTAACACATTACGTAGTATTCTGAGCATACACAGTATTTTTTTTAAATGAGTTTTTTGCCTATTTTTCAATTTTTTTTTGTGTTTGTAAAATAAAGTAGGGCTGATTTCAAGATTCCGTCACTAGAATTTGCCGACCAGTTATCAAAGAATAGAGTCCATGCAAGACGACTCGTGCTTGTGTCAACCACGAACGCAGAAAGTCTTTTCTACGACAAAATTTTTTGTCGACTGAGCAAAGCTGTGAAGTTAAACGTATAAGCCAACGACAACTGATATTAATGTTACTTCTTTCCAAATGATAAAGAAACTACCCACTTAGGGTCAGGGCGGGGAAAAACTGGACAGGGGAAGAACTGGACACCCCACATTTTACTTCAAATGCCGTATGTAAGCTTACTGGCCCGACAACTGTCGTGTAATGAACCGCTGATGCCACGGAACAACTTTTGATAGTTGTTATTCCTGTGCCTACGGTATTTGAAGTAAAATATGGGGTGTCCAGTTCTTCCCCTGTCCAGTTCTTCCCCGCCCTGACCCTATGCACATTTTTATTATCTATGAACTTTGAAAACACTATTTTTACAATTTTGGCCATTTTTTCATCAGGGCCCCCATTGAAGTTCCGTCTCATCTCTTCCCCAAAGAACCCTATTACGGCCCGTCCTCAGTAATTTCAAATAATCACAAGGTAGGTGTACGCCAGACCGTGTCTTGTCGTAACAGGCTTCGCGATGCTGCGCCAGTTACAACAATCCACGCCTGGCGTTACACCTACCTTGGCCTGCGGCGCTTGCCTGCCTTCGGCAGGCTAGGTTTCTTTTCCAGGCATCCGCACACCAATTTGCGTGATTGAAGGTCAAAACAGCATTTGATTTCGTGCCTAAGGCTGCCTGACTTTTTAACTTGCCGAGGCTGGGGGGCTAGACCCCCCATTGGCCTGACTTTTTAACTTGTCGAGGCTCCAGACCCCCTTTTCTTCAAGACAGAAGTGATCTGCCTGCAGAAAACTCGATTTTTCGCCGTTTTTTAGGTGTTTTTCGGCTATAAAAACCGAACCAGTTGAGCTAGGATAGTGAAATTTCGTGTGTGCTGAGCCAAGGACATACTCAAAAAGTGTGCAAAATCTCACCGAGATCGGCCGAGCCGTTCAGGAGGAGTAGCGCGGACACACACACACACACATACACACGCACGCAGACAGGAAAAAAATTTCAACCCCACCTGAGTAACAGGCTTCGCTATCGCTCAGCCAATAACTCTCTTTATCAGCAATGCGTCCAACATAATTTAGTAATCTTTTCGTGACAGGTTTCTGTAGTGACCTCTAAAAGATACATTGTACCGGCGCCTTAGGCAGATACAAACCTGCAGGACTGCATCCCATGAGTTTGGGGTGGAAACCTCATTGAGATTTACAAGAATCGAATGTCAATTATTAACTAATAAAGCTAGTTTTTGGTGCCTTAGATGTTACCTCCAGCAGTGCGGCGAGAACACTGCGGTTCCACGCTGCCATTCGCCGTTCGACCATTCGTTCAAGGGGTCCACCGTCACCTGCAGCTTTAGCAAACTTAACATTAAACGAATGTTTTCTCCAACCGTAAAAACCATTTCTTGCAATGAGAAAATTCATTCGTAAATAGGCAAATTTACTTGGTAAAAGAATTTCACCTCACTAAATCATCTTCGTTCCAAGTAACTTTTCAAATAACAATAGATGTTGAGGCGTGTGCACACCAATAGGTGACACTTTTAGTACCTTTTTCGGCGATAAAATTAGGTATCGCCCAACAATCGGCCACTCAGAAAATATTGCCCGCAAAACGGTGAAACACGAATGTATCGCCAGAATATGGCCAAAACTTTGAACGAGTCAAGGGGACCAGTTGATTGTTTATTATTAAATCTTGGGTAAACTCCAAAAGTATCGCCATTTTGACGATAATTGCAACGACGAAAAAGATACTAAAAGCATCACCCCTTGTTTCGGAGTACAGTCATAACCACACACACAAAATGTTAATGTACTTTCATTCTCCATAACTTTTGACATATTTGTGCACAAGCTATAAAGAAATATCATGCTTCAATATTAATAAAATTAAACCTAATATGTGATCCAATTTTTTCACCAATCACCTGAATGTCAACACTCATACACAAAACGTCCATAGGGTCAGGGCGGGGAAAAACTGGACAGGGGAAGAACTGGACACCCCACATTTTACTTCAAATGCCGTATGAACTGGCCTGACAACTGTCGTGTAATGAACCGCTGATGCCACGGAACAACTTTTGATAGTTGTTATTCCTGTGCCTACGGTATTTGAAGTAAAATATGGGGTGTCCAGTTCTTTCCCTGTCCAGTTCTTCCCCGCCCTGACCCTAAGCATTCAGCGCGCGCATTAAGTCATTGGTCAAACAAGCGCATTGAATCGTTCAATGCCCTTCGGAGAACATTAAAATATTGGCTTTACCAATTCGAGCCCTTGAAGGGCGTGGAAGACAGTTTACACCCTGGCGGGCTTAGTTCTTATGCCTTTGTTTTACCAGTGTAGTTTCTCTGCGCGCAGCGTTATTCATCCACCCATCCATCTATCCATCCAGGTTCACCTCCTGGCCGCACTTGGTGCTCAGCGCGTAGAGGCGCGTCACGCCGTCGCCGCACGAGACGGCCACGCGCACTTGGAGGAGGCAGCTCCAGGTCGTGGCCAGACGACTGAGGTTCCCGGTCGACGGCGGGCCGGACGAAAACGTCCAGAGCAGCGCGCGCGAGTAAGTTGGAATCAGGTCCTGATATTTGCTCAAGGCCAGTACATCAAAACAAAATAAATGAGCGGGACTGGAATGAAAACGTCATGATCATGACTGACATTGCACGCAATAAAGATTGAATTCAGCGCAAACAAGGCGACTCGGGGCAATCTAGCCTTTGTCCTCCGAATATGTTTTATGACAACGTCAGTGGGCTTCCAATGATGGCTTGCACGTAATCTACACTCTCATTCCAAGTACGTGACATCACGTGACACAATGTCACGTTCGTTTCAACGTGGTGTCGGTGTCACGTTCCTGGAATGAGAGTGCAATGGGCTACAGGCTAGAGCCGAAAAGCTTACGCGACACCTACCAACAAATCTTCGAAATCATCTGCGAGGATCATGACTAGGTGGCGAGCTGCCTCCATGTCTCGGTAGAGGAGATCCGGCGGCGGCCACATGGACGCGTTGTCGGACAGAAGGGTCACGGTGACTGGCGGCAGTCGAAGCAAGAAGGGGCCCAGCCGCCCTGAGTTGCCTACAATGTGAAGCCGTCCTGCAAGCAGCGACAAAGGGTACTTCAATACACCGCAAACTCCGCTGCATTTCGCTGAGAATGAAAGAGTCATGATCATGACTAAAATTTTGGGCGAGGAATTCTTCCTCACCCAAACTTGGGTCAAAATACTATGGAGCTATGTAGGTAGCTGATACACCCTTCCTCGCCCAAATTTGGGTGAGGAAGAATGAATACCTCGCCAAAAATTGGGCATTGATCATGACTTTTTCATTCTCAGTGAAATTAGGACGAAATTTGTTAATTCATCACAATTTATTGCTTTGTTTAAATTAACCGCGAAGGTGACATATTTTTCCTGAGAACACTAGTAAAACCCAGGCATAAAAACTGAGCCCGAAAGGGCATAAACAGGCCTTAACACCTTTTAAGGGTTTAGCTCCTTGTGACGCCTAGTTCATTTCAAAACTTCGAGGGTGCAGAATGCACCCTCATGATACGGTTTATCTCATACGTAAGTGATAACGGCAGAAAATGTGTTGAGTAGAATCTTTCAGTCCATAGTATTCGCGAAAACATATTTGGAAAACATTTAGAACGTTGAACGGTTCTATTTCCTTACTTGATTAATAGCTTAGCATCTTTGTTTACGTACCAGCTGATGGTCGCGAATTGTTGAGGTGCTGTGAAACTATGGACAATGCACAACGAACTTCCTCGACCGACTCCGTCGCACCGGCCGCTCGGTCCGTGACCAGGACGGCCATCAAAAGCACGGTCAGTGGCTCCAGCATGCCAACCTGCAAACTGTTCCCCATTGAAATACCTCCGGTCGCAGTGGCAAAAATCGCACTGCAAAGCCGGTGGTAAGTGTCCTTGCCACAAATTTGGCAAGCCGTTTCGAATGCCAAAAACTGGCAAGCTTGGCCCGGAAATAATCCCCAGCTTGCCAAAATTTGGCAAGCTTGTGAAGATTTCCGACCAAAGCTTGCCAAATTTTGGCATTCAAAACGGGTTGCCAAATTTGTGGCAAGTAAACTTACCACCGGCTTTACAGTGCGATACGGAAAAGTATGTAAACAACTTGTAAAAATTCCCCGTAGCCCTCTAGTCAATATTCTCCGAGGGACCTTACAGTCTTCCAGAGAACTGTGAGGTCCTACGGAGAAAACTGTAAGGTTCTACGGAGAATATTGACAGGGGCTGTCCAGGCGCAGATCACTTGATGACAGCTTCAAGGCTAATTTTCCTTACAAGAATGTCATCAAATGTATTGAGGCCCTTGTTATTACGCCCTTGCAGTGTTGGAACTGTGATGAAAATTGACCCGTAAGATAACCATCCTATCTCGCGATAACGCAGGATACCATCTTAACTCTCAAACTAAACCTATCAAGTGCGGATAGTCGTCCAGCGCCTCTCCGCGAGTAGCAAAAGATGGTCCTCTATAGAGCCCTGGCGAGTTGGGAATGTTTTCTTAGGAGGGGTCGAAACGTCATCATTTTCAAGTGATGGTGCAAGATTCTGTCCATCCATATTATGATAACAAATTTTACGAAGGGGCAACCACTTGAGAAATCTTGTCTTCTCGATCTTGAGCACCCGATAAATCTCTGGAAATCTAAAATCCTTCTAAAAAAGGGAAAAAAAGGCAAGATTTGGGTGTAAAGTCGGTCGGCATCTTTGCAAACTCCGACAAAAGCTCTTGCCTGAAGAAATCTTATATCCTTCGAAAGTGGTTGTCCCTTCGAAATTTCCCTTCGAACTCACTTTTTCGGGTGCA